>NC_052150.1:185520754-185873092 GCF_902713615.1 Scyliorhinus canicula | reverse complement strand
AGTACCGCCCCCCCGCCCCATCCCCAGTACCGCCCCCCCCTCCCCTCCCCATCCCCAGTACCGTCCCCCCTCTCCCCATCCCCAGTACCGTCCCCCCCCTCCCCATCCCCAGTACCGCCCCCCCCCTCCCCATCACCGCCCACCCCCTCCCCATCCCCAGTACCGCCCCCCCCCTCCCCATCCCCAGTACCGCCCCCCCCTCCCCATCACCGCCCACCCCTCCCCCCCATTTCCATCTGCTACGAAGTACTTTTGAGATGCTGTGACTTTTGAAGTGTATGAAATTCAGTGGCTAATCTACGTGTGGTAAACACTCATAAACAGCAATGTGATAATAACTAGACAAGCAGTTTTATGATATTGAGTGAGTGATAAATATTGGCCAGGGCATGAAATAGTGCCATGGCAGCTTTTACATTCACCGGACATAGTTTGGCATCCCATTTGAAAGATGGCGCCTCTCATTTGAAAGATGGCACCTCCCAACAGTTTAGTGCTCTCTCAATACTGCACTGAAATGTCAGCCTTAATTTTTGTGCTCAAGTTTTCGAATGTGCAGCCAAGTGAACTACAGCTGGCACAGCGGCACGTTTTACCTGCCTCGTTTTAAAGAGAATGATATTGGAAGGTGAGATTAGAAATGATACAACCACATTTAAAATAGAAATGAGAAATACTGAAGGAGAAATACTACAAAAACAAATCAAATTACAAAGAGGAGCACGCAACAACTTACACAAATAAACAAACTTGCGGGGTGGGTAATAATTGGCAAATTAATTTCAACATAGGCGAGTGTAAGGGGCAAGAACTTGTTGGGATATTACAACCGTGACAATTCAAAATGCACAACTGGTGGTGAAGCATTTTGAGATGGCCTGAGTTCCGGGAAAGATTTATCGTTTTTCTCGTTGGTTCATCCTAATTAAGATTATTATTAGCGTCACAAGTAGGCTTACATTAACACAGCAATGAGGTTACTGTGAAAATCCCCTAGTTGTCATACTATGGCGCCTTTTCAGGTTCACGGAGGGAGAATTCAGAATGTCCAACTCACCTAACAAGCACATCTTTCAGGACTTATAGGAGGAAACCCGAGCACCCAGAGGAAACTCACAAATGCAACAAGCAATAATTACTGCATTCCCCAGTGTCCTATGGTTCATTCATACCACTTAACAATCCTTTGCTGTGGCTCTTTTCAAAGGTGAAACAAATTGATTGAAAAGCAATCTTATCTTCTTGTGTTAGAGTAGTTACATAGAAGGTAACCTGATTTCATGGTTGCAAAGAAACATTCCAACACTACGTGGCAGTACTTCTCTGAATAAGCCTAGAGGTTTCATTCCACGATTCCTTACTCCCCAAGACTTTTGACAATGTATTCCTGTAAAATTACCCCACACCCTTTCATAAATGTAATTTTTTTTATGCACACAGGCTAACAGACAGGTACAGACCCACTGACCATCCAGCCTGCCCCACACAACCAAACCTGTATATCACAATGGGAACTCAGCCCTATCCAAAAGCCATGTCATCTCCAGAGAAAGGCAAAACAATTAACAACCTGTTCTCCAGCAGGGTGATTGAAATTAACGGTAGCATTGTGGATAGCACAATTGCTTCACAACTCCAGGGTCCCAGGTTCGATTCCTGGCTTGGGTCACTGTCTGTGCGGAGTCTGCACATCCTCCCCGTGTGTGCGTGGGTTTCCTCCGGGTGCTCCGGTTTCCTTCCAGTCTAAAGATGTGCAGATTAGGTGGATTGGCCATGCTAAATTGCCCCTAGTGTCCAAAATTGCCCTTAGTGTTGGATGAGGTTACTGGGTTATGGAGATAGGGTGGAGGTGTTGACCTCGGGTAGGGTGCTCTTTCCAAGAGCTGGTGCAGACTCAATGGGCCGAGTGGCCTCCTTCTGCACTGTAAATTCTATGATATCCGACCCAGGACTTCATGACGTACCCATATTTTGGAAGAGGTGATATCTGGCCCCACTTGAAATTAGTCCAGATATATCTGACCCAGGATTTCCTGACGTGCCATATTTTGTAAGAGGTGATGTCTGGCCCAATGTATTCCTCGAATCAGCATCCACTTCACGGGTTGACAACCTCTTCCAGAGGTCCAGTATTTTTTTTCAGAAGACAATCACCTGGCATCTAACCTAGATCTGGCTTTTACACAACTTAAAATTGTTAACACTGAATCTCCCTGACTGATTTAAATGGAATAGAGAACTGAAAGAAAACAGACTTGCAAATAGAACATAGAACAGTACAGCACAGAACAGGCCCTTCGGCCCTCAATGTTGTGCCGAGCCATGATCACCCTACTCAAACCCACGTATCCACCCTATACCCGTAACCCAACAACCCGCCCTTAACCTTACTTTTATTAGGACACTACGGGCAATTTAGCATGGCCAATCCACCTAACCCGCACATCTTTGGACTGTGGGAGGAAACCGGAGCACCCGGAGGAAACCCACGCACACAGGGGGAGGACGTGCAGACTCCACACAGACAGTGACCCAGCCGGGAATCGAACCTGGGACCCTGGAGCTGTGAAGCATTTATGCTAACCACCATGCTACCCTGCTGCCCCAAATGTAACACCTTTCACATCCACAGAATATTCCAAAGTGCTTTTAGTCAATGAAGCATAGTCACCATTGTAATGCAGGAAACGCAACACGCAGCAAGCTCCAGCAAACAGCTATCTGATTGACCAGATAGTGTTTTTGTGATGTTGATTGCAGGCTAAATATTGGCCTGGACACTGGGCAAAACGTTCAAGTTCTTCTTTGAATTAATGCCACGGAACCTTTGAGGTTTAATGTCTCATCTGAAAAACTGGAAAATATATTCCCTTCCATCACCATACACATCTCAATCAGACCATTCCTAGGTCTGTGAGTTTCTGATGTGTGCAGTACCAACTCTTTTAGCCTATCTTGATAACCAAGATGCTTTATATTAGGAATTAGTCTAGTGGGTCTCCTTGCTGCCCTTTGCATTGGTTTTGTTTGTCACTACCAAGGATATGCAGTCAAATTCCTCAGAAAAGGTTTGTATAAAAGAAGTGTTGTAGCAACATATTGGAGTGTGCCGTGTAAAAGTCAGGTAACAATGAATATTTGTCAGCTGGTAAACGAGCCGGGGAGTCCAATGCAATGATGATTGGGATCTGTACGAGGCCTTGAATGAAACAGCAACAACTAGCAGTCAGCTGCTGCAGCTGGCAGGGAGGCAGCAATGAACAGGCAAGTGATTGAATGGATTGAAGCTCTCATTTACATTGAAACCCGAGTTTATTAAAAGGCTTCATGAATATATTTATTTTCCCAAAAGATTCATTCAGTGCTGAATAACTGAGTCTCTCACATTCAACTCCCACAGTTTCTGTAAAGCAATAGCAAAAATATACCTTGGGATACAAATGAGAAGATTATTTTTCAGTCATTCATGGGATGAGAGCATTAATGGCAAAGACAGCAATTCTTGCTCATTGCACTTGAGGTGAGGATGAGCTGCCTTCTTGAACAGCTGCAGTCTATCTGGTTAGGTACAGCCACAGTGCTGTTTGGAAAGGAGTTCCAGGTGTTTGACCCAATGACAATGAACAAATGTTAATATAGTTCCAAGTCAGGATAGTGTGTGACTTGTCCTTCAACATGGTGGAGGTTGGGTGATTTGGAAGCTGCTGCTGAAGGAGGCTTGCTGAGTTGCTGCAGGGCATCTTCTTTAATGGTACATATTGCTACCAGTGGAGGGAGGGAATGATTTAAGATGATGGATGGGGTGCCAATCAAGAGGACTACTTTGTCATGGATGGTGTCATACTTCTTGACTTTTTTTGAAGCTGCACTCGACCAGACAAGTGGAGAATATTTCATCACACCCCAGACTTGTAGATGTGGGCAGGCTGCTGACCTATGATGGAGGGAAAGTCACTCGTGAAACAGTTGAAGATGATTGGGCCTCAAACATAATGCAAAAGAAAGTCCTACAACATAATTAACCACGTCCAAGACAATCACCTTACCTTTTAAAAAGGTAATTGTCTTAAAATATTGCAACAAAATGTGCAGTTTGACGTTTACCAGAAGGATGAATAGCATTTTTTATAGTTGGGCATTTTTACTTCAATCAGGTAAATGATGCATTTTAAGCTAGCTGTGAAACTACAGTTGTGGAAACAGCACAGTAGCAATACAATTGCAGCTGCATCTACTATAGTACTGCATGCATTGGAGACATCATCCTCCATTTCCCCAAAAGCTATGGATTGAGTTGAATCCATATTTGGTCATAATTCTAGTTCTACCAATTAGGTTAGATATTTATTTTCGTTGGCTGATGCTGAAGAATATCTGAAGATGTAGGTAAAAATTGAACTTCCAGTTACCAATTAAGTTTATGGAAATTTAACTCAAAATAGTGGAACCTACACAGGCTTTTGGTAGAAACAGGCAATTAAAAAAATTGAGATATGCTTCTCCAATTGCCCTCGAAACGGAGTGGTTTGCTTGGCCATTTCATTGCTGTGGGTCAGGAGTCACGTGTACGTCAGACCAGCTGAGGACAGGAGATTTTCTCCCCTGAAGGACATTAGTGAACCAAATGGTCAGGAAACTACTGGATTGTCAAAAGAAAACTTTAATTAAAGCGACATGCATTTTATTACAGATGTATTAATTATCAAATTTATATTCCCAGCTGCCATGGTGGGATTTGAACTCGTATCTCTGGAGCATTAGTAATCCAGTGGCCTGGACTAGTCTAATAACATTAACCCCATACTACTGTCCCCATTAATCAGAATTAATTATAAATAATTAGGACTTCTCAAATTTAAAATTATGGAACACCAATATAGTAGGCATGGGACAAAGGCAGAGTCAATAGTGAGAAAACAAACATTGATTTCATTTCCTTGGTGAATACAATAATACATAGAACAAAAATCCACTCTGCAATATCTCATGTCCAGCAAGTGATTTGAAAGGAAATAAAATGATAGACAATAGTACGGATAAAAAGATTGCATTGCAGTAATGATTGCAGTGTTCATACACTGAACACATTTTTAGAAAGGACAAACAATTTGTAGGCTTGCTTGGAATGAAGGTGAGTGGACGCTTCCTTGTATTTTGCCAATGCCTAGAAATGCTGAATATGATTACTAGTTATTAGGTTCAGAAATCCTGATATAACCCAGTCTGTGGTGTTGGCCTCCAAGAGAAAAGAACTTACTATTAAGAACGTGAACATATCAAGCATGACATGACACAGCCATGGAGACAATAGCTCTAAATGGTACATAATTAGTTTCTCGATTTAAATCAGAGTATGGCCTTGCATTACTCATTAAAATAATATCTCCTACTCCTGGCGGCGAACGTTCTAATCACATTTCAATTCGCTTCGCTCAAGATCACAGACATCCTATGTTACATCAGTGACTACACTTCAAAAGTAGTTCCATGGCTGTAAAGCACTTCGGGACATCTTGAGGTTGCGAAAGATATTCTCAATGCAAGTCTTTCTTTTAATTGCCTTGATGTGAGCCGTATTGTCCAGTCTGTGATCACAGTATTTTGTTTTCTACAGGATTGCTTTTTCCTGTACGTATGGAAGTTGCCCAAAACTTGATTCAATCTTCAATCAATTATTTAATTTGCAGAATATTTTTTATTTAACAGCATTTGAATTGAGCAATTTATACAAAGCTGCGTGAATTGGTTCTACTTCTGCTGTAGCTTATTGCTTCTAAAGCAGTTTGGAATTGTTGAGGAAAGGAAGTCAGACATTTGCAAAACCCCATTCAATTGTAAGCCAAGTGGATTACTAACTTTACTGTGAATGAGACAATTTTGCAACTCAAATTAGAAGGCGTATTTTCATTTTAACGGAACCAACTGGAAATGAACAGATGCAAAAGAACCAAATGTTTAAAAAGGTTATACACTTTTACTGGTTATCTTCCAGTTTATTTAAAATGCAGATAATATAAATCTTTCATTCATCAATTCAGCAGCTTTCTGAAAATAAAGTCTGAACACACCCATTAAGTTTCATCTGGATGAAGAGAAGCATGTAGGAATGGTCTCTTAGGTCATCCAAGTCAGTAAGGTTTAAAGATTTCCCTTCAAATTATTAGTCATAGTACCATCCAGTTCATGCACTAGTCTCCTTTAAAACAGATTCAGGCCTAACGTTTCAATGCTTAAGCCAAATAACACTTACTGCCAAATGGCTGTATCATTCAATAATTCTTGCAGCACTCAAATTAATGGATTTTTACAATCTTGAGACTTCTGCTGTCTTTGTGCTCCCGCTAGTTGAATGATGTTTTTACAGATATACGTTCATTTTATTTATGGAGGGCTGCTACCAGGCAATAGTGCAAATGTGCCGTCTACCACCATTTGTCCGGTTTAAATAGCCAGGGGTTGATTTGTTTGTCTTTAGTGAATCCAACAAAGTTTTAATCCTCTCGCTTGCTGGTTGTCTCTTCTTTTTACTCTTGCCTCCAGATGATTGCATGGTTGGAAGGAGCAGAGCTGCTAGTCCCCAGGGTTTGGTATCAGACATACGCTGCTTTAGCCCTTCCTGCTGCAATATCCACGCGCTCTCTCTTGCCGCGGTCACAAACCTCTCCAGCTGGGTTTGATTGACATTCTTGCTCACATTTAAAGCCTGCTCAAACGGGTTCTGAATGTAAAGTGGAGACGCCTCAGGTTTATGCTGTTCTTTCCCCTAGAATGGTTACAAGAAAAATGAAAATGAATTTACAGCATCGACTAGGTTTAACATTATCCAAAAGAAAAATAAACCACTGTCTGTCATTCAAGGAACTCATAGTACTGTCTGTCTCTCTTATGAATCCTATTGGTCTATTTCTATCCTGGGTAAGTGAACTGCTCAGTGCAGAAGGGAGAAGAGATAATCGAACAATATTGTGAACTACCAGAAATCCACACAAGTCCAAATAAGCATTTTCACTAATATTGAACTTGTGTCTGACTGCAGTTATTGCAAATAAATTTCAAGTTTAACATTTTTGCACGTCTGCATAACAGATTCCTTTTATCTGCCCATCATTTAGATAGAATTTAAAACAGAAAAAAATGCTTATCTTTGAGACTGAGCAAAGTAGTTTTGCCCTATGTAAATTTGAGTTTTCCCCAAAAATAAAGTGATCTGTATTCTCAGCTTATTTAAATTTTACACGTAGGTGTTTGTCTTATTCATCAAACTCTACAGTCACCAAATGAACACAGAGGTCACTCCAAATAGTTCAGAAATTATGTAATAGCAATCTTAAAGAAGTGTTGACACTGCATTCCTTATACAAACACATATAAAGCTCCTGTCCATTTAGAACTGTACTGGCTGTATTTTAAAATGCTGGTACCATACTAAATGAAAGCTGTATCACACACACTTAAATGTACTGGAATTTGGACTGTGGGATAAAATTAAGTATAAAATATTTAACTATTGAAAAACTGCATGTCAGTTTCTTGTTTTATCAGAATACATTTTTGTTAGTAGCTGTATCTAGACCTGGCATTGTTTTTTAAATACAGTATATGGTTATGAATACAGGTCTGAGGAAAATAATGTGAAGTTTAAGAAAATACTAATATCTTCCATAAACTGAAAAGTTAGAATTGCTTAATCAACAGATTGAAAAAAGTTAAAACATATGCTTCCTTCAGATGAAACATTAATCGAGGACCCATCTCAGTGACATGGCGGCACAGTGGTTAGCACTGTTGCTTCAGTGTCAGGGACCTGGGTTAGATTCTCAGCTTGGGTCAGATTCTCAGCTTGGGTCACTGTCTGTGCGGAGTCTACACCTTCTCCCAGTGTCTGCCTGGGTTTCCTCCCTGTGCTCCGGTTTCCTCCCACAAAGTCCCCGAAAGCCGTGCTTGTTAGGTGAATTGGACATTCTGAATTCTCCCTCAACGTACTCAAACAGGCGCCGGAGTTTGGCGACTAGGGGATTTTTACAATAACTTCATTGCAGTGTTAATGGAAGCCTACTTGTGACATTAATAAAAGTTATTATCTGCCTTTTTTGTTGTGGAGATGTTAAAGATGCCATCGGAGAAATAAGAAGGCTCTCTTTTGAATTTTTTTTTAAAAAATTTTCAATTAAGGGGCAATTTAGCGTGACCAATCCACCTACCCAGCACATCATTGGGTTGTGGGGTGAGACTCGCGCAGACACAAGTCTGGTCGATCATCTCATTATTTTAGGCATGACATTACTCATGTAAAAGTGTCACATTTTCCTACAGCATCAAAGTAACAACTTGAAAGATTATTCAAATCAGATTCCATCAAATTTTTAAAATTAGTTTATAAAATCATGGGCCTGATATTTATTTGAATAAATCATAACAAATCTGTTTCCTGACAGAAACCCACCCATCTCCAATGGCAGCAACGGCACTGAAACTAGGTGTTTGGGTGTCACAGGCTGGGCCAGTATAAATTGCCCATTCATAAGTCCCCTTGAGAATGTGTTAGTGAGCTGCCTTCTTGGTCCACTCTAGTCCTTGTATCCACAGTGCTAATAGGGAGAGGGTTCCAGGATTTTAACCCAGCGGCAGTGAAAGAATGGCAAATATTTCCAAGTCAGGATGGTGTTTGGCGTCCAGGTGGTGGTATTCACATGTATCTTCTCCCCCTATCCTTCCAGGTGGTAGTGGTCCTTGGGTTGATGTTGCATTCCATACTAAGAAACCAGGGTCAGAAAGGGGTAAAAGTGTGAGGTGATGTATTTTGGGAGGATAACAAGGCAAGGGAATACACAATGAATGGTAGAATGCTAGGAAGTCAGAGGACCAGAGGGACCTTGGACTGCATGTCCATAGGTCCCTCAAGAGTGCAATTCAGGTAGATAAGGTGGTTAAGAAGGCAAATGGGATACTTGCCTTTATTAGCAGAGGCATAGAATATAACAGGTTATGATGGAGCTGTATAAAACGTTCATTGGGCCACATCTACAGGTCTGTGTTCAGTTCTGGTCGCCACACTATAGGAAGGATGTGATTGTACTAGAAAGGGTACAAAGGAGATTCACCAGGATGTTGCCTGCGCTGCAACGTTTCACGTATGAAGAGAGGCTGGTTAGTCTGGGGTTATTCTCCTGAGAGCAGAGAAGGCGTGGCAGGACCTGATTGAGGTATACAAAATTCTGAAGGGCATATATAGGGTAGGTAGACACTTTTCCCCTTAGTAGAGGAGCCAATAACCAGGGACATAGATTTAATGTAAGGGGCAGGAGATTTAGAGGGAATGAATGGTAGAATGCTACCATGCAAAGTTCACCGGAAATGCTGTTGTTTAAGAGAAAAGTGCGAACACAGTTTGATTTGTTAACTCCATCTAATACTTCAGAGATTGTCAAAAGACAAGAGACACAAATTGCTAGGAGGGAGAAAATCTTTAAAAAGCAAGTATTCAACCAGGGAGAGAGAGTGCTAGTCAGGAGTTACACCACCAACAGGGAATGGATACCAGCTATGATCCGAGTGAAGACAGGTCCAATATCATACGCCGTACAGATGGATGATGAAAGAGTTTAGAGATGTCACGCTGATCAGTTAGTTGCTGCACAAAGTGAGTTTGCAGAAACTTCTCAAGAGGTTCTACCTTTAGAAGATCTAGAGAGCTATACTTTGGAACAGAGACCAGAGACAGTGATGAGTTCTGATTAAGGACTTTTCAATGCCGATAGTGAAAGATACTGAAATAATAATAAAAGTACCATCTATAGAAAGGAATGAGGACACTTCTGAGGTCGCAAGTTACCGAGTTCAGAATGCCAAATTCTACTAAAAAGAAATAGATGTCCACCACAGAGACTGTCAGCTGAATTGTATATATGTAGAGAAATAACATACAAGAGGATCTATTGCATATATGTTAATTGTTGTCATTGCACAAATGTATTAAAGAGGGATAGGTATTATGTATCTGGGAATACATTATTGCTGAATCTGCATCACGTGATATGTAGTGACATAGAACATAGAACAGTACAGCACAGAACAGGCCCTTCGGCCCTCAATGTTGTGCCGAGCCATGATCACCCTACTAAACCCACGTATCCACCCTATACCTGTAACTCAACAACCCCCCCCTTAACCTTACTTTTATTAGCACACTACGGGCAATTTAGCATGGCCAATTCACCTAACCCGCACATCTTTGGACTGTGGGAGGAAACCGGAGCACCCGGAGGAAACCCACGCACACAGGGGGAGGACGTGCAGACTCCACACAGACAGTGACCCAGCCTGGAATCGAACCTGGGACCCTGGAGCTGTGAAGCATTTATGCTAACCACCATGCTACCCTGCTGCCCCAGTAATGGATTTTGGAGCAGATCATCATCTTTATTGTATGGGCAACACCCTTCACAAATTTCTTGTTGCGGTTTGCAAGAAGGTTTACAAGGATCCAAAGTGTGGGCACCTCCATACCTTTTCTCTTTGTGGCAACAAATAATTATAATATCCTTCAAACCATACATCATCCTGACTTGGAACGATTCCTTCACCGTAGCTGGGTCAAAATCATGGAACCCCCCTCTCCTTAACAGGCACCTACACAACATGGACAGCAGCCATTCAAGAAGATGGTTCACCATCACCTTTTCAAAGGAAATAAGATGCTGGCCTAGTTAGTAAAACCGACAGCCCATTAAAGAATGAAGAAAAGTGCACCCGCCAACTAGGTGAACAAAAAAAATAAGTTTATTCCAGATGTACTTAAAATATGTAGGTTTTGAGCGAAGACATACAAGCAGCCACATTTAATGAGAAGCATGTTCTGCTTCTTGTTATCAGTAAATTGTATTCCAGCTCACTTGGCTAGACAGTTGTCTCATGATGCAGGGCCAGCAGCACCCTTTCAATTCCCAGCTGAGGTTATTCATGAAGGCCCGCTGTCGCAAATTTGCCCTTCGTGCCCGAGGTGTGGTGATCTCACATTAAATCATCACCAGTCAGCTCTCCCCCTCAAAGGGGAAAGCAGCCTATGGGCATTTGAGACTATGGTGATTTTACTTACTTACTTTCATACTGCAATACAAGATCGCAGATATTAAAGTTGATATGAAGTAGCGCACTTCACTCAGTAAGAACTGCATAAAAGTGAAGACAATTTATCTAACTTTTTCTTAGAAAGAAATTCAGGAGAATCCTAGCCCTCCCACTCCCTAATCTTGCTCATTTCCTTTCTCGCCCACCTGCATCTGCTATCCCTCTCTCCTCCCAGTCTTCACTCCTGCCTGTAATTAGTCACTGTGCCCTTTCAGTGACTCGATGACTCATTGAGAAACAGCCAGAGTCATTTTTCAGATGGCTGGGTTTTCCATGCCCCCCCCACCCCCACCAGAAGAATGAGCAGGAATGCCAAACACAGCAGCCCCATATTCATTTAACATTTCAACAAGCATTAACTGGTAGGAGTCAGAATTCCTTCTCTTCCTCGGATGAATGTTTTTCCTCAGAGAGTGTCAGTCAATCGCGTTGGCCAGCAGCACTGTAATCCCAGAACCCAGAAAAAGCTAAGTATGGGGGTATCTCATGGCAGGGAGGGAGGGGGGGGGCACACACAGAGGAAACCCTGGGGGCGGGGTAGGCACACCTGATGTGGAAAGAGGGCTCTTGAGAGGCTGCCAAGGCCCCAGCAGGGTAACCTGCCTGACTTTGATCCCATCCCAAAAATCCTCCTGCCCGCCTCAAAATGAAGGCTAAAGTGACCATTAAGTAAGAATGCAAGGGTCTCAATTGGGGCAAGCATGTATAGGTTGCCCAAAGTCTTCCCTCCTCACGTAAAATTACAGACAGGTAGGGGGTGGGCAGAAGGGCAGTGGGAAGACCATACAGAAAAGTTTGCAGGCCCCCATTCCTGCAAACCTGTTGGGAGGGGAATCACAAAATTCTGCCCATAGAATCATTTAGTCACAGAAAGAGGTTGTTCAGCCATCAAGTTCATACCTGCTCTCTGCAGAGAAATTCAGTCATTCATGCTGACCCACCACAAGTGTCCATCCAATTTCCTTCTAAAATCATTCATCTTCTCTGCCTCCAACACCCTCAAAGGCAGTGAATGCAAGGTCATTACATTTGTTGCATAAAAAGGTTCTTCCTCACATTCTCCCTGCATCTCTTGTCCAAAACTCAGAGCTCATCTCTTCAAACTTCCTTTGCTGGAAGATCAACTTTAGTCTCCAACCTAAATTTGTTGCGAAAATGCTCCATTCCTGGAATCATTCTGGAAAATCTCCTCAGCAGCCTCACAAGAACCTTTATACCCTTAATAAAGTGTGGACAGAACTGGATGCAATACTTTACTTATGGCTTAACCAGAGATTTATAAAGGTACAGCATAACCTCCACATTTTTGTACTCAATACCTCTATTTATGATTGATGAAAAATCTCTCGTTCACTAATGTCCCTTAAGACACTTAGAAAATATCAAAAGAATTAGACAAATTCAACATGGATTTATGAAAGGGAAATGATGTTTGACAAACCTACTGGAGTTTTTTTGTAGGGTGTAACTAGTAAGCCAACCAGTAGATGTGATGTATTTGGATTTTCCAAAAGCTTTTGTTAAAGTCCCCCAAGAGGTTTGTGTGCAAAATTAAAGCACTTGGGCTAGGGAGTAATACATTGACATGCATTGAGAGTTGGTTAGCAGACAGGAAACAGGGACTAGGGTTAAATGGGTCGTTTTAGGAGTTTCAGACGGTGACTAGTGGGGTACCGCAGGGGTTGGTGCTTGGGCCCCAGCTATTCCAAATACATACTTATGATTTGGATGAGGGAACCAAATGCAACATTTTCAAGTTTGCTGATGACAGAAAAGTAGGCGGGAATGAGAGTGGAGGGGGATGCTAAGAAGCTTCAAGGCAATTTAGACAAGTTGAATGAGTGGGCAAATACATGACAGATGCAGTATAATGTGGATAACTGTGACATTATCCACTTCGGTAGGAAAAACAGAATGGCAGAGCATTATTTAAATGGTGATATTGGGAAATGTTGATGTACAAAGGGACCTGGGTGTCCTTGTACACCAGTCACTGAAAGCAAGAATGCAGGTGCAGCAAGCAGTTAGGAGGGTTATATATGTATATATAATCTTTATTGTCACAAGTAGGCTTACATTAACATTGCAATGAAGTTACTGTGTAAAGCCCCTAGTCGTCACATTCCGGCACCTGTTCGGGTACACAAGGGAGAATTCAGAATGCCCAAATTAACTAACAGCACGTCTTTCGGGACTTGTGGGAGGAAACCGGAGCACCCGGGGAAACCCACGCAGACATGGGGAGAATGTGCAGACCCTGCACAAACAATCACCCAAGCCGGGAATCGAACCTGGGGCCCTGGCGCTGTGAAGCAAAGTTGTTAACCACTGTGCTGCCGTGCTTAACCAATTTATCAAATTTATGATTCTTTAGCCTTGTTAAAGCATTCTTTGCCTCATCATTTGTTGTCACTTGATCAATTTTTAAAATTGATTGATGCCAAATCATATTATTCTAGTGCGTTAACCTTCTGCTGCAGCTACTTGAGATCAGTAAGGACCATCCCTAAGTCGCAGCAGCACCTGCCATAATATTTAAAACTAAGACACATCGACAACATAACTGTAAATATCATTGCACTATTCTCAGAAAAGTCCAACAATGTTACAACACTTTAAATCAGGTGGTTTGAAGTTACTACCACATTGCTCTGAATTTAATTATTATATACTCAGTACAAAAGTTTGCATAGTATATAATGGATTTTGAAATGCAATTTATTTAATCGCTACTCAATTTAACTTATTAACAAGCATGCATTTCAAACATCAACAAGTATTGGAGCGCATTTAAGGTTTTAAAACGCAAAAGGTAACTGAAAAAGTGGGAAAGACAAATCACTGGATTGAGTAGTACAATGCTAAATAGTGTTAAGATAGAATGCTTTCAAAAGGCCTCTCAACAGTTTCTATCTTAACAAAGGAGCTGGGAGAGAAGATCTGATTCTTTTCATTTAAAGATGTGACCTTGAACTCAACTACAGACTAGTTGCAGCCTGTAGTTTTAGGCATAGCCAACTGCCTGTCCAAATATACCACCTTCTCAAGGGCATGTGCAATAAATGCTGACCTTGCCAATAATGCCCACACCCCATGAATGAATAAAATTATGACGACAAACTTTATTCCTATAACTACTTCATTCAAAAGACAATTAAGATTTGATTTTCATAGAATCCCTACAGTGCAGGAGGCGGCCATTCGGCCCATTGAGACTGCACCGACCCTTTGAAAGAGCACCCTACAACTCGGCCTATTCCCCTGCCCTATCCTCATATTTCCACCTAACCTGTACATCCCTGGACACTAACGGTCAACGTTATCATGGCCAATCCACTTAAGCAGCACATCTCAAGACTGTGGGAGGAACGCAGAGCACCTGGAGGAAACCCAGACACTGGGAGAACGTCCAAATTCCACAAAGGCACCCAAGGCCAGAATTGAACCTGGGTACCTGCCACTGTGAGGCAGCAATGTTAACCACTGTGCCACCCGAATTTCAAATTGGAGTTCAGCGATTCATATTTGCACACCTGTACAATTGTACAGCTTTAAGATGTTCTGACTAACAGATTATATGTGGGCTGAATTAGCTCTGAACTTTCAAATTTAATCACTTTCCTATGATTCATACCGAAACTCCCAATAATGATCATTATGATGCACCAAGATCTTGTTAAAAGTTCGTCCTGACAATGTCAGGGAATGTTTGGTCAAAACTGAATGGCAAAAACCCACATTAGAAAATCAAAGTCTGCAGCCATACTAACCTTCCTGATATTGATGGACATTTGATTGAAAGCAAAATTGCCATAAAATTCAAAGAATTCCTGTAGAAGTTCCTCTGTAGAGAAATCCAAATTGAAAATTATTTAATTTGTAAGCCAGAGTTGCATATTACTTTAGATGGTAATTGTACATCTTCCTGCTTACCGAGTGTCTCTGTGTTTTGGGAAGGCTTTATTTTGTTATTAGAAACAAACGTGCAGTCATGACTTTCAATAACATATTTATCTTCTACTTCTGAAAAAGAACAATCAGTGTCATTATCAGGGTTCCTAATACAAAAGGATATAGGGAGAGGACAGGAAAACACAATTACAGTCAGCAACTCCAGCTAAACTTATAAGATTGGCATAGGTATAATGGGCTGAATGTGCTCCTGTGCTGTAAACTCTACAATTCTTCAATACCCTTACATATTTAAAAAAACAATGGATCTGTACAGGAAGGTAGCAGGTAGCTGGAAGGTCACAGAGAGAATGAAATGAAGTTATGATCAAAGGTAAAATATATATTTTTTAATTCAATCAAGGGATGTGAGCATCACTGGCTGCCCATCCCCAATTGCCCTTTAACAGAGGACATTTAGAGTCAACCACATTTCTGTGGATCTGGAGTCACATGTAGGCCAGACTAGGTCAGGATAGCAGATTTACTTCCTTAAAGGACATTAGCGAACCAGATGGGTTTTTACAACAATTGGCAATGGTTGAAATAGTCATTAGACTTTTAATTCCCTGATGTTTATTGAATTCAAATTTCACCATCTGTCATAGTGGGATTAAACCCCAGATCCCCAGAGCATGACCCTGGGTCTCTGGATTACTAGGTCAGTGCCAAAGCCACTGCCTCCCCAACGTTGAAATGTTGCAGATGCTTTACAGCCGAAATGAAAAAAATGCTGAAAATACCCAGCAGGTCAGTCAGCATCAGTGGAGAGAAACAGTTAGCATTTTAACAGGAAGGTCATCGATCTGAAATGTTAACTCTGTTTCTTCCTTCACAGATACATCCCAACCAGCTGAATGGTTTCAACATTTTGTAGTTATGGTCATCCTTGTTTCTTTAACCTTGATCACCTTACAATTCAAATTAATAGGTGCTATAAATTGAGCAGGGTGGGGGGAAAAATAAGACATTGGGTCCTTGTCCCCCTTTAATAGCAATATAATAACATAGCTTAAATTTCCTCCCCTTAACCTTTTTCTCAAAATGAAACAATATGGTCTCACAAGCATGACTGCACCTTCTTAATTACACTCATGCTACCGTGGTACGTGAGAAAGCCGAGAACGTTTCGCAGTCACCTCATTTTAACTCCTCAGACGTTGTGACCCCCGTGGCTTGTTTTGGGGGTGGGGGTGCATTATTTTACTCGCTGAACTGCCAAATTATACAAAAGAGCAGGACAATCGCCTTCAGTCGCGCATAATTGAAGTTTAAAACAAAACAGGATCATAATAACATTCAACGCTAGATAAAGTGTCAACATAAGACAACAGCATAAAACTAATGTAAAAACTATAATGTTGCTTTCCCATCAGAAAAAAAACTTTAAAATGCCGTTTAAAGCGCAGCATGGTGGTGCAGTGTGTAGCACTGCAGCCTCATGGCGCCGAGGTCCCAGGTTCGATCCCGGCTCGGAGTCACTTTCCGTGTGGAGTTTGCACAATTTCCCTGTGTTTGCATGGGTTTCGCCCCCAAAACCCAAAGATGTGCAGGCTAGGTGGATTGGCCATGCTAAATTGCCCCTTAATTGGAAAAATGAATTGGGTACTCTAAATTTATTTATTAAAAATGCCATTTAAACTGCATTATGAAATAACTTTTTTTAAATTTAAAAAATATTTCTACGTTGTTATACTAACTCTTTATACTAACCCCAACTAACTGACATCTTTGGACACTGAAGGCAAATTATCATGGCCAATTCACCCAATCTGCACATCTTTGGACTTTGTAAGGACACCGGAGCACCCGGAATAAACCCATGCAGACATGTGGGGAAAGTGTAAACTCACAATCCTCCTTACAAAAATCTCAGGGCTTGAGCCAAAATTAGGAGAGTTGCCCCACAGACTAGTCAAGCAACAACTTGACAGCTATACTCATAAAATCGTACCTTACAGATAAGGTCCCAGATACCACCATCACCATTCCTGGGTATGTCAAGAAGTGATGGAAGTACAGTGCTATATAGTCAGGAGGAGTTCCCCGGAAAGTCCCCAACATCAACTCTGGACCTTATCTCACTGTTCGTGTGGAGATTGCTCATTCTCCCCGTATTTGCGTGGGTCTCACCCCCACAACCCAAAGGACGGCATGGTAGCACTGTTTCTTCTTCGCGCCAGGGATCTGGGTTTGATTCCCAGCTTGGATCACTATCTGTGCAGAGTCTGCACATTTTCCCTGTGTCTGCATATGTTTCCTCCAGGTGCTCAGGTTTCCTCCCACAGTCCAAAGATGTGCAGGTTAGGTGGATTGGCCATGCTAAATTGCCCTTCATGTCCAAAAAGGTTAAGTGGGGTTACTGGGTTAGGGTGGAGGTATGGGCGTAAGTAGGGTGCTTTTTCCATGGGCCGGTGCAGACAAGGTGGGCCGAATGGCCTCCTTCTGCACTGTAGATTCTATGATTCTATATGCAGGGTAGGTGAATTGGCCATGCTAAATTGCCCCTCTGGACCCCATGAAGTCTCATGGCATCAGGTCAAACATGGGCACGGTAACCTCCTAATTACCACGTAACAACTCCAACCACCTCAGCTGATGATTGAGTGTTTTTCCATGTTGAACATCACTTGGAGGAAGCACTGAGCATGGGAAGGGAGCAGAGTCTACTCTGGGTGAGGAACTTGAATATCCATCATCATGAGTGGCTTGGTAGCACCACCACAGCCCGAGCTGACAGTCTTGAAGCACACAGCTGCTAGACTGCATCTGCAGCAGGTGGTGAGGGAACCAACAGAAGGCATAAACATACTTGACCACATCCTCATCAATCTGCCTGTTACAAATGCCTGTGTCTATGACAGCATTGGCAGAGGTCCTTGTGGCGATGAAGTGTTGTCTTATCACGGAGGACACCCTCTGTCGTGTTGTGCAGCATGATCCCTGTGCTAAATGGAATAGATTTCAAACAGATCTAGCAACTCAAGACTGAGCAGTCATGAGGCGCTGTGGTCCATTAGCAGCAGTCCAATTGAATACAACCCCAATCTGTAACCTCATGGACTGGCATGCGCTAACTCTACCACTATCATCAAGCCAAAGGATCAACCCTGATTCAATTAAGAACACAGGAAGGCAAGACAGGACCAGCACCAGGTATACCTAAAAATGAGGTTGTCAACCTGGTGATGTTACAACACAGGTCTAGTCGTATGCCAAACAGCATAAAAAGCAAGCAGTAGATATAGAGTTAAGCGATCCCACAACCATCAGATCAGATCCAAGCTCTGCAGTCCTGCCACAACCAGCGGTGAACAGTGGAGGACAATTAAACAACTCACTTGAGGAGGAGGCTAAGAAATGCCCATCCTCAATGATGGAGGAGCCCAGCACATCAGTACAAAAGATAAGGCTGAAGCATTTACAACAATCTTCAGCCAGAAATGGCAATGGATGATCCATCTCTGCCTCCTCCGGAGGTCTTCAGGCAATTTGATTTGCTCCATGGGATATCACGAAACAGTTGAATGCACTGGATACTACCAGGGCTATTGGCCCTGAAAATATTCCAGCAACAGTACTGAATACTTGTGCTCCATAACTTGCCGTGCCTTTAGCCAGGCTGTTCCAGCACAGCCACGATACTGGCATGTACCTGCAATGTGGAAAATCGGCCCGGTATCTCGTGTACTCAAAGAATAGGACAAATCCATTCAGGCCAATTACCAGTCCATTAGTGTACTCTCATTCATCAATAAAGTGATGGAAGGGGTCATCAACAGTGCTATCAAGCAGAACTTGCTTAGCAATAGCCTGCTCACTGATGACCAATCTGGGTTCCAACTGGGTCACTCAGCTCCTGACCTCATTACAGACTAAGTTCAAACATGGACAAAAGAGCTGAAAGCGACTGCACTTGACACCGAGGCAGTGCTTTACCAAGTGTGGCATCAAGGAGCCTGAACAAAACTGGAGTCAATGGGAATGGGACTCTCCACTCCACTGGTTGGAGTCATACCTGGCACAAATGAACATGGCTGTGGTGGTTGGAAGTCAATCATCGCAGCTCCAGTACATCATCACAGCAGGAGTTCTTCAGCGTTGCATCCTAGGCCCAACCACCTTCAGTTGCTTCAGCAGTGATTTTCCTTCCGTCTTCATGTCAGAAGTGGGGATGTTTATTGATGACTGCACATTTTCAGCACCATTCATGACGGATACTAAAGCAATCCATGTCCAAATGCAGCAATAAAATAAACTCCTGGCAAAACACAGCCGATCTGGTAGCATCTGTGGAGGAAGAAACAGGGTTAACGTTTCGAGTTTGCATGTCCCTTCTTCAGAGCTTAGTCAGGTGATATGGACGCGAAACGTTAACTCTGTTTCTCTCTCCACAAACCTGAGTTTTTGCAGAATTTTCTGTTTTTATTTCAGATTTCCAGCATCTGCAGTATTCTGCTTTTGCCAAATGCAGCAAAATCTGGACAATATTAGGCAATGACCAGTTCACTTTGTGACTCCTGAAAGCCTGTTCACCATCTACACCAAAGGAAGGAGCAGTGCTCCGAAAGCTCGTGATTTGAAACAAACTTGTTCGGCTTTAACTGGTGTTGTAAGACTTCTTACTGTGCTCACCATCTACAAAGCACGAGTCAGGAGTGCAATGGAATACTCTCCAGTTGCCTGGATCAATGCAACTACAAGGGGTGGCACGGTGGCTCAGTGGTTAGCACTGCTGCCTCATGGCACCGAGGACCCGGATTCGATCCTGGCCCCAGGTCACGGTCTGTGAGTCTCACGCCCACAACCCTAAGATGTGCAGCGAGGTGGATTGGCCATGCTAAATTGCCCATGCTAAATTGCCCCTTAATTGGAAAAAAGAGAATTGGGCACTCTAAATTTATATATTTTTTTAAAATCAGTGCAGCTCCAACAACACGCAAGAAGTTCAACACCATCCAGTACAAGCAGCCCGCTTGATTGGCACCTCACCCACAAGTGGCAGCACAGTAGCGCAGTGGTTAGGACTTCTAATTCACAGCTCAGGGACCCGGGTTTAATACCGGCTTCGGGTGACTGTCTGTGTGGCGTTTTCACGTTCTCCCCATGTCTGCGTGAGATTCTCCCGGGTGCTCCGGTTTCCTCCCACAGTCCAAAGATGGGCAGGTTATGTGGATTGGCCATGCTAAATTGCTCCCTAGTGTCCAAAAGGTTGGGTGGGGTTACTGGTTTCCAGGGATAGAGTGGGCCGAGGTAGGGTGCTCTTTCCAAAGGTCGGTGCAGACTCAATGGGCCGAATGGCCTCCTTCTGCAATGTAGGGGTGCTATAATTCTATGAACATAAGAACTAGTAGCAGGAGTAGGCCATCTGGCCCCTCGAGCCTGCTCCGCCATTCAATATGATCATGGCTGATCTTTTGTGGACTCAGCTCCACTTTCCAGCCCGAACACCATAACCCTTAATCCCTTTATTCTTCAAAAAACTATCTTTATCTTAAAAACATTTAATAAAGGAGCCTCAACTGCTTCACTGGGCAAGGAATTCCATAGATTCACAAGCCTTTGGGTGAAGAAGTTCCTCCTGAGCTCAGTCCTAAATCTACTTCCCCTTATTTTGAAGCTATGCCCCCTAGTTCAGCTTTCACCCACCAGTGGAAACAACCTGCCTGCATCCATCCTATCTATTCCCTTCTTAATTTTATATGTTTCTATAAGATCCCCCCTCATCCTTCTAAATTCCAACGAGTACTGCATCAGTCTACTCAACCTCTCCTTGTAATCCAACCCCATCAGCTCTGGGATTAACCTAGTGAATCTCCTATGCACACCCTCCAGCGCCAGTACATCCTTTCTCAGGTAAGGAGTCCAAAACTGGACACAATACTCCAGGTGTGGGCTCATTAACACCTTATACAATTGCAGCATAATCTCCTTAGTCTTAAACTCCATCCCTGTAGCAATGAAGGACAAAATTCCATTTGCCTTCTTAATCACCTGTTGCACCTGTAAACCAACTTTTTGCGACTTATGCACGAGCACACCCAGGTCTGTCTGCACAGCAGCATGTTTTAATATTTTATCATTTAAATAATAATCCCTTTTGTTGTTATTCCTACCAAAATGGATAACCTCACATTTCTCAACATTGTATTCTATCGGCCAGACCCTAGCCCATTCACTTAACCTATCCAAATCCTTCTGCAGACTTCCAGTATCCTCTGCACTTTTTGCTTTACCACTCATCTTAGTGTCGTCTGCAAACTTGGACACATTGACTTGGTCCCCAACTCCAAATCATCTATGTAAATTGTGAACAATTGTGGGCCCAACACTGATGCCTGAGGGACACCACTAGCTACTGATTGCCAACCAGAGAAACACCCATTAATTCCCGCTCTTTGCTTTCTATTAATTAACCAATCCTCTATCTATGCTCTTACTTTACCCTTAATGCCATGCATCTTTATCTTATGCAGCAACCTTTCGTGTGGCACCTTGTCAAAAGCTTTCTGGAAAACCAGATATACCACATCTATTGGCTCCCCGTTATCTACAGCACTGGTAATGCCCTCAAAAAATTCCGCTAAATTAGTTAGCCACGACCTTCCCTTTATGAACCCATGCGGTGTCTGCCCAAAGGGACAATTTACATCCAGATGCCTCGCTATTTCTTCCTTGATGATAGATTCCAGCATCTTCCCTACTACCGAAGTTAAGCTAACTCACTCCTCTCACCACTGACAAATGGTGGCATGTGTAACATGTACAAGATGCACTTCAAGAACTCACCAAGGCTTCTTGGTCAGCAACTCCCAAACCTGTGGCCTCCACATGCAGAAGTATAGGGACAGTAAGTGCACAGAACACCATTATTTCCAAATTCAACACCAGGCAACACTCACCCCAACTTGGACATTCATTGCTATTCCTTGATCAACACTTATTCAAAATCCCAAAATATCTTGCCTAACAGTACTGTTATTGCATGGACGGCATAGACTTAAACAATGGGTCAAACACCAGCTTTCCAAGAGCAACTAGGCATGGTCAATGCATGCACACGTCAAAATTAATATTTTTTTAAAAAAGAGGGAAAGGCAATGAGACAAAAATAAAGAAGCTCAAACTCTTTTCATTTGAGCTTGTCGAGTTGTTCAAACTGATGAGATTTATTAAAGTGAATAAGGAGATTTATTAAAGTAAATAAAGGAAAAACTAATTTCAGCAGTCAGTAGTTAGAGGTATAAAGGAAGAGGTTAGTGCGTCGATGTCCAACTATTTATTATCACGTGGATTGCCTTTACAGAAAATTGCCTTTACAGAAAACAGTGGTGGAAACAGAAACCATAATAGCTCTCTCAGAAATATTTCAACGTTTGAAGAAGGAACTCTGGAGGTTAAGTGATGTAATGGATAGCTCTTGCAGAAGTGACACATGGATGCTTAGGAATATTGTGGCATGATGTTCTGAAATAGTGACATGGAAAGGATACTGAAATTGCTTGTCCTGCATTACCTGCTAAGTCTCGAAGCTGGTCCAATGTTGGTATGATTGGCGGATTTCTCTTCTGCAGTAGGAAAAGGACCATCATGGTCAATGAGAAGTTAGTGATCCAGGATCCAGGAATGTTGCTGGTGATCCCTTGAGCACGGGCCCAGCACCGAACACCAAACACCAAGGCCCGTACTCGAGGGTCAATATTAGAATAAATATAAAGGAGTTCCGTGCTCCGCATAGCAATTCTATAACAAAAGTAAAATGAGCAGAGTTTAAAACCTGATTCAAAGATTAACTTGTAAATTCTCAATCTCAATTATCAACTGCACTTTTTAAATTATCTAATAAAACGCTACCAATTTCTTCAGTTATAGAATATTTCTTCATTTGCATGTAACGCGAATGTCATAGATTAAGCAGAAGGCACTGAAACATGAACAGATGATCGTGAAGCATACTGCCTAATGTGAATTTGAAGATTTTAACAAATTTAATTGTCCTATCAAAATTAAGTGATGATTTATTAATTTGAACTGTTTTAATTCACAATTTATATTTTAAAGCCCCACTTTGTTCACAGTATACTTCATGATTGGCGGCCTGTTACAGTAAAATAAACTCTCAGACAACTCTTCGAAAATGATTTTAAAATGCTTAAACAATAGGTCTGAATTGGTTAAATTCTATGGTAGCAATTTTTCAATACAATTTGGATACGTATCATTATTTTAACTTTAATTACTGGTGTATCTATGGTATATATGTTCATTGAAGCAGCATGAAGTCTAATTGGTAGCACATTCCTTCCACAATTTGAAGCAAGTGTAGTTCTTCAGATCTCAGTTAGTATGGGTCAAAATAATTCTAGTTTTTGCAAAAGGTTGGAGGGTTGAGAGTTAAAGTGTGTGACAATAATTTGAAACTGAAAGAAGTGCTTGAATGTACACAGGTGCTTACAAGACTAGCCAATGCCGAAAATGGGTTGAGATGTTAGCTGCAATAAGGATGACAGTTGAAACTCCATCTGAAGTAATATACTTTAATTGCGACGAAATGGATAACTGGGTTATTTTTCAAAGCTCGTTTTCTTTCTTGCGCAGCAAGAGCCATTTGTAATACACAAATTGATTTTGGTGTTCCTCACCTATTATTGGCAGTGAGGTCACATTGCAATCCTGAAGGTTGATGAGAAAACCGCACCAATGGGCAACGAGCATTGAGTATCTTCTGTATTCCTGTGCATCCTGGGGCAAATTGATCAATGCATTCTCCTATCACCGAAAGGGTGCTTTGTGTTGCCACCCGCTCTGACGACACTCTTTTTGTTTGATATTCCATGGAAAAAGCACCTCCTGTCTGAAGAAAGACAAAACTCGTAAGCAAGAATAGCACTGCCAAATTGAAGGAATATCTAGTGTCCCGTTCTTGATCACGCATAAGAATGTAAGAAATGCAACTTTGTCTCTTGGTCCAACTCATTTAGATAGTAGATAGCGGAGGCCCCAGCACTGATCCTTGCAACTCTCCACTATTCACTGTCTGATGAAGAACAACAAAGAAAACAGCACAGGAACAGGCCCATGGTACCTGCCTAAACTAAAACAGTATGCACTTATGGAGTCCGTATCCTTCCATTCCACCCTATTCATATATTTGTCTAGATGCCTCTTAAATGCCGCTATCGTACCTGCTCTCACCACCTCCCCAGGCAGCACGTTCCATATATTTACCACCCTCTTGTGTAAAAAAAAAACTAGCCTCGCACATCAGTTCTAAACTTTTCCCCATGCACTTTAAACCTATGTCCCCTAGTACTTCACAACTTGAACACTCATTTAAAGCCACACTCTGTTTTCTATCTATGCTCATTTATTACCCCCAAGACCAGGTAGGAAACAGTGTTTAAAAAATAAAGGGAAACAGGCAAACTGACTTGAAGCCTTATATTTACAAGCAGTTCCCAAACTGTAAACAACAATTTCTAATTGACCCAAGGCAACCTTAAGGGACAAACTTCCAAACAGAGTAATACATTGCAACCATCCCTTTATAAAACAGCTTATTGTTTCATTTATTGCAACCAATGCATTGAGAGAGCTGCAATTTTTTATATGCTGATTTTACAATGGAGGAAAAAGAATTGAACAAGGGCTATTTTTAACCTTAAATAATTAAAATGCAAGAGTTCAGATGACCTCGCACATAGTACTATCTCCACAGTTATATGCTTTATTCTCCATTACTATAACTATTTTAAGTCTCGTCTCTTATTTTTAACCGAGCGTTTCTATGAGAAAGGTAATGCTGAGTTCAGTATAGTTGTGTTCAGTATAGTTGTGTTCGAAATTGAAATCCCATTTTAGTTTTTGTCAACATTTGGAGTTTGCCGTTCCACATTTTAGACTCCAATTATTTCCCCAAAATTTGTAATTTAGCCAGTCAGATATATGCACAAGGAGATGGATGAGTAATCTGGAGTGAGACGGAGACAGAGAGATTAGCGAATTAGTTTCATGTGGAAATTCGATGCATGGGCTAATGAGCAAATTCACTGGTTGGTAAGAAATTGCTGTTAAAGGAAGTGCCTTTAAATAGCTGTAAATTAGAATAGCATATTAGTTTTAAAGAAGGAGTAGCTACATGTTTTTGATTGAGAAACACTAGGAATAAAGGCAAATCAGGGCCAGTAAAGTGAGATAAATAAACCAAAGTCAAATAAAGTTAATGGAAGGGAAATAAATTTAAGACATGGCAGGGCAGGTCAGAGGAGTGGAATATGCACCCTGTATTGTGGAACAGTGTGGACACTATTGGTGACCTAGGCAACCACATGTGCACCAAGTGCTGCCAGCTGCAGAAACTTGACTCTGGGTTTCGGAGCTTGAGTGGTGGCTGGAGTCTTGGCACTTTCGTGAGGCTGAGAGCCATGTGGATAGTATGTTCAGAGAGCTGATCAGAGCACAGGTTAGGAGCATGGAGACAACAGGGAATGGGTGACTGCCGGACAGCCCAAGAGCACCAGGCAGGTAATGGAGTTCCCTGTGATCCCACTCGCTAATCAGGTTTCCATTTTGGATGCTGGTGAGGGCACTGATTTCTCGAAGGAGTGCAGTCAGAGCCAAGTTCCTGGCAGTACGAGCGGCTCGACTGTGCAAGATCGGAGAAAACAAAAATGTAAAAACAATAGTGATAGGTGATCCATCAATTAGGGGAACAGACAGGTGTTAATGCAGCTGTAGACATAACTCCGAGATGATGTTACTTCCCTGGTCCCAGGATCAAGGACGTCACAGAGCGGCTGCAGAACATTCTTCTGGGGGAGGGTGAACAGTCAGAAGTCGTGGTCCTCATTGATTCCAATGACTTTGGCAGGAAGGGGGATGTAGTCCTACAGACAGAATTTACGGAGCTAGGTAGAAAGGTAGTGTAAGCAGGACCTCAAAAGTAGTAACCTACGGATCACTAAGAGTGCCAGGTGCAAGTAAGTACAGAAATATGAGGATAAGGCAGATTAATGTGTGGCTGGTGCAGTAGGGAGGTCCTTACATATCTGGGATGATTGGGCAGCATTCGTTGGGCAGCATTTGCGCTAAGAATTACACTAACAACCAATTTAAGATCATCTGTCGGGCTTGCAACATAGCTCACCATGAATGCTGGAAGCTACATAATTTTCATATGCAGGACTCTGTCCCCTTTTGGCAAAATAAATTATGTCCAGTCATTGCGCTTTCAAATAGACAAAAGCATGGGGACTTGGCTCCCTGGAGCTACCATAACCACTGGTCAGTAAGGGGCACATGAGGTGACTTCACTTGAACGGGATGGAGACCAAGTGAGTAGCAAATTGGTTCTGATGGGTATTTGGTGCCTGGGGGAAGAGGTGTGGTATATATAGGAATTATTCTCAGTTAATTGAGTAATTAAATTAAATTAACTGAATAACATAAGGAACAATGGCAGGACAGGCGTTATGTTTCAACTGTGGAATGAGAGAGTTTTTGGATGCTGAGGTGATCCATGACAAACATGTCTGCAGAAAGTGTAAGCAGCTAGAGGAATATCAGATCAGGGTTACTGATCTCGAAGCCGAACTACGGACACTACATAAGGGAGGGGGAGAAACACCTGGTTACTTTGTTCCAGAAGATGTGGAGATGATGGCGTTGGACTGGGGTGAGCACAGTAAGAAGTCTTACAACACCAGGTTAAAGTCCAACAGGTTTGTTTGAAACACTGGCTTTCAGAGCACTGCTCCTTCACCTGAGGAAGGAGCAGTGCTCCGAAAGCTAGTGTTTGAAACAAACATGTTGGACATTAACCTGGTGTTGTAAGACTTCTTACTGTTCCAGAAGATGGTCACACTTCTTAAAATAGGGTCATCTGTTTTGTTCAGCAGTGACAGGAGGACATGACCACGAGTGAGGCAGGTAAAGGGATCGCGCAAACAGTAATGCAGGAGGCACAGACTTTGCAATTGTCAAAAAGGTTTTGAGGGGCTCACAACTGTTAACGAAAGTAGTGGGGTCTGCAAGGTGGATAAACAGGCTGGTCATGGCACCATAATACAGGATGACGTTCAAGTGAGGGGAGAAAATGGAAATGCAGTGGTAGTGGGGGATGGTATAGTAAGGTTATTGATGCTGTTTTGTCTACAGCAAAGAGAGAGAGAGTACAGAAGACTGTAGTCTACTAGGTGCCAGTGTTTTGGACATATGTTCAGGGCTGGAGAGGAGGGAGAGGAGCTTGCAGTGGGAGGAGGGAGAGGAGCTTGCAGTGGGAGGAGGGAGAGGAGCTTGCAGTGGGAGGAGGGAGAGGAGCTTGCAGTGGGAGGAGGGAGAGGAGCTTGCAGTGGGAGGAGGGAGAGGAGCTTGCAGTGGGAGGAGGGAGAGGAGCTTGCAGTGGGAGGAGGGAGAGAGCTTGCAGTGGGAGGAGGGAGGGGAGCTTGCAGTGGGAGGAGGGAGAGGAGCTTGCAGTGGGAGGAGGGAGAGGAACTTGCAGTGGGAGGAGGGAGAGGAGCTTGCAGTGGGAGGAGGGAGAGGAACTTGCAGTGGGAGGAGGGAGACGAGCTTGCAGTGGGAGGAGGGAGACGAGCTTGCAGTGGGAGGAGGGAGAGGAATTTGCAGCAGGAGGAGGGAGAGGAGCTTGCAGTGGGAGGGGGGAGAGGAACTTGCAGTGGGAGGAGGGAGAGGAGCTTGCAGTGGGAGGAGGGAGAGGAACTTGCAGTGGGAGGAGGGAGACGAGCTTGCAGTGGGAGGAGGGAGACGAGCTTGCAGTGGGAGGAGGGAGAGGAATTTGCAGCGGGAGGGGAGAGAATCCAGTGATAGTCGTCCATGTAGATCCCAACATGGGGATTAAATGAACAAATATATTGCTCATCTTCACTAGGGAGGTTACAAAAACTTTCTTCCAATGGCTGTAAATTAAGAGGTGGAAGGGAGAGGAGAACCTGTTGAAATTACTATCACTTGGGAAGCAATACTGAGTAAACGGATAGGGCTGAGGGTGTAAAGACTCCGGGTCCTGATGGACTTCAACCAGGACCTTAAAGTTGGCGTCTAATGAGGTAGTAGATGTGTTGGTGTTAACTTTCCAAGATTTGCTCGATTTTGGCAAGGTTGCATCAGACTGGAAAGTAGCAAATATTACCCCTCGATCCAAGGGAGGGAGGCTGAAAACATCATTCGCGGGGAAGGTGTTACAGTGTTATAATTGGGCACTTAGAGAAACTTATTTAACAAAGTTATTTTTTTTTCAAATTTAACAGATTCCCAACCAGCCAATCAGGTCACAGCTTTACTGTGATGTCACTTCAGTCCCCCTCCCCCCCCCCCCCACACAATTTGAAAAGGTATTAAAATCACTTACTTATCCAGGATGCTCTCTGGATCTCTCCCTACAGGCCAGAAGAAAGAAAGCAGAACGGCAGGGGAAAAGCACCTCCTCCTAACTGCACTGAATTACCTCACTGCACCAAATTACCAAGTTTCAACCTCACTCTAGCTGTCTCACTCACTCAGGATGTCTCGACTTCACCATGCGCAAACTTATTTACAAAAAGAAATAGGTCAGGCTGTTGCTTAACTAGTCTGTAAGATAGCTTTCCTAACTTTGGCATAAGCCCCAAGATGTTAGTAAGGAGGACTTCGCAGGGTCGACACGGCTGGGTTTGCCATGATAGTTTCTGGTACCTGGTTCGATGCCGGGTGTTTGTTCAGTGCAATTCCTTTTTGTGTTTTCGTAGCGGCTGAATACATCTGAGTGGCTTGCTAGGCCATTTCAGAGCAGTCAACCACATTGCTGTGGGTCTGGAGTCACATGAAGGCCAGTTCAGGCAAGGATGGCAGATTTCCTTCCCTTCAGGACATTAGTGAACCAGATGGGTTTTTACGACAATCGACAATGGTTTCATGGTGAACATTAGACTGTTAATTCCAGATATTTTATTTGAGTTTAAATTCCATCACTTGTCATGGTGGGATTTGAACCCTGGTCTCCAGCTGGCTAGTCCAGCAACATTCAGATATAGAGCCTTTAGTTTTGTCCTTTCATCGATTTTTATAACCTCTAGCCTTATGTTCTCATTGACTCTTAATATCTGTACTCTGTCCCTTCCAGTCAATTTTTATCAATTCCATATTACTTGTGCCTCGTCTCTACTCTTTGGTTTACATCATCGTCTCAGATGTAATCCCTTGCCCCTACTATTTAGTTGAATACCCTCTCTACTTGCCTAATTATGCAGCTCACTAGAACACCTGCTCCAGCACGGTTCAGGTTTAGACCATCTCAATAGTACAGACCCCACTTTCCCCTGTGCTGGTGCCAGTGCTCCACAAACCAGTACCCACTTCTCTCACACCAGATTGGAGCCAAGCATTTATTAATCTTATTTGGCCTGTGCAAATTTACATGTGGCTCAGGTAATAATCCAGAGATCATTAACTTTGAGGTTCTGAGGTCCCAGGTTCGATCCCGGCTCTGGGTCACATTCCATGTGGAATTTGCACATTCTGCGTGGGTTTCGCCCCCATAACCCAAAGATACGCAGGGTTGGTGGATTGGCCACGCTAAATTGGCCCTTAATTGGAAAAAATTAATTGGGTACTCTAAATTTTAAAAATAACTTTTGAGGTTCTGCTTCTTAATTTAGTGCCTAGCTCCTCATACTGACAATGCAGGACCTCCTTCAATTTCCCACCTGGGCCGTTGCTACCTACATGGACCATGACAGCTGGATCCTCCCCCTTACTCTGCAAGCTCTTCTCTAGCCCTGAGCAGATGTCCTGAACCCTGGCACTGGTCAGGCATACAGCCAACAGGACTCTTACTCTTTGCTGCAGAATCAGTGCCAATCCTCCTCACTATGCTGTCTCTGACTACCACTACAAGCTTTTCCCATAGCTCTATATACTACACATCAACCGTTGGGGACTGTGAAAGCAATGCCGCTCTCCTCAGTAAGGTTCTTCATGATGTACAAGAACAAATTTTAAAATGAGGTATTTTCATCATGTGTGATGAGTTTATCACAAGTTTCTCCCCAAACAAATTTTGTTTGCTGCAGGAGAATATTAACTCACAACACTAAGGCGACAACAAAAGGCTCAACAGGGAATTCCCCGAGGCGAATAGTGTAGAGTCTTGCAAGTCATTGGTGACAGCATGTTAGAATTGGTTTCTGAGAGTCAGTCTCTCTGCACCAACTTGCTGCAGTTATTTTAGGCACATGTAATGTCATCTCCTGCCTCTGTATGGATGAGTAATTCAGTTGTTTCAACTTACATAACCATGGCTGTGACTAAATTTCCTAGAAAAATTAGACAATTGGCTCAATTGCTATGAGTGATTCCACAACTAATCCATGTTGAGGTGAAAATGTGAGGGCAGGGTACATGTGCTGCACACGCCCCTGTCTGCATCAATGGTGCAGAGGTGGAGATAGGGCAGCAGGGTAGCATGGTGGTTAGCATAAATGCTTCACAGCTCCAGGGTCCCAGGTTCGATTCCCGGCTGGGTCACTGTCTGTGTGGAGTCTGCACGTCCTCCCCCTGTGTGCGTGGGTTTCGTCAGGGTGCTCCGGTTTCCTCCCACAGTCCAAAGATGTGCGGGTTAGGTGGATTGGCCATGCTAAATTGCCCGTAGTGTCCTAATAAAAGTAAGGTTGGGGGGGGGGGGGTTGTTGGGTTACGGGTATAGGGTGGATACGTGGGTTTGAGTGGGGTGATCATGGCTCGGCACAACATTGAGGGCCGAAGGGCCTGTTCTGTGCTGTACTGTTCTATGTTCTATAGTTGACAACTTCAAATTCCTGTGTGTACACATCACCAACAATCTGCCCTGGTCCACCCACGTCAATGCTATCACCAAGGAAGCACAACAATGCCTATTCTTCCTCAGGAAACTAAGGAAATTCAGCACATCCACATTGATTCTTACCAATTTTTACAGATGCACCATAGAAAGCATCCTATCTGGCTCAATCTCAGCTTGATACGGCAACTGCTCGGCCCAAGAACGCAAGAAACTAGAGCCGTGGGCACAACCTAGTCCATTGACTGTCTACACCTCCCGGTGCCTTGGCAAAGTGGGCAGCATAATCAAAGACCCCACCCACCTGGGTTATTCTCTCTTCCATCAGGCAGAAGATACAAAAGTCTGAGAAGACGGACTAACACATTCAAAAACAGCTTCTTCCCAGCTGTTACCAGACTCCTGAATGACCCTGTTATGGACTGCACTAGTCTCTCCACGCAACGTTTCTACTGTGCAGTACTACACTTCGTATGCTTCACCCGATGTCTATGTATTTACATAGTGTATTTATAGTATGCCCTACTTTTTCTCCATGTATGGAACGATCTGTCTGGACTGTACGCAGAACAATACTTTTCAATGTACCTCGGTACACGTGACAATAAATCTTCATCTTCTGAAACTGCTCAGAACTGGTTCATCAAGAGCAAATCTCACAATATGCACATATCCCCACAATTTATCATTGAAGAAGTCAGTAACCGCAAACTAAATAAGTTAAATAAAATCAGAGAACACTGGAAATATGCAGTGCGTCGAGCATCATCTAAGGTGATGACCAGTCAGCGACCTATTAAGTTAAGCCTAGCACAGGTAACTATAATATCACTAATTTGAGCGATGCACTTGGTTCATGATTTTCTCATAAAAATAACTTATAATTCAGCAAACAATGGAGCACCATAAAACATGTTGTTGCCCAAGTATATTCTCACAGACTTTCTTTTTCTATGTTTTCCTTTCTAGATTCCAACATCATTGACATGCTTACTCCTTTAGTAGGATAAATCAAAGCCAGAGACTGCATGCTGCTGACTAGGGACTTGTGCTTTACAAAGTAGGATTAATATTGCCAGTCTTTCCCTCCAAGAATGAACTATTGCCTTGCGGAATGGAATCCACAGCTTTGTTATTACAGCTGATGAATCATTGCAGTGTTTATTTGATATGTCCAGCAACAACAAACTTGCCCCAAATGGTTCAATGTTTTTTTTTCAATATGTAAATTAACTTGGAATAGAAACCTTACTCAGAAATTTCACACAAGGAGGCGGTGGCATAGTGTTATTGTCACTGGACTAGTAAACCAGAGACCCAGAGTTCTGGTAGCTCTGGGGTCCCAGGTTCAAATCCTGCCATTTCAGATGGTGAAATTTGAATTAAATAAAAAAAGTGGGAATTAAAAGTCTCATGATGACCATGAAACCGTTGTCAATTGTCATAAAAGCCCATCTGGTTCACTCATGTCCTTCAGGGATGGAAATCTGCCACCGTTAGCTGGTCTGGCCGACAAGTGACTCCAGACCCATGGCAATCTGTTAATTCTTAACTGCCCGCTCAAATAAATTAGGATGGGTAATAAATGCTGGCAGCCAGCGATGCCCAAGTTCTGTGAACGAATTTTTTAAAAAAATCTGGTTTCTCCAACTCTGAACTCCTCAGGATTTTGTCTTTATCCACGTATGGTTAAGTTGTGCAGTGCACAGCTTACACAAAGCAGTCAATCTGGCTGCCTTATTATTCAGCATACACTATGACCCTGTTTTGTTGCGAAGAAAAATGCTCCTGCAATAATAGGCATAATTCAATTTATACTCCCCTTTTCTACACCTTGGCCGGGATTCTCCCCTACCCGGCATGATGGAGTGGAGTGAACCACTCCGGCGTCGGGCCGCCCCAAAGGGGCAGACGTCTCTGCACCTTTAGGGGCCAAGCCCTAACATGGAGGGGCTAGGCCCGCACCGGAGTGGTTGGCGCTCCTCCGGCTGGCGGGAACGGCCTTTGGCGCCACGCCAGCCGGGGCCGAAGGGACTTCGCCGGCCGGCAGAAGTCCACGCATGCGCCGGAGCGTCAGCGGCTGCTGAAGTCATCCCCGCGCATGCGCAGGGGAGGGGGTCACTTCTGCCTCCGCTATCGTGAAGACCATGGCGAAGGCGGAAGGAAAAAGTGCCCCCACGGCACAGGCCTGCCCGCCGATTGGTGGGCACCAATCGTGGGCCAGGCCACCGTGGGGGCACCCCTGGGGCCAGATCACCCCGCGCCCCCCTCCAGGATCCCGGAGCCCGCTCACGCCGCCTGGTCCCACCGGTAAGGTGGGTGGTTTGATCCACGCCGGCGGGACCAGCATGACAGCAGCGGGACTTCGGCCCATCGCGGGCGGGAGAATCGCCGGGAGGGGGGGGTGCCCGCCAACTGGCGCGATTCCCGCCCCCGCCGAATCTCCGGTGCCGGAGACTTCAGGCTTCAGGACACGGCGGGGGTGGGATTGACGCCGGTCGCTGGCGATTCTCCGACCCAGCGCGGCGGGGTGTGGGGTCAGAGAATCCCGCCCCTTGTCTAGGTTGCTCTGCAGAAAAATCTCAGCTTGGTCCTAAATTAAATATTCTAGAAACTCCAGTTAATGGCAAACAGTCAAAGAAAAACATTGGTCCAGATGTTCCAGTTTGATAGCAATATATTATCATGGACAAGGAGATACAGTAGATGGTCTATCTCAAATTAACAGGATATTACAAATGATAAATGAGACAATGTAACTTGGGATAAAATTCTACCTACAACATTCACTTTGTTTAACCACTTACTGATACATGACCACTATAAAGGAAAGTGAAAAACAGATTTCAAATGATCTAATACGCTCCCTCCTTTACCTTAATTACATTTGTAATACTTCAATTATAGCATCTATAGGTATGGGATTAGCTTTCACTGACAGCCCCGAGTTCTGCCTCTCCAATACCTCCCAAGACTCCTCGAGTGATTCTGTGCTCACAAACTATTTGTTTGAAATGACCTCGGAGATGAATCACAACTTCCTCCAATTTAGGATTAGGACTAAAGCAGTTGGCTCCCATCAGCAATTGTTTTCTTGCCACTGATTTCATCCTTTTCCCTGCCATCATCTCAGGCTGAATGAGCCCTTTTGTTACTTTGTGGTCTTTTATTATCCCAAAATGAGCTTTAAAGCCTCCAATCAAGGTCCCTCCATTCTCCTCTGCAGCACCACCCACCTCTGTCCATCTCAGCCTTTCCACCACTAAAATATTTACACATTGTCATGCTCAGACCTTGACTGCACCAATGCCTTAGTACTTACCTACCATCCTATTTCCTCCAGAAATAAAATCTTGTCGAAGCTCTGCTTCGTGTATTCTGTCCTGCCTGTCTATTAATGCCAATTCTCAACAACCTCTACAGCTTTCTGACACACAATAAAAAAAATTTTAATCCTCACACTTGTCTTTATATCTCTCACTAGGCTCCCTGCAGTCCCGTCTGGTCTTGTATCATCTGCCAAATATTTGATTTCCACTACTTATGCATTTTACGCTTGTTTCTTGGGAGTGCTGAAGTCCTAGTCTTACGGAAACTCCTCTGTGAGCACTTACGGTCTATTTTTTAAAAATAAATCTGTTCACTAATCTTTTCAATACATACACCCTCCAACTTTAGGGGCTGGTTCCACACAGTGGGCTAAACAGCTGGCTTGTAATGCAGGACAATGCCAGCAGCACAGGTTCAATTCCCATACCGGCCTCCCCAAACAGGCGCCTGAATGTGGCGACTAGAGCCTTTTCACAGTAACTTCATTGAAGCCTACTTGTGATAATAAGCGATTATTATTATTATTCCCCCTTCCTTTTTAAACATTCTTATGGCAATAAAATTGCTGATTAAATCTCTGCAGGCACAAAATAATTTGACTACTTCAATTTATATGAATAATAAAGGAAGAACTTGTGTTTGTATAGTCCCTTTAAGCCCTTGGCACAGAATCTTTATTTAGCACCATGGGCTAAACAGTTGGCTTGTAATGCAGACCAAGACCAGCAGCACGGGTTCAATTTCCGTACCGGCCTCCCCGAACAGGCGCCGGAATGTGGCGACTAGGGGCTTTTCACAGTAACTTCATTGAAGCCGACACATGACAATAAGCGATTATTATTATTATTACTGCCTTTGAAGTAGTCACAGTCGTAAATAGTAAGTACAAAAGCCAACTTCAGCACAACAAAGTTTCACAAGCAGCAAAGAGATGAATGGTCAGTTAATCTCTCAATGTTGCAGATTAAGAGATGATTGTCATTGGGAGCACTCCCTGCTCTTTTCTGAACAGGACCAGGATTGTTTACACCCCCTGAACAGGCAGAAAGGGCATCGATTTAACATTTCACTGAAATGCACTATTACCGACAAAACATCACTCGCTCAGAACTACAGTCTACCGAGATGGTTGGTGTGCCTCTGACCTTCTTTTGTAGTCACTATTCTTATATGGCCAGTGCAGTTAAATTTCTTTTCAACGATAACCCCCAGAATGTTATGATGTGGAGATGCCGGCGTTGGACTGGGGTGAGCACAGTAAGAAGTCTTACAACACCAGGTTAAAGTCCAACAGGTTTGTTTCAAACACGAGCTTTCGGAGCACGGCTCCTTCTTCACCTGAAGAAGGAGCCGTGCTCCGAAAGCTCGTGTTTGAAACAAACCTGTTGGACTTTAACCTGGTGTTGTAAGACTTCTTACTGTGCTCACCCCAGAATGTTGACAGTGGAGGAATCAGCAATAGTAATGCACTGAATGTCAAGGTGCAATGATTAGATTCTCTTTTGCCAGAGATGGTCATTGCTGGGCACTTATATGGCACAAATGCTACTTGCCATTTATCAACCCAAGCCCGAATGTTGTCCAGGTCTTCTTGCTGCATTTGGACATGGACTGATTCCTGACCTCTGATCTGCTAGGGTTCCTTGATGCTAAGGGCAATCACTCTTTTATTTCACCTCTGGAATTCAACTCTTTTTTCCATGTTTGTACCAAGGCAACAATGAGGTCAGGAGCTGAGTGGCTCTGGTGGAATTCAAACCGAGCATCAATGAGCAAGTTATTGCTGTGTAAGTACTGCTGGGTATCACCGTTGAAAACCATAATTTTGCTGACGATTGACAGTAGACCGTAGTGACAATAATTGGTCAGGTTGGATTGGTCCTACTTTTATGGACAGGGCATACTTGGGCAACCTTCCACATTGTCGGGAAGATGCTAATATTGGAGCTTGGCCAGGGGCATTGCTAGTTCCAAAGCTCAAGCCATCAGTGTTATTGCCAGAATGCTATCAGGACCCAAAGTCTTTGCAGTGTTTAGTGCCTTCAGCCATTTTCTAAACATTAAATTGACTTGAGATTGGCATCTATGCTGGGGACCTCAGAAAAGGGCAAGACAGATCATTCACTTGGTACTTCTGACTGAAATTGAGAGAAAATGCTTCTGTCTCTTCTTTTGCACTGATGTGCTGGACTCCCAATCATTGAAGATGGGAGATAATTATGGAGCCCCCTACTCTAGTTAGTTATTAAACTGTCCACCACATTCACAACCGGATGTGGCAAGACTGCAGAACTTTGATCTGATCTGTTGGTTAGGGGATTTGTTGGCTCTGTTTATCACATGCTTCTTCCACTCTTTGTTATACGTGTAATCCTATGCTGTAGCTTCATCAGGTTGACACCTCATTGGGTGGTGCTCCAGCATGCCCTCCCATCGAACAGAGCTGCAAATCTGTTTTTTCTTTTAATTTAGAGTACTCAATTAATTGTTTCCAATTAAGGGACAATTTAGTGCAGCCAATCCACCTACCTTGCACATCTTTGGGTTCTGGGGCAGAAACCCACGCAAACACGGGGAGAATGTGTAAACTCCACATTGTCAGTGGCCCAGAGCCGGGATCAATCCTGGGACCTCGGCGCTGTGAGGCAGCAAGGCTAACCCACTGCGCCACCGTGCTGCCCTCCTGCTAATCTGGTTTGATGGCAATGGTAGAGTGAGGGCTTATGTTCCTAGATCTGTTCAAAATCTATCCCGTTTCACACAGTGGTAGTGTTGCATAATACAATGGAGGGTATCCTCAATGCGAAGACTGTACTGTGTCTCTACAAAGATTGTGTAGTCCTCCTACTATCATACAGGCAGATGCACCTATGACAGGTGGAGCGGTAAGGATAAGGTCAAGTCGTTTTTTCCCTCATCACTTCCGTCACGCAATCTTGCAACTAAAGGACTTGGTCAGCTCAATCAACAATGATTCTATTGAGACACTCTTGATGATGGACTTTCAAGTCCTCAATACATTCTGTGCCCTTGCCATCCTCAGTGCTACTTCCAATTGTTGTGCATGGTTGAATCATCAGCTGGTGGGTCTATCTTGCCAGTAAGACAGAACATTCCCAGGGATGGCGATGACTGGGACATAGCCCAACTCAACAAATTATACCTTACTGAAAATATCAGGCTGTAGCTTGATTGGTCTATGGGACAACACTCCCAGTGTTTGCACAAATGCCCAGATATTAGCAAGGAGGACTTTGCTGTTTTGACAGGGCAGCATGCGCCATTATTGTTACTGGCGCCTTGGTCAATGCTGCTGGTCCTGTAACAGTCTGATACAAGGGTATTTAAGAACCAACTACATTGCTGTGGGTCTGGAATCATATCTGGGTCAGGGAAAATAAGGATGGAAGATGATGTAATTCAGAAGATACATTAAATTAAGATTGTGCGTCTGCGTGAAGCTTTCATTAAGAACATGACAGTCTCTGGGTACCCTGGTCAGTATTCTGTCAACCAGAAAAATATTTGGAAAGGACAGACTGAACAGCAACGAGAAAGCAGAGCACTGCTGAATGGGTGGCGTGGCGAGCTAGCTGATTTTTCATACTTAATTTTTAATTTCTGCCGTCGACCTTGCACTTATTTAAGATCATCGACCTGAAATGTTAAACTCTGCTCCTGTCTCTCAACAGGCATGCCAGACCTATAGAATAGTATCAGAGAATGAATACAGCTCAGGAGGCCATTCAGCTCATCATATCCATGCCAGCTCTCTGCAAAAGCAACTTAGCTAGTTTCCCCCCTCCCCACTCTTTCCCTATAGGCTTGTCAGGTTATTTTTTCAGGTGATTATCTGATTCCACCAGTCGTAGCCAGTGCGATGCAGATGTTAACCACTCACTGCATAAAAATATTTCCTCATGTCAATGTTAGTCCTTAAATCTGTGACCTCTGGCTCTCAAGCTCGTTTCCCTCTACCTCTGCCCAGACCTTCATTGATTTTGAACACCTTTCAAGTATTCCCAGCATTTTCTTTTATTTTAGATTTCCAGTAGCTTCAATAATTTGCTGGTCTTGAATTTCTAAACACTAAGTGATGACAGAACGTAAATATCCTATGGTACACTGCAAAAGAAGGAAAAAGCTTTATAGCTCTGATTTATGGAAACAGACCAGCATGAAAGATAGCAGCTGAGGTGATGTGGATGAATGTGAATGACACAGAGAGCAGCAGAGCTGCATGGCAGCAGAAAGGGTGATGGTCATGAAGAATACAGCCTTCCCACACACCCTGGTCCTGCATTCTCCATGCCTACTGATGGCTTCTTTAAGCTGCCTCCCACTGTGCCCTCTCAACTCGCGCCTCACACTAACCAACAATACTACACACCTCCCTACTCCTACTTGCTCATGGCACAAATTTCCTCTTTTGAACTTTCACCTCCATTGAGTCCACCCACCTCAAATGGTTATTTCAAGACTCGTCACTCTTTTCACTTCTCGTTTCCCTTTCGTCACCCACCATGAGCTCACCAAGCAATTGTAAAAGTCACTGTTTACCACTTGCTACATTTCTCATGAAAACTCTGCTCCCTATCCCAAAATTGCTCAACCCCATTAGACAGCCACCACTGTCAGGTTGCACAGGGCAGCAGCTTCACTGCTTTGACTACTACAGTTTTACAAGTACCTAAAAGGTACAATTTTTCAATTGCTTTTGTATTATTTACGAGAAAAAAGAAATTCCATTTCCTTCACTGAAGTAAATGTTATTACCTTAGTATTATTTCTTCCACTAATACTGTCCAGGTCCAGAAACATGTCTAAGTCACAGCCAATCTTCCCAAAATTGTTTACGGATGATCCAAACGGTTTAATTGAGCACTCTGGAAAGTAAGCAGCTGCAATGTCCTTCACTAGGGAGCATACAAGGAAACGAAGACGGGTATTCTCTTCCGTAATCTGGTACTCTTTGCAGACTGTGTATAATTGTTCATCTATCTAAGAGAGAAAAGATAAAAACAAACAATTAACTAATAGTACTCAGATAGCATGTCAACTTAGCAGAATTTGATGGATTTAGAAAATGATTATCCTTTTTTCCTGCAATTTGACAGAAACTATGACAGTTATCAGCCATTTCGGAGTTAAAATATAAATGACAAAATTTGTTTTCCAACCAACACATTTATGACTAAGAGTTGGACTAAATAAAGTTACACAGCAGGCGAAGACATTAGTTAGTGAGGTGAGCTTCTGATAAAGATATATTTTCATAATTTAAATAAGGAAACACAATACTGAAGCATTTGCAGTCTTGTGAGAAGGCCTATTTATAATGTGATAGCTTTTGTTTCTTCTCACTCCCTTTTTCTTATCTTTTCGCCTAAGGATACAGACTTGCTGTTTAGCTCTAAGAATGTGAACTGCCCCATGTTCCTTGCCCAAGTGGGCCTGTCATGTACAAGTCTCAATATTTAATGTTTGTTGACTATTCAACATCAGGCAACATCACAGCCACGTCCACTCTCAAAAAGTGATCACAGGATAGCTCTCAGGAGCAGGAACCCTGGGTGATTTTCCCCAAATGAGCTCAGTAGGCGAGGATGATTGCAGAACCTCTTGCGCCACTGCACCCGGGATCAGTTAACCGAGCTCCACCTTTTGTGGTCTGAATCAACTACAAAGTTTAACACTCAAATTACACTTGGAATTGTACACTCATTGCTGCTGCCTGACCTTAAAGTTCAAAATGCTCTGCACAATCCAGGTTTGAAGGGGCATAATCTACCTGCACTGCTGGCTGTTTCTATAATCTCATAGAACAAAATTACTTCACACTTCCATTATTACTGATTTTCTAATACTGATTTAATATTTGGTGATGTGTAACGAGGCGTACCTAAATACAAAACAAGGTAAATGAACTTGTAGGTCACGTTGAAATTGGTCGGTACGATGTTGTGGGCATCACAGAGAGCTGGCTGCAAGGGGATCAGGGCGGGGATTTAAACATCCAAGGAGATGTGTTCTATCGAAAGGACATGCAGATACGAAAGGGGCGGGGTTGCATTGTCAACACAAAATTAAATTAGATTGTTAGCAAGCAGTGATATAGGGTCGGACGGCGTAGAAATAATGTGGGTAGAGTTGAGGTATCACAAAGGGGGGAAAAAAGACCCTGATGGGAGTTATGTACAGGCCCCCAGCAGTAGTCAGGATGCGAGGGAGAAAAAAAATCAGGAGATAGAAAAGAGATAAAAGAGTGACAATATTATAATAATCATGGGGGACTTCAATATGCAGGTGGACTGGGAAAATCAGTTGGTAGCGAATCCAAAGAAAAAGAATACATGGAATGTCTTCAGAGATAGTTTTTTTGGAGCAGATGAGGACTGAATATGAGGACTCGGGTCGCACTGAATGTCAACATTTCCCAGTTTCCAAAGTAGATAACTTTACATCTCAAAGTAGCAAAAACTACCCACAGCAGAGTGTTGATCAAAAAATATAGTATTGTTACATTATTGTGGTCATATAGCTTAGTCAAGTCCTCCACTATATTGTGGTCATGTAGCTTAGTCAAGTCCTCCACTATATTTTAGCAATCTGACTGAAAACTTACACTCTCAGCCCCAGAAAGTTTCCTTAGTAGTTCGTTAAGAGGGATGACGGCATGTTTATGGTATGGTACAGAAGGACGTGCAGCAGAAAGCTCTCTTGGATGGTTATTTCTTAGGTTGAAAAACCTGGATTTGAACGGAACAGCACATTCATGCTGGAGGCTCGGGATACTGGAAATACGTTTCAGTGTTCCTATACTTTCCTTATCAGAAAATTCCACCACTGCATAAACGCCCTGTAGAACACAAAAGAAAAAATTAATGAATATGTACATTATTGCAGTTTTAAAAGATGTGAAAACAACTATTAGCCAAGCCATAAAATCAATGTGTAACATTTCATTATATGTGCATAAACTATTCTGAAAAGATTTCTTCATGCTCAATTAAATAGATGCTGTGAGTGTTTAAGCCATAGACTACTGTGATGGAGGTGTCGCACATGAACTAAATACCCCTGGGTAAAGCTGAAGGAGGAGAGACTAAAACTCTATTCAACAGTCACTGCTGAAAGATTGGTTGTGTGAATTTGGAGAGTGGAGGATCAGGCTTGGCTGTGATACACCTTGGCATCTACAATAATGAGATGTAGTCATGGAGAAAATGTTTCCACCTACGGGGTGGCCAAAACTAGAGGTCATAAATACAAGACAGTTACTAAAAAATCCAAATAGGAATTCAAGAGAAACCATTTTCCCCCAAGTATGGCAAGAATATGAAATCAAGTAGTCGATGCTCAGATGAATTAAGGGGAAGCTATCTACGAGTGAAAGACGGGATATGCTTATCTGAAAAGGGGATGGGAGGCAGTTGGTGTGGAACATGAACACTGGGATAGACCAGTTAAGCTGAATTCCCTGTTTCTATAAAATGCTGTAGACCTGATACAACTAGCTAATAATAGGGAAAGGCAACATGCTGGGGTTAATGGGTGGAAGACGCGATTCAATGAAAGTAATGTAGAGTCAATGCTAGATGGGGGAAATTTTTTTTATAAAGAAATAAAAGCTCTTAGCTTTTCCTAAAATTGTTGTGGTTACAAATGTATCTAATACACTGGGAACGTAAAAAAAAAGATAGATGCTGAAAAAACATTACATTTCCCAGTAGTACCAGATTCTCACCTAGGATTGCGTAACATAGGGTGGCACGGTGGCGCAGTGGTTTGCACTGCTGCTTATGACACCGAGGGCCCGGGTTCGATCCCTGCCCCAGGTCACTGTCTGTGTGGAGTTTGCACATTCTCCCCATGCCTGCGTAGCTCTCACCTCCACAAACCCAAAAAGTATGTGCAGGTTAGGTGGATTGGGCATGCTAAATTGCCTCTTAATTGGAAGAAAATAATTGCGTACTTGAAATTTTTTTTTAAGGATTGCACAACATATGGCAGCAGAGTTTGAATCCAGCCCAACCCGAGGGGCCATCCTTCTCGAACACTACAAAAATGTTGGTTGGCTGGGTGGCACCTGGCGTAGTGGATTAGCACTGGGACTACGGTGCTGAGGACCCGGGTTCAAATCCCAGCACTGGGTTACTGTCCATGTGGCGTTTACACATTCTACCCGTGTCTGTGTGGGTTTAACCCCCACAATCCAAAGATGTGCTGGTTAGGTGGATTGGCCATGCTAAATTGCGCCTTAATTGGAAAAAAAATTGGGTGCTCTAAATTTATTTTTTTTTTTTTAAATGTTGTCTGACTTAATTTTCCAGAACTTATCAGAAGCTATAGCCACAATGATTCTCCATTTTCTATAACATTTAGCACTCCGATCGATTCAGTTTCTTGGTTTAAAACCTTGATATTAAGGGAAAATATTTAGCAGATTTATAGTCTGACAGTGCCATCAAGAGAGTCTCATATTCCTCAAAGTTTTTCATAGCTGACTGAATTTGTTTGCTTAATTTCACATCAAAGTTGGGGAGAAACTTCGCAAATAATTAGCACGTTCAAAATGTCATGATCTTTGAGCTACCAGAACATGTGGGACCCAGCTTGAGGTATTTCACTGCCTTACATCACATTCCCTCCTGCTACAAATTAGGAAAGTGAGAAATATTCATAACCACCTCTGTTCCACCCTGATGAAAATTGCAGATTGAGAAAATTCAGAAATTTCTCGAGCTCATGTCATGTACATTATAGATGTGCAAGCGTCCTTCTAAACAATTTTCTAAAGCTATTAGTTTGGTGCAAAATGCAGGATTTCATAGAAAATAATCAGTATGAAATGCAAAACCACATCCATCGTGGCCACAATGCAAATTGTGTTACATTCACATCAATAACCTAATTTAAGAAATCAGCTGTTGTTGGCCCACATAATAAAATGTTCTCATTCCAGAAAGAAATAAGCCTTAGGGCATAAGACAGACAGAACATACACACAGACAAAATGTATTGCTTCCACTGTTGCTTGTCTGAAACCAAGAATTAAATTTGGGACCCACTTGGTCTGCAACATAGAGTACACTGCAGCAGTGTGATTAGCCAGTCAGTGAAGAAGCCCATTGCATCAGTTTTAATGTAACCATATTGCAATTAATAACCAGTTAGGAATGCAGTTGTAACCCCCAACACGTGCAACATTTTATCTCCAAGAAGAACATAACTGCAGAATTTTAGTTGCAAACCTAATGCTTCTTAAATGTTTTCCTCCAGATTTTTATGACTACGGAAGGTTGTTTGCCAGACCCTGATACAAATTAATCCTTGTTGATTATTCTAATGCAAATGGGGTCTGTGGTGTTGTCTTCACGTTGGTGTCTTTGTTGAAATGCAGTTGTATCACAAAAAATTGTACAATAATTTACAGATGTAACCTTTTATTGATAGCAATGTGAAGGACATCATTGCTAACCTAGATATTGAGATAGAAAGGAAAACTGTGAATTCTGGGGGAAATGGATGAAACGTGGAGTGGATCTATCAATATTTATAAGCGATGAAAAAAGGACAGGTTCATGCTCAGGGATAAGTGACTCTGATGAAGGTCCGTCACGCAAAATCATTACTCTCTTTTCAGACACTGATAGAGCTGCTGCTGCTTTATTCAATCTTTTTCTGTTTCGATTTCAATCTATATAGATATAATATCCTAGCTTTAAAAAGAGTGTTGCTATCAAAGGCATAAGCAAAACATGCTTCTGCATAGGCCCCATTCATTGAGACCTCAGCCATGCTGAAGCATGATTTAAAGGAGCTCGGAATATATGTCAGGAGCGAAGATAATATCTACAAATGAAAACTGTACATGTCAAAATCAATAGGGGTAGGTTGGATTTAAAGACAGTCATATGATCTCAAGATTCATTATGTACATGCACAACACTAGCTCTGCTGTTTTAAAATTAAGGCATATGTGACTATTAGCCCATGTGATTATCCTCACGTCCTTTTCCTGTGGACTTGCCATTATCCTACCTGTGTAGCCAAAAAAACATTTTACGAAACAACTTGCGATTACAGTGCCTTTAATGTAATAAAATATCCTAAGTGCTATAAATCAAAATGTAATCCTGAGACACATACAGCAATATTAACGCCTGCACGAAAGCTTGGTCAGAGGTTTGTTTTAATGTGTCTTAATGGACAAAAGAGAGATTGAACAGTTTAGGGAAGGAATTCCAGAGTTCAGGACCGAGCCAGTTAATGGCATAGCTGCCAATAGTGGAACAATTAAAATCAGGAATACTGATGAGGCCATAATTAGAAGTATAATTACAGGTAATAATAACAGATATCTCGGACACTTGTAGGGCTGGAGGAGATTAGAGATAAGGAGGGGCCAGGCCATGGAGGGACTTGAAAGCAACAATGAGGATTTTAAAATCAAGAGCTTTATACATGGATGTATACTGAAAATGGTTTAACATTCAGACTTTGGTCTTAAAACACTTACAAAAGTTTCATAGAAGAAATATTTACTGATAGTTCCATAACTTGATAAATATTTGTAGAATTTCTTTTCACTGATATTAGAAGGACAGCTGATCAAAATGGTCCGTTCTGCTTGTTCGTGTCGTTCAGCTTGCAATGCAGAGAATGTCTTTGCAATAGTTTTCTCAGTCAAATCTGAAAATATAAATTGCTAAGTGTTCAAAAGAGAAAAAGTATATGAGTGGTATTTTCCATGGTTGTTAAAACAAAACAGATTGAGCAAGATCTCTTTGCTTCCCAATTTAACATGTTCCCTTACCAGTTTATTCTGAACAAACGAATGCCTTTGCTAAAACAGCTGCGGAAAAATTAGATGGGAACATGTTTCCTTGTAACAGAGTGGGATTTCACTCATAAATGCTAAATACAGAGCTCCTTTCTTACTAATCAGTAGCAATTGTTACAAAGCTTACAACAAGTAAACAAAATTAGTTCAAGATCCTTGGGGGGGGGGGGGGGGGGGTATTTGTCCCTTATAAATTAAATCAAACTTAATCAAACAATCTAATCAAAGTCAACGAAGCTAATTTTGACTAGATAGTCCCAAATTTTTAATCCAAAAACGATGGTCATTTGCAGCTGTTTTGATACTGTATACCACAGAGAAAAATGTTATTTATATGGCATATCGATATTACGTCCACTTAATCCATTCACCCTGCTGTCATTATGTTTGTTGCTACATTAATAAACCAAAACTTCACGTCATGTTTTATATTCTGTATAGTGCATGACAGTAATAGCATTTTCATCCGATTCAGAAATTTTTAAAAATTCATTTATAGGATGTGGGCGTCGCCGACTAGGCCAGCAGTTATTGCCCATCCCTTGCTGCCCTTGAGAAGGTGGTGGTGAGCTGTTTTCTCAAACCGCTGTGGTCCCAGAGGTGCAGGTACACCCACAGTGCTGTTCGGCAGGTGCAGAATTCCAGGATTTTGATCCAGTGACAGTGAAGGAACGTTAATATATTTCCAAGTCAGGATGGTGAGTGACCTGGAGGGAAAGATCCAGGTGGTGGTGTTGCTGCTGCTGTTGTCCTTTTAAATGGTAGTGGTCGTGGGTTTGGAAGGTGCTTCTAAGGAACCTTGGTGAGTACCTGCAGTGCATCTTGTCAATGGTACACACGGCTGCTACTGTTTGTTGGTGGAGGGATTAAATGTTTGTGGAAGGGAGAAGCAATCAAGCAGACTAATTTGTCTTGGATGGTGTTGAGCTTCTTGGGTGTTGTTGGAGCGGCACTCATCCAGGCAAGTGGAGATTATTCTATCATAGTCCTGACTTAGACCATAAGGTGTAGGAACAGAAGTCGGCCACTTGGCCCATTGAATCGACTCTGCCATTCAATGAGATCATGGCTGATATAATCCTCAACTCCACTTTCCCACCTTGTCCCATTACTCCTTGATTCCCTTACTGATTAAAAAACTGTCTACCTCAGCCTTGAACATACTTAATGACCTAGCCTCTGTGGCAAAGAATTCCACAGATTCATTACCCTCTGAGAGAAGAAATTCTTCCTCATCTTTAACAAACCCTTATTATTTGATTACGTCCTCTGATCTGAGACTCTCCCACAAGAGGGAACATTGTCTCAGCATCGACCCTGTCAAGCCCCCCCCCCCCCCCCCCCCCCCCCCCCCCCCCCCCCGAGAATCCTTTATGTCTCAGCAAGGACGCCTCCCATTCTTCTAAACTCCAATGAGTACAGGCCCAATCTACTCAACTTCTCACGAAAATCCCTCCATATCCAGGATTAACCTAGTGTGCCTTGTAAATGGTGGACAGCTTTAGGGTGTCAGGAGGCAAGTTACGTGTTACAGGAATCCTAGCTTTTGACCTGCTCTTGTAGCTACAGTATTGATATGGTTAGTCCAGCTCAGTGTCTTGTCAATGGTCATCCCCAAGAAGTTGATAGAGAGGGATTCAGCGATGGTACTGCCTTAAATATCATAGTACGATGATTAGATCCTCTCTTGTTTGAGATGGTCATTGCATGGCATTTGTGCGACACGAATGTTACTTGCCACTTGTCAGCTCAAGCCTGAATAACGTCCAGATCTTGCTGCATTTGGACAGGGACTGCTTCAGAATGAGGAATTGTGAATGGTGCTAAACACTGTACAGTCATCAGCAAGCATCCCCACTCTGACCATATGATGGAAGGAAGGTCATTAATTACACAACTGGAGATTAGGCCTATTGAAGACTGCTCCCGCCTTTCATTTACATTAGGGCTATTTGATGACACACGCCATCAAAAACTGCCTTGATGTCAAGGGCAGCCACTCTCACCTCACCTCTGGAGTTCAGCTCTTTTGTTCACATTTGAACCAAGGTTGTAATGAGTTCAGGGGCTGAGTGACCTTAATGAAACTCAAACTGAGCATCAGTAAACTGGCTATTGCTAGTTATAAGTGTTGCTTGATAGTGCTGTTGATGACCCCTTCCATCACTTTACTGATGATTGAGAGTAGACTGATGGGGTGGTAGCTTTCCAGGTTGCATTTGTCCTGCTTGTGTACGGGGCAGCATGGTAGCACAGTGCATAGCACTGTTGCTTCATAGCGCCAGGGTCAGTCTGTGCGGAGTCTGCACATTCTCCCTGCGTCTGCGTGGCTTTCTTCCGGGTGCACCGGTTTCCTCCATAAGTCCCGAAAGACATGCGGTTAGGTAATTTGGACGTTCTGAATTATCCCTCCATGTACTCGAACAGGCGCCGGAATGTGGCGACTAAGGGGTTTCCCAGATACTTCATTGCAGTGTTGATGTAAGCTTACTTGTGACAGTAAATATTATTATTATACCTGAACAATTTTCCACATTGCCAGGTAGATACCAATGTTGTAGCTATACTGGAACAACTTGGCTAGGAGCATGGCATGTTTCGGAGCATAGGTCTACAATACTGTTGCCATAATATTGTCAAACCCCCCCCCCCCCCCCCCCCCCCCCCCCGACTGTGTCAACATTAACATCCATTTATCTATTGGGTTGAACATATAAAACATCCAAGGTTCTTCACAGGAACATAATCAAAACGTCACTGAGTCAAAAGTGGGGGATATTTGTTGGGTTCCCAAAAGCTTTGACCTCAAAACTATTTCAGCTGCAGACCTCCAGGGAGATTATGGCAGAATGCCAGTATCACTGGACAAGTAATCCAGAAATCCAGGATAATGTCCTGGGGCATGGGCTCAAATCCCATCACAGCACTTGGAATTTAAACCTGGTCTTCGTAATGGTAAATATTATCATTGATTGTTGTTACAAAAACAACCTGACTCACTAATATCCTTTCGGGAAGGAAATCTCCCATCCTTAACTGGTCTTGCCAACATACGACTCCAGACTCACTGCAATACGAGGAAAGATCAAGTCGGGTAGGATTATATTCGTTGGAGTTTAGAAGAATGAGGGACAATCTCACAGAAACCTATAAAATTCTAACTGGACTAGACAGGATAGATGCAGGAAGGATGTTCCCAATGGCAGGGAAGTCCAGAACCAGGGGTTACAGCCTACGGATATGGGGTAAACCATTTAGGAGAGGAGGAGAAATGTATTCACCCAGAGTGTGGTTTACCCTGTGGAATTCTCTACTATTGAAAGCAGTCGAGGCCAGAATGTTGTATGTTTTCAAGGATTAGTTAGATATAGCTCTTGGGGCTAAAGTGATCAAAGGATATGCACGAAAATCAGGAACGCGTTAGTGAATTGGATTATCAGCCAGGGCTATAATAAATAGCAGAGCAGGTTCAAAAGGCCAAATGGCCTTCTCCTGCTCCTATTTTCTATGTAATATAGTTGTTCTTAAATGCCCTCTGCAAGGGCCTGGCAAGTCACTTATGTTAAATTAGAGATGGGGAACAATGGTTTGGCCCTGCCAGCAGTGCCCACATCCCAGGAAAGACAAATTCTCCTGCTGGTGGTAAATTTCTCTCAATCTGCACCTTCAAACTCAGAAATTTTAAATACCTTCAATAAATCTCCCCTTAATCTTTTTACTTTGAGAGCAATCGCAGTTTCTCTAGTCTCTCCACATTACTTAAGTGCCCGCTGACAACTCACTCTCACTTCTGAATCAGAGGCTTTATAAACCCACTTGAAAACTTGAGCATTAAAATCCCATGCTGAAACTCCCAAGTGTTGCACTGCTGCATTGTTGGAGGTGCCATCTTTCAAATGAGATGTCAAACCAATCTGTATCTCAGTGGACGTATAAGAGTTTGTGGTAGTATTCCAACGAAGAGTAAGGAAGGGTTTGTGTCCTGGTTAATATTTAGCCATCAACCAGCATCACATAAACAGGGTGAATGTGCTAAATTGGGAGGAACAATATTATGCAGGAACTGAAAAACCTAGATTGGGGGCGGATGTTTGAAGGTAAATCAACATCTGACATGTGGGAGTCTTTCAAATGTCAGTTGAAAGGAATTCAGGACCGACACGTTCCTGTGAGGAAGAAGGATAAATACGGCAAATTTCGGGGACTTTGGATAACGAGAGATATTGTAGGCCTCGTCAAAAAGAAAAAGGAGGCATTTGTCAGGGCTAGAAGGCTGGGAACAGACAAAGCCTGTGTGGAACATAAGGAAAGTAGGAAGGAACTTAATCAAGGAGTCAGGAGGGCTAAAAGGGGTCATGAAAAGTCATTGGCAAATAGGGTTAAGGAAAATCCCACGGCTTTTTACATGTACATAGAAAGCAAGGGAAAAGGTTGGCCCACTGAAGGACAGGGGAGGGAATCTATGTGTGGAGCCAGATGAAATGAGCGAGGTACTAAATGAATACTTTGCATCAGTATTCACCAAAGAAGAGGAATTGGTGGATGTTGAGTCTGGAGAAGGGTGTGTAGATAGCCTGGGTCACATTGTGCTCCAAAAAGATGTGGTGTTGGGCTTCTTGAAAAATACTAAAGGTAGATAAGTCCCCAGGGCCTGATGGGATCTACCCCAGAATACTGAAGGAGGCAAGAGAGGAAATTGCTGAGGCCTTGACAGAAATCTTTGGAACCTCAGGTGATGTCCCGGGGGACTGGAGAATAGCCAATGTTGTTCCTTTGTTTAAGGGTAGCAAGGATAATCCAGGGAACTACAGTCCGATGAGCCTTATGTCAGTGGTAGGGTAATTACTGGAGAGAATTCTTCGAGACAGGATCTACTCCTATTTGGAAGCAAATGAATGTATTAGCGAGAGGCAGCACGGTTTTGTGAAGGGGAGGTTGTGTTTCACTAACTTGATAAGGAGTTTTTCGAGGTCACAAAGATGATTGATGCAGGTAGGGCAGTAGATGTTGTCTATATGGACTTCAGTAAGGCCTTTGACAAGGTCCCTCATGGCAGCCTGGTACAAAAGGCAAAGTGACACGGGATCAGAGGTAAGCTGGCAAGATGGATACTATGTGGCCATAAAACTGGCTAGGCCATAGAAGGCAAAGTAACAATGGAAGGGTGCTTTTCTGATTGGAGGGCTGTGACGAGTGGTGTTCCGCAGGGATCAGTGCTGGGACCTTTGCTGTTCATAGTATATATAAATGATTTGGCGGAAAATGTAACTGGTCTGATTAGTAAGTTTGCAGACGACACAAAGGTTGGTGGAATTGCGGATAGCTACGAGGACTGTCAGAGGATAAGCAGGATTTAGATTGTTTGGAGACTTGGGCTGAGAGATGGCAGATGCAGTTTAATCCAGACAAATGTGAGGTAATGCATTTTGGAAGGTCTAATGCAAGTAGGGAATATACAGTGAATGGTAGAACCCTCAAGAGTATTGACAGTCAGAGAGATCTAGGTGTACAGGTCCACAGGTCACTGAAAGGGGCAACACAGGTGGAGAAGGTAGTCAAGAAGGCATAGGGCATGCTTGCCTTCATTGGCCGGGGCATTGAGTATAAAAATTGGCAAGTCATGTTGAGGCTGTATAGAACCTTAGTTAGGCCTCACTTGGAGTATAGTTTCAATTCTGGTCGCCATACTACCAGAAGGATGTGGAGCCTTTAGAGAGGGTGCAGAAAAGATTTACCAGGATGTTGCCTGGTATGCGGGGCATTAGCTATGAGGAGAGGTTGAATAAACACGGCTTGTTCTCACTGGGACGACAGAGGCTGAGGGGCGACCTGATAGACGTCTACAAAATTATGAGGGGGCATAGACAGGATGGATAGTCAGAGACTTTTTCCCAGGGTAGAGGGGTCAATTACTAGGGGGCATAGGTTTAAGGTGCGAGGGGCAAGGTATAGAGATGTACGAGGCAAGTTTTTTTTTTACACAGAGGGTAGTGGGTGCTTGGAACTCGCTGCCGGAGGAGGTGGTGGAAGCAGGGACAATAGTGATGTTTAAGGGGCATCTTGACAAATACATGAATAGGATGGGAATAGAGGGATACGAATCCCGGAAGCGTAGACAATTTTAGTTTAGACAGGCAGCATGGTCAGCACAGACTTGGAGGGCCGAAGGGCCCGTTCCTGTGCTGTACTTTTCTTTGATCACGTTGTTCTCTGTGGGAATATGACGCGTGCGATTTGGCCATCACGTTGGGCCATCCGTGACAGAACTTCAAAAAGGTGCTTCATTGACTGCAAAACCATTTGGGAATGAAAGGCATAATATGAATGAGTTTGTGTTTCTTCTTTCATTCATTCAATTCCTGAACCAGCTGAAAATTCTGAATTCTCCCTCTGTATACCCGAACAACTGTCGGAATGTGGTGACTAGGGGCTTTTCACAGTAACTTCACTGCATTGTTACTGTAAGCCTACTTGCGACAATAAAGATCATTTATTTATTTTTTATTATTCCAGTAAATGCCGGCTGTACCCTCGCCCAAGGTCCTGACATCCTTCATCTGGTGTCCAGTTATTACAATGCTCTGCTGAGGCCTAAATCAGCGGTTTGAAAAACTTGACGAGCAGAAAGATGGGCAGGTATCGAGTATAATTTATTTTCAAGATTGGGGGAGGGGTGGGGGGGGGCATCAAAGTCGATTCAATTAAAAAGCATGGAGGCATTCTTCCCCAGTAACGGAGACCTGCTCCGGCCTCAACAGTGGCACAAAACTATGGTGTCGTGTTGTGGCCCCCCTCGGGGTGGCTGAGAGGACAGAGCCTCTGCTTCTCAGATAGACGGAGACAGTTTGAAGCCAAGAGAGCCGCCTTCAAACCAGGCCCCGGCCGGACTCCAGGCCGAGACGTGGCCTGGGGCCTGAAAACTTACCGCCGCGGTCAGCCCTTACCTGGCTCCTCGCGGCCGTCCAAAACCGGCGCGGTCTCGGCCCAGCTGCTGGTGCCGCCGCTCCTCCTGGGACAACGGCCGAACCACAACCGCCCCGCGGCCTCGAGTCGCCGCCACCAAATGGAGGCGGCCATCTTGAGCGGGCTCAGTGCGCCTGCGCGTCGCGTCCCCGTCCCCCCCCCCCCCGGCCGCCGCCGTCGTCAACATTCAAATGACAACTGTTACCCTGAGCTCCCTCCCCAGCAAGACCGCGGCTGCATCAAGGCAAGGGAGCACATTTCAAAGCGACAAAAAGGAACCATTAGAACCTGCATTTCTATAGCTCCTTTCCGGCCAAGAAACCATCAATAGAAAGATTTGAGGACCGGAGCAAGGATTTAAGGTGATTTGAAGCGGGTGGTTAGGTTCTGGAAGGCACTGCCTGACCGTGTGGCGGAGGCAGATTCAATGATAGCTTTCAAAAGAGAATTGTCTGAAGAGAAAAAATAAATAAATGTAGGGCTGTGGGGGAAAGGTGAGGTGGGAGTAGATGAGTTGCTCTTGCAGAGCACTTGCGCTCAATGGCCAACCACCTTCAACATTCACTCCCTCCACCACCGACGCACAGTAGCAGCAATGGGTACCATCTGCAAGACCCACTGCAGGTCCTTCCACTACAGCTGACAAACTTGCACCCTCTATCACCTAGAAGAACAAGGCAGCAGATGCGTAAGAGCACCACCTGCAAGTTCACCTCCACACCATCCTGATTTGGAACTATATCATCGTTCCTTTACAATAGCTGGGTCAAGATCCTGGAATTTCCTCCAAGCAGCACTGTGAGTATGCCAACTCATGGACTGCAGAGGTTCAAGAAGGCAGCTCAACACCACCTCCTCAATGGCAATTAGGGATAGGTAACAAATAGTGGCGTAGCCAGTAACTGCCATATCCATAGAATTATAGAATCCCTACAGTGCAGAAGGAGGCCATTTGGCCCTTCGGTTTGCACCAATCCATGTCCCACCCTGTCTCTGCAACCCCATAATCTAACATTCACATCCCTTGTCACTAAGGGGCAGTTTAGCAGGGCCCATCCACCTACCTTGTTTATCTTTGGACTGGGAGGAATCCGGAGCATGTGGAGGAAACCCACACAGACACGGAGTGGGCAGCACGGTAGCATAGTGGTTAGCACAATTGCTTCACAGCTCCAGGGTCCCAGGTTCGATTCCCGGCTTGGGTCACTGTCTGCGGAGTTTGCACGTTCTCCCCGCGTGTGTGTGTGGGTTTCCTCCGGGTGCTCCGGTTTCCTCCCACAATCAAAAGATGTGCAGGTTAGGTGAATGAAATGAAAATCGCTTATTGTCACGAGTAGGCTTCAATGAAGTTACTGTGAAAAGCCCCTAGTCGCCACATTCCGGCGCCTGTCCAGGGAGGCTGGTACTGGAATCAAACCGTGCTGCTGGCCTGCTTTGTCTGCTTTAAAAGCCAGCGATTTAGCCTGGTGAGCTAAACCAGCCCCTGCCCAGTGAATTGGCCATGCTAAATTGCCCTTAGTGGCAAATGAGTAGTTTGTGGCAGGAGAGGAGACAATAACTAAGTTTTCCTAATTTTGAGCTACAGCAAGCTAAGAATTATCCAACGTTAGCTGTTGGACATAGGTCTCATATCACAGAAGCAGTTAAGTGATTGACAGAGGCAGTGATAGGCACAGACTTCAGAGGTGGTGGTGTGACTCCTGTCGTTGTGTGCAGCGTAGTTCTATAATCTAAGAGGAACTGGGCCAGTTTTATAATCTTTATTGTCACAAGTAGACTTACACTGTAGACACTGTAATGAAGTTATTGTGAAAATCCCCTAGTCGCCACATTCCGGCACCTGTTCGGGTACACAGAGGGAGAATTCAGAATGTCCAAATTACCTAACAAGCACGTCTTTCGGGACTTGTGGGAGGAAACCAGAGCAGACACAGGGAGAACGTGCAGACTCCACACAGACAAAGATGTGCACGTTAGGTGGACTGGCCATGATAAATTATCCCTTGGTGTCTAAAAAATTAGGTGGGGTTTCTGGGTTACGGCGATAGGATGGAGGCGTGGACTTAAGTAGGGTGCTCATTCCAAGGGCCAGTGCAAATTGATGGGCAGAATGGGCTCCTTCTGCACTGTAAATTCTATGATTAGGACAGCATTGTAGCACTATCAGTACTCTATTATCTCAACAAAGCGGGCATTTTTCATGTGTCAACTTAGGCAGTGAGTATCAGTGAACTATTCAACCATCTGTTCTTTTTCCTCCTCCCGAAGTCAGACAGCAAAGCAGGAGAAATGTACCATTATTGTTTTATTTAAAAGTAACTGAGGCAAAGTGAATCATCTCTGACTTATTTTAACCTATCTCAGGGATTGAAACAGGAATCTTATTATTTTAGTCATAGGGCGAAAACAAGTGTTGAATAATAAAGCGTACAGTTTTGGTCTTCAATTCTAATTATTATTATTTGAATTAACCTGAAGCTGTTCACGCAGAAACCTGCAAGTGCAGATTGGATGCAATTTTCATGGAACAGTTTTTGTGGACTCTTTGCACCTATTTCTACTATAGGCTGGAGTGTGTTGGCTGAAACACCGCTACATGTTTCAGTATGTCTAAGTAACCGAGGGAGAAGGTGCACAGATTTTCAGATGTGGCACTGGAGGTCTTGATGGAATAGGGAAGAATTCCACTTCATCCTCCTGTCCTTTACTCCTGCAACAACTGCTGCTGCTCTGCCTAACATTAGGTCTTTCTCCCATTATTAATCCAGACAAAAATGAAACCCTGGAAAAAGGCTATGATCTAGCACTCTCTTTCTCATAGTGGCTCTTCTTAGGTGGAGTCACACAGCACTAACACCTTTTTTTAAGGTAAGGTCTTCCGTGAATGTTTTGAATAAATGTAATCAATAAATGTTGGTGAAGACTCGAGAAAGTGGCCCTTCAATGTGCTTCTGAGGTCCTCTTTACAGTTTCAGCGCTAACGACCACATGAAATAATGAATATTTGTTTAAGTGGTGAGGATGTCTTTATGTAGTGCTTGAAATTAAGATCAAGGTAACATTTACTCCCATAACAATGCATCACTGTTAAGTGAGGGATTAGTGGAACCATCAGCAGCAAGTGCTGTGCGACATCACGTTGAATGGTAGTAGACGTTTGAAATGGCAGTCAGTTCTTAAATGAATCTCTGGTGCTTGTCCTAGCATTACCAAGATGGCGTCTTGCTGTTAGGACTGCCATATAAGAATCTCAAATTTGCAATTTGTATGGCTGTAAGGGAAAATGATTAAACCACAGGACTGATATCTCTGACCAGTAGATACCTTTTCAAAGTTAAAATGAACTTTAATTTAAACACAGAATCAAACACATTAATAACACAGTAATACCTTTCCAATTAACAGTTAAAACTGTTCATAAATAAAAGAGAAAAAAATTAACTCCCTATCTATACTTACCACTATATATTCCAATTAAGCAACTCAATACAGATCAAATGAAACTTATAAATAAAGTTAACAATCAGGGTCACTTACTTATCTGTGCAGACCTTTGGAAAGAGGCCCTTTCAGGAACAACCTGAAAATCCTTCTTGTCAGACTTCAATTTAAAATCTTATAGCAGACGGGAAAACTACAGACAAACTTGGCTCCATCCTTTAATTACATTATATCTACCCTAAGTATAAGGCATTCTCCAGTTTCCTCCCACAAGGATGTCCCATGACCCGCTTAGCTAGGAATAAACACAACCCCTCATAAATTATCTACACCATTCTGAAATTTTTCTTCTCTCTATATATATACTTCCTCTGTTTTTTTCTCCTTTTTTTTGTTTTGTTTTGTTTTCTCTGTGTGTGCATTTGTAAGTATACCGTGTATAAAACACAACAAAAACAGAGGTAAAATAAAATAAATTATCTACACCCGAGGAAACCTCCGAAGCATAAACAATATTCCATTAGCCATCTATATGTTTACAAGTAAATGGTTAAAGTCAGTGATTATTTCACCCTTATGGCCCCTTAATCACAGCGTTAGCAGACATACTGCCTGTATGTATTTGAACCCAGGGTTTTTAATAACATTACTACAACAAAATATGTAACATAACAATTCCCTGCATTCATCGCAGTGCTAAATGGGTGTTTTAAACCAGCATTGCAGCTCAAGATTCCCATCTTGCCACTGAGGAGGATTGTTAGCTGTTGATTGCACTGCTGAATGTTTGCCCTATCCCCTCAAACAGAACAAAGAACAAAGAAAATTACAGCACAGGAACAGGCTCTTCGGCCCTCCCAGCCTGCGCCGATCCAGATCCTTTATCTAAACCTGTTGCCTATTTTCCAAGGTCTACTTCTCTCTGTGCCCCACCCGTTCATATATCTGTCCAGATGCATCTTAAATGATGCTATCGTGCCTGCCTCTACCACCTCTGCTGGCAAAGCATTCCAGGCACCCACCACCCTCTGCGTAAAAAACTTTCCACGCACATCTCCCTTAAACTTTTCCCCTCTCACCTTGAAATCGTGACCCCTTGTAATTGACACCCCCACTCTTGGAAAAAGCTTGTTGCTATCCACCCTGTCCATACCTCTCATAATTTTGTAGACCTCAATCAGGTCTCCCCTCAACCTCCGTCTTTCCAATGAAAACAATCCTAATCTACTCAACCTTTCTTCATAGCTAGCACCCTCCACACCAGGCAACATCCTGGTGAACCTCCTCTGCACCCTCTCGAAAGCATCCACATCCTTCTCGTAATGTGGCGACCAGAACTGCACACAATATTCCAAATGTGGCCTAACCAAAGTCCGATACAACTGTAACATGACCTGCGACTCTTGTACTCAATACCCCGTCCGATGAAGGAAAGCATGCTGTATGCCTTCTTGACCACTCTATCGACCTGTGTTGCCACCTTCAGGGTACAATGGACCTGAACTCCCAGATCTCTCTGTACATCAATTTTCCCCAAGACCCTTCCATTGACCATATAGTCTGCTCTTGAGTTAGATCTTCCAAAATGCATCACCTCGCATTTGCCTGGATTGACCTCCATCTGCCATTTCTCTGCTCAACTCTCCAATCTATCTATATTTTGCTGTATTCTCTGACAGTCTGCCTCGCTATCTGCAACTCCACCGACCTTAGTATCATCTGCAAACTTGCTCATCAGACCACTTATACCTTCGTCCAGATCATTTATGTATATCACAAACAACAGTGGTCCGAGCACGGATCCCTGTGGAACACCACTAGTCGCCTTTCTCCATTTTGAGACACTCCCACCACTACTCTCTGTCTCCTGTTGCCCAGCCAGTTCTTTATCCATCTAGCTAGTACACCCTGAACGCCATACAACTTCATTTTTTCCATCAACCTGCCATGGGAAACTTTATCAAATGCTTTACTGAAGTCCATGTATATGACATCTACAGCCCTTCCCTCACCAATTAACTTTGTCACTTCCTCAAAGAATTCTATTAGGTTTGTAAGACATGACCTTCCCTGCACAAAACCATGCTGCCTATCACTGATAAGTCTATTTTCTTCCAAATGTTAATAGATCCTATCCCTCAGTATCTTCTCCAACAGTTTGCCTACCACTGACGTCAAGCTCACAGGTCTATAATTCCCTGGATTATCCCTGCTACCCCTCTTAAACAAAGGGACAACATTAGCAATTCTCCAGTCCTCCGGGACCTCACCCCTGCTCAAGGATGCTGCAAAGATATCTGTTAAGGCCCCAAGATATCTGTTAAGGCCCCTCTTCCACTTGTGAGATAATCAATTAATACTGAAATTGGTGCAGATTTTGCTGTGCAGAACCTATGCCCACAAGAACCTGGGTTGACTCTTCCCAAGATATTTCTATCGAAATGTCTATCCTTCACAAAACTTAGACCAACATCCCAGACGTAAAAGATGTGCCTGCAACTTTCTACACTCGCAATTTCAATCTCCCTCCAGCATCACCACACAGCAAAAATATTTTCTCCACAGGAAACCCTCGGGCATGCTCAAAAAGTAAGTACAGCAGAGAAGCAGGCCATTCAGCCTGTCACGAAGCACGCTAATGTCATCTGTGACGGTATCCCAATTTGGAATATCGGTTCGTGGGGGTGCACAGTTTTGGGGGGTTTTTGGTGGGAGGAAACAAATGAAACCCCAGTGAGAATAAATAGCCCAGTCATCAGGTAACAATTATTAAAGACAAAATATATATTAAAGAAAAGACAAATACACACAAAATTACTAAACACACACAATTTATATATAACGTACCCCTTCTTACAAAATATATCTATGATACCTGAACTCTGTAAGACTTCCTCGATTCTCCAAACAACATCCAAATTGAATAACCGGCTCTAGTTACCACACAATACAGGGATGATACTCAAATCTGAGAACCATATTTTCCTAGTCGAGTGAAGATATTTTAAAACTGTTAGAACATAGAACATAGAACGATACAGCGCAGTACAGGCCCTTCGGCCCTCGATGTTGCACCGACATGGAAAAAATCTAAAGGCCATCTAACCTACACTATGCCCTTATCATCCATATGCTTATCCAATAAATTTTTAAATGCCCTCAATGTTGGCGAGTTCACTACTGTTGCAGGTAGGGCATTCCACGGCCTCACCACTCTTTGCGTAAAAAACCCACCTCTGACCTCTGTCCTATATCTATTACCCCTCAATTTAAGGCTATGTCCCCTCGTGTTAGCCACCTCCATCCGCGGGAGAAGGCTCTCGCTGTCCACCCTATCTAACCCTCTGATCATTTTGTATGCCTCTATTAAGTCACCTCTTAACCTTCTTCTCTCTAACGAAAACAACCTCAAGTCCATCAGCCTTTCCTCATAAGATTTTCCCTCCATACCAGGCAACATCCTGGTAAATCTCCTCTGCACCCGTTCCAAAGCTTCCACGTCCTTCCTATAATGAGGCGACCAGAACTGTACGCAATACTCCAAATGCGGCCGTACTAGAGTTTTGTACAACTGCAACATGACCTCATGGCTCCGGAACTCAATCCCTCTACCAATAAAGGCCAACACACCATAGGCCTTCTTCACAACCCTATCAACCTGGGTGGCAACTTTCAGGGATCTATGTACATGGACACCGAGATCCCTCTGCTCATCCACACTACCAAGAATTTTACCATTAGCCAAATATTCCGCATTTCTGTTATTCTTTCCAAAGTGAATCACCTCACACTTCTCCACATTAAACTCCATTTGCCACCTCTCAGCCCAGCTCTGCAGCTTATCTATGTCCCTCTGTAACCTGCAACATCCTTCCGCACTGTCTACAACTCCACCGACTTTAGTGTCGTCTGCAAATTTACTCACCCATCCTTCTGCGCCCTCCTCTAGGTCATTTATAAAAATGACAAACAGCAACGGCCCCAGAACAGATCCTTGTGGTACGCCACTCGTAACTGAACTCCATTCTGAACATTTCCCATCAACTACCACTCTCTGTCTTCTTTCAACTAGCCAATTTCTGATCCACATCTCTAAATCACCCTCAATCCCCAGCCTCCGTATTTTCTGCAATAGACGACCATGGGGAACCTTATCAAACGCTTTACTGAAATCCATATACACCACATCAACTGCTCTACCCTCGTCTACCTGTTCAGTCACCTTCTCAAAGAACTCGATAAGGTTTGTGAGGCATGACCTACCCTTCACAAAACCATGCTGACTGTCCCTAATCATATTATTCCTATCTAGATGATTATAAATTGTATCTTTTATAATCCTCTCCAAGACTTTACCCACCACAGACGTTAGGCTCACCGGCCTATAGTTACCGGGGTTATCTCTACTCCCCTTCTTGAACAAAGGGACCACATTTGCTATCCTCCAGTCCTCTGGCACTATTCCTGTAGCCAATGATGACCTAAAAATCAAAGCCAAAGGCTCAGCAATCTCTTCCCTGGCTTCCCAGAGAATCCTAGGATAAATCCCATCTGGCCCCGGGGACTTATCTATTTTCACCTTGTCCAGAATTGCCAACACTTCTTCCCTACGCACCTCAATGCCATCTATTCTAATAGCCTGGGTCTCAGCATTCTCCTCCACAATATTATCTTTTTCTTGAGTGAATACTGACGAAAAGTATTCATTTAGTATCTCGCTTATCTCCTCAGCCTCCACACACAACTTCCCACCACTGTCCTTGACTGGCCCTACTCTTACCCTAGTCATTCTTTTATTCCTGACATACCTATAGAAAGCTTTTGGGTTTTCCTTGATCCTACCTGCCAAAGACTTCTCATGTCCCCTCCTTGCTCGTCTCAGCTCTCTCTTTAGATCCTTCCTCGCTTCCTTGTAACTATCAAGCGCCCCAACTGAAACTTCACGCCTCATCTTCACATAGGCCTCCTTCTTCCTCTTAACAAGAGATTCCACTTCTTTGGTAAACCACGGTTCCCTCGCTCGACCCCTTCCTCCCTGCCTGACTGGTACGTACTTATCAAGAACATGCAATAGCTGTTCCTTGAACAAGCTCCACATATCCAGTGTGCCCAACCCTTGCAGCCTACTTCTCCAACCAACACATCCTAAGTCATGTCTAATGGCATCATAATTGCCCTTCCCCCAGCTATAACTCTTGCCCTGCGGGGTATACTTATCCCTTTCCATCACTAATGTAAAGGTCACCGAATTGTGGTCACTGTTTCCAAAGTGCTCACCTACCTCCAGATCTAACACCTGGCCTGGTTCATTACCCAAAACCAAATCCAATGTGGCCTCGCCTCTTGTTGGCCTGTCAACATATTGTGTCAGGAAACCCTCCTGCACACATTGTACAAAGAATGACCCATCTAATGTACTCGAACTATATATTTTCCAGTCAATATTTGGAAAGTTAAAGTCTCCCATAACAACTACCCTGTTACTTTCGCTCTTTTCCAGAATCATCTTCGCCATCCTTTCCTCTACATCCCTAGAACTATTAGGTGGCCTATAGAAAACTCCCAACAGGGTGACCTCTCCTTTCCTGTTTCTAACCTCAGCCCATACTACCTCAGAAGAAGAGTCCCCATCTAGCATCCTTTCCACCACCGTAATACTGTCCTTGACTAGCAGCGCCACACCTCCCCCTCTTTTGCCCCCTTCTCTGAGCTTACTAAAACACCTAAACCCCGGAACCTGCAACAACCATTCCTGTCCCTGCTCTATCCATGTCTCTGAAATGGCCACAACATCGAAGTCCCAGGTACCAACCCATGCTGCCAGTTCCCCTACCTTATTTCGTATACTCCTGGCATTGAAGTAGACACACTTCAAACCACCTCCTGAACACTGGCACCCTCCTGCGAAGTCAAATCTGTGCTCCTGACCTCTATACTCTCAATCTCCCGTACCCCAAAACTACAATCCAGGTTCCCATGCCCCTGCTGAATTAGTTTAAACCCCCCCAAAGAGCACTAACAAATCTCCCCCCCAGGATATTGGTGCCCCTCAGGTTCAGATGTAGACCATCCTGTCTATAGAGGTCCCACCTTCCCCAGAAAGAGCCCCAGTTATCCAGAAATCTGAATCCCTCCCGCCTGCACCATCCCTGTAGCCACGTGTTTAATTGCTCTCTCTCCCTATTCCTCATCTCACTATCACGTGGCACGGGCAACAACCCAGAGATAACAACTCTGTTTGTTCTCGCTCTGAGCTTCCATCCTAGCTCCCTAAAGGCCTGCCTGACATCCTTGTCCCCTTTCCTACCTATGTCGTTAGTGCCAATGTGGACTACGACTTGGGGCTGCTCCCCCTCCGCCTTAAGGACCCGGAAAACACGATCCGAGACATCACGTACCCTTGCACCTGGGAGGCAACATACCAAACGTGAGTCTCTCTCGCTCCCACAAAATCTCCTATCTGTGCCCCTGACTATTGAGTCCCCAATTACTAATGTTCTACTCCTTTCCCCCCTTCCCTTCTGAGCAACAGGGACAGACTCCGTGCCAGAGGCCCGTACCCCATGGCTTACCCCTGGTAGGTCGTCCCCCCCACAAGTATCCAAAACGGTATACTTGTTACTCAGGGGAACGACCGCAGGGGGTCCCTGCACTGACTGCTTCTTCCCAGTCCCTCTTACAGTTACCCATCTATCTCCAGTCTTTGGTGTAACTACTTCCCTGAAGCTCCTATCTATGACCCCCTCTGCCTCCCGAATGATCCGAAGTTCATCCAGCTCAAGCTCCAGGTCCCTAACACGGTTTTTGAGGAGCTGGAGTTGGGTGCACTTCCCACAGATGAAATCAGCAGGGACGCTGACGGCGTCCCTCACCTCAAACATTCTGCAGGAGGAGCATTGTACTGCCTTCCCTGACATCACCTCTAGATTAAAAAAAAAACAAGAAAAAGAAAAAGAAAGGAAGAGCTTACCTGATATTACTTCAAACCCTGCTCCCGCTGAAAGGTAAGCAAATTTAACGGCACTCACTCACCTTCACGACAGGCCCCTGCTCCCGCTTCCCAACCACTGTGGGGTGGGGGGGTTGGTTAGAGGAGGAGGTAGGGTGGGAAACACTCACAAAGTGTTTCAGGTTTAACTGTCACTTGCCAACAGCCTCTCCACAAACCACCTTCAACTTAGGCTGACCGCACTGCACGTATGCAAATTTCCCCAGAACAGCTGATCAGTAGCTCTGCTCTGCTGCCCTCTGCTGGATGATTGCCTTCACTGAAACTCCTCGGGTCTTCTTCGCAGATTCACCTTCAACTTAGGCTGACCGCACTGCACGTATGCAAATTTCCCCAGAACAGCTGATCAGTAGCTCTGCTCTGCTGCCCTCTGCTGGATGATTGCCTTCACTGAAACTCCTCGGGTCTTCTTCGCAGATTCACCTTCAACTTAGGCTGACCGCACTGCACGTATGCAAATTTCCCCAGAACAGCTGATCAGTAGCTCTGCTCTGCTGCCCTCTGCTGGATGATTGCCTTCACTGAAACTCCTCGGGTCTTCTTCGCAGATTCACCTTCAACTTAGGCTGACCGCACTGCACGTATGCAAATTTCCCCAGAACAGCTGATCAGTAGCTCTGCTCTGCTGCCCTCTGCTGGATGATTGCCTTCACTCAAACTCCTCGGGTCTTCTTCGCAGATTCACCTTCAACTTAGGCTGACCGCACTGCACGTATGCAAATTTCCCCAGAACAGCTGATCCCAAAAGTTTGTCACAAAAGTTTTCTGCACTGCTTTGGCTCTTGGTTCTAAGACTTAGAAGCTTGTTTGCTGTAAATGTGTCCTTCAGGCTTGCTGGCTGGAAACTGGCATGTCCGCTTTCTGAGACTGCTAGATGTTAACTGCCTCTCTTGCTTTTCAGATTCTGGTCAATTATATCTTTGTTGTCCTTTGAGTATGTCTTCTGTGTATTCGGCTGTCTGCTCCTATCAACCTCCTTGACTATATATTAACGTTTGTATACCGTATGGACCTTCCTAATTGGCTATAAGCTATTTCTTTTCTTTTTTATACTAAATTTAGAGTAACCAATTCTTTTTTTTCCAATTAAGGGGCGATTTAGTGTGGCCAATTCTTTGCATTGTGGGAGTGAGACCCATGCAGACACAGGGAGAATGTGCAAACTCCACACGGACAGTGATCTGGGGCCAGGATCGAACCCCGGTCCTCGGTGCCATGAGACAGCAGTGCTAACCACTGCACCACTGTGCCGCCCCTTAGCTGTTTCCCTTCTATACGCCATTCACACTTGATTATTATCAATTGAGGCCCTTTGAATACTCTCTACTGCTGTCTCCAGGCAGATTCATGACAAGCCCAATAAATCCATGCCAGGTTTTATGTTTCACAAGCCTCCTCTCATCCCACTTCATCTTGCACGATCAACATTATCTTCTAATACTTTCTCTCTCAGGCATTTCTCCAGCTTCCTCTTGAAAGCACCTGAACAACTTTACCTGAATAACTTCCTTCAGTAGTGAGTCCCATTATGTTATGAGTAGTTTCCATTCTTCCATCGAGAATGGTATATAATTTTTATGTTAATTTAGAGTTCCCAATTCATTTTTTTCCAATTAAGGGGCAATTTAGTGTGGTCAATCCACCTAGCCTGCACATCTTTGGGTTGTGGGGGCGAAACCCACGCAAACGAGGGGAGAATGTGCAAACTCCACACGGACAGTGACCCAGAGCCGGGATCGAACCTCGGCGCAGTGCTGCCCAGAATGGTATATAAAAATGATTGAATCATTGCTTATGATGCTTATACAATATACAAAAGTACTACTCAGCAGACTTCCACTGGATAAGTGTATATTGAAACATAAATTATACCTCTATGATAAACAAGTTGTAGTAATTTGTCGTATTGCAGACATTTTCCATGTGAAAATGTGAGCCAAAAGGACCAATTTTGTATGGCTATGCCCTGCATTCATAAGGATGTCTGAAGCATGTCCAATGTTATGTTTACCTTAAGACAATATTCAGGGGCTGGTTTGGCTCAGTGGGCTAGACAGCTGGTTTGTGATGCAGAACAAGGCCAGCAGCGTGAGTTCAATTCCCGTACCAGCTGAGAATTCTGAATTCTCTCTTTGTATATCTAAACAGGCACCGGATTGTGGCGGCGAGGGGATTTTCACAGTAACTTTATTGCAGTGCTAATGTAAGCCTACTTGTGACAATAAAAGATTATGAGGTATTCCAGATGGCTGCCTTAATACATTAATGTTTGAGAACCCCTTCAAAAAAGGGGTTCTGTAGTCAGGCCTTCAGGAATTTGCTGTGACATTATCAGCAGTTCCAAACAAAGATGTTGGTCTTATTTTTTTAAACTTACTTTAAGTTGGAATTATGAGCAACACTTCTGCTCCTCACAGCAACATAATGCTGCTGGAGGCATTTGCCATGTCTGGGTCACCTGATTAACATGGCAAATAGTTTCCATAGCAAGAGCCAAACAACAATGAGTTAGAATACAGGAGTAAGATAGAGAACCTAGTGGCGTGGGCTAATGACAACAATCTCTCCCTCAATGTCATCAAAACTAAGAAGCTGGTCATTGACTTCAAGAAGCAAAGTATCCTACACAGCCCTGTCTGCATCCATGGTGCCAAGGTGGAGATGGTTGACAGCTTCAAATTCCTAGGTGTGCACATCATCAGCAATCTGTCCTGGTCCACCCATGTCGACACTACGACCAAGAAAGCACAACAACACCTATACTTCCTCAGGAAACTAAGGAAATTTGTACACAATGACTCTTACCAATTTTTACAAATGCACCATAGAAAGTATCCTAACTGGCTACATTGCAGTCTGGTATGGCAACTGGTCGGCCCAAGACAGTAAGAAACTACACAGAGTTCTGAACACAGCCCAGTCCATCACGCGAACCCATAAGACCATAAGACATAGGAGCAGACTTAGGCCACTTGGCCCATCGCGTCTGCTCCACCATTCAATCATGGCTGATATTTTCTCATCCCCATTCTCCCGCCTTCTCCCCATATCCCCTGACCCGCCTCCCATCCATTGACTCTGTCTACACCGCCCACTGCCTTGGGAAAGTGGGCAGCATAATCAAAGACCCATCTTGACTGAGAACACGCATGAACAGACTCAATAACAGCTTCTCCCCCGCTGTTACCACACTCTTAAATGACCCTCTTATGGACTGAACTGATCTCTCCACACATCTTCTCTACTTTTTTAAATAAATTTAGAGTACCTCATTCTTTTCACAATTAAGGGGCAATTTAGCGTAGCCAATCCATCTACCCTGCATATCTTTGGGTTGTGGGGGTGAGACCCACGCAGAAATAGGGAGAGTGTGGAAATTCCACACGGGCAGTGTTCCGGGGCCGGGATCGACCCTGGGTCCTCAGTGCCGTGAGGCAGCAGTGCAAACCACTGCGCCGCAGAGCGCCTTTACACGTCTTCTCTACTAAGTAGTACTTCACTCCGTATGCTTCACCCAATGTCTATGTATTTACATTGTGTATTTATCGTATGTCCTGGTTTTTCATGTATGTAACGATCTGTCTGGACTCTATGCAAAACAATACTTTTCACTGTACCTCAGTACACATGGCAATAAATCTAAATCTAAATTGGATCCCTCAAACAGCAGTATGATAAGTGACAAGATGTCCTAGATTTTTCAGTGCTTTGGTTTGATGGACACAAGGAGACCTCCCCTGGTCTTGAAATACTGCAATGGGATCTTTAACATACACCTGAACAGACGGAGCCTTGTTTTAATGTGTTATTTGAAAGACAACGGGCGAATCTCCGCCTCATACTGCCGGTAGTGGAGTTCCCAATGAGGAGGAGAATCCAGCGTCGTTTAGGAAAAAAAGATGCGTTTCCGATGCTCTGCTCCCCCCATTCCCGGTCCCCATGCTGACAATGGGATCATCCCGCTGGCAAATAGGTCATTTAGAGCTTCCTGACAGGGGTCACTCTTCTGGGGGTTTCCTGACAGGAGTCTCTCCTCTGGGGAGCTTCCTGATAGGGGTCTCTTTCCTGGGGGTTCTGTGGTGTGGGTCTCTTTAGTTATGGGGTCTCTGGGAGGGTCTGTTTATTTAGGGGTTTCTGTGCTGGCCTCTTTATTTTGGGGGTAACTGGGGCGGTCTCTTTATTTTGGGGGTCTCTGCGGGGGTCCCTTATTTAGGGATTCACTGTGGAGAGGGCTGGGTGAGGGTTTGGTCATCCCTGTCCTGAGGGGGGACCCAAAAAATCCTGGGGTTGGGGGCTGAATTGCGATGTGAGGTGGGTGAGTGGCCAGCCGCGGGACCTCACTATTGGACTACCATCCTCATCATGCATAAATTTGCATGACTAAGGATTGGAAAGGGAGCGCAAATCAGGTGCAATGCAGCTCCAGCAGGAGAACATTAGTCTCCCAAACGAAGAATTTAACCCAGTATCTCCACCAGCACTGCATGTCCCCACAGAAATGTTTTTGGAGATTTTGCGCGCAGTATACAGAACAGGGTACATAGAATTTACAGTGCAGAAGGAGGCCACTCGGCCCATCGAGTCCGCACCGGCTCCTGGAAAGAGCACCCCACCCAAGGTCAACACCTCCATCCCATCCCCACAACCCAGCAACCCCACCCAACACTAAGGGCAATTTTGGACACTAAGGGCAATTTATCATGGCCAATGCACCTAACCTGCACATCTTTGGACTGTGGGAGGAAACCGGAGCACCCGGAGGAAACCCACACACACACGGGGAGGATGTGCAGACTCCGCACAGACAGTGACCCAAGCCAGAATCGAACCTGGGACCCTGGAGCTGTGAAGCAATTATGCTATCCACAATGCTACTGTGCTGCCCTGGGTAAATGAGATTGTTGCGCACATTGAAATTGGCCGGGATGATGTGGGCATCACAGAGACGTGGCTGCAAGGGGATCAGAGCTGGGTTCTAAATATCCAAGGATATGTGTCTTATCGAAAGGACAGGCAGATGGGCAAAGGGCGCGAGGTTGCATTGTTAGTAAGGAATTATGTTAAATCAATAGCAAGGAGCGATATAGGATCAGAAGGCATAGAATCTCTGTGGGTAGAATTGAGGAATCGCAAAGCTTAAAAGACCCTCATGGGAGTTATGTACAGTAGTAGTCAGGATGTGGGGCAGAAAATAAATCAAAAAAGGGCAGCACGGTGGTGCAGTGGTTAGCATTGCTGCCTCATGGCGCCGAGGTCCCAGGTTCGATCCCGGCTCTGGGTCACTGTCCGTGTGGAGTTTGCACATTCTCCCCGTGTTTGCGTGGGTTTCACCCCCACAACCCAAAGATGTGCAGGATAGGTGGATTGGCCACACTAAAATTGCCCCTTCATCGGAAAAGAATAATTGGGTACTCTAAATTTATATTTTAAAAAAATAAATAAATCAAAAGATAGAAAAGGCATGTAAAAAAGGCAAAATTATATTAATCACAGGCGGCTTCAATGTGCAGGTGCACTGGGAAAATCAGATTGGTAGTGGATCCCAAGAAAAGGAATTTGTGGAATGTCTAAGAGATGTTTTTTGGAGCAGCTTGTGACAGAGCCTACTAGGGAACAGGTAATTCTGGATTTGGTGATGTGTAATGAGGCAGTCTTGATTAGAGAACTTAAGGTGAAGGAACACTTAGGGAGCAGTGACCACAATATGGGGCAGCAGGGTAGCATGGTGGTTAACATAAATGCTTCACAGCTCCAGGGTCCCAGGTTCGATTCCCGGCTGGGTCACTGTCAGTGTGGAGTCTGCACGTCCTCCCCCTGTTTGCGTGGGTTTCCTCCGGGTGCTCCGGTTTCCTCCCACAGTCCAAAGATGTGCGGGTTAGGTGGATTGGCCATGCTAAATTGCCCGTAGTGTCCTAATAAAAGTAAGGTATAGGGTGGATATGTGGGTTTGAGTAGGGTGATCATGGCTCGGCACAACATTGAGGGCCGAAGGGCCTGTTCTGTGCTGTACTGTTCTATACCTCTATAATATGATCAAATTTACACTGCAGTTTGAGGGGGAGAAGCTGCAATCAGATGGAATTGTATTACAATTAAATAAGAGTAACTACATGGACATGGGGAACGGGTCAGGCGGGGCGAGCTGGCCTGGAGCGAGCAGTCGATAAGCTATGGCTAGCCGGCGGGGGAGAGGGGCAGGTTGCCCTCTGATCCGGCTGATTACCTGGAACGTGAGGGGGCTGAATGGGCCAGTTAAGAGAACTAGGGTATTTTCTCATCTGAAGGGGCTGAAGGCGGACGTGGCAATGCTCCAGGAGACCCACTTGAAGGTGGCGGACCAGGTTCGTCTGAGGAAGGGGTGGGTGGGGCAGGTTTTTCACTCAGGATTGGACGCGAAGAACTGGGGGGTGGCGATTCTGGTGGGGAAGAGGGTGGCGTTCGAGGCGGCTGAGGTGATGTCGGACAAGGAGGGCAGATATATTATGGTGAAGGATAGGCTGCAGGGAGAGAAGGTGGTGCTGGTTAATGTATATGCCCCGAATTGGGATGATGCCGGCTTCATGTGGCGCTTGTTGGGCCGCATTCCGGACCTGGAGGCAGGGGGCCTGATCATGGGGGGAGACTTTAACACAGTGCTGGATCCCCCACTGGACCGGTCCAGTTCAAGGACGGGTAGGAGACCGGCGGCGGCCAAAGTGCTGAGGGGGTTTATGGACCAGATGGGAGGGGTGGATCCCTGGAGGTTTGGGAGGCCGAGAGCGTGGGAGTATTCCTTTTTCTCCCAAGTCCATAGGGTCTATTCCCGAATAGATTTTTTCATCCTGAGCAGGGGATTGATCCCGAAGGTGCAGGATGCAGAGTATTCGGCCATAGCGATTTCAGACCATGCTCCGCACTGGGTTGATCTGGAGATGGGGGAGGCGCGGGACCAGCCCCTGCTCTGGCGCCTGGATGTGGGGATGCTGGCTGATGAGGAGGTGTGTAGGAGGGTCCGGGGAAGTATTGAGGGGTATCTTGATACCAACGACACGGGGGAGGTCCGGGTGGGGATGGTCTGGGAGGCTCTGAAAGCAGTGATCCGGGGGGAGCTGATCTCCATCCGGGCCCATAGGGCAAGGAGGGAGAGGAAGGAGAGGGAGAGACTGGTGGGGGAGCTCCTGGAGGTGGACAGGAGATAAGCGGAGGCACCGGAGGAGGGGTTGCTGGGGGAACGGCGTAGTTTGCAGGCCAAATTTGACTTGTTGACCACCAGAAAGGCGGAGACACAGTGGAGGAGGTCGCAGGGCGCGGCATATGAGTATGGGGAGAAGGCGAGCAGGATGTCGGCGCATCAGCTCCGCAGGCGAGATGCAGCTAGGGAAATTGGTGGAGTGACGGATAGGGGTGGGAATGTAGTGCAGAAGGGGACAGAAGTAAATGGGGTCTTCAGGGACTTCTACGAGGAACTGTACCGGTCAGAACCTCCGATGGGGAGAGGGGGGATGGAGAGCTTCATGAACAGGCTATGGTTCCCAAGGGTTCTAGAGGGGCTGGGGGCGCCGACAGAGTTGGAGGAGCTAGTCAGGGGGATTGGACAAATGCAGTCACGTAAGACGCCGGGGCCGGACGGGTTCCCGGTGGAATTTTATAAAAAGTATGCGGATCTGGTGGGCCCCCTGTTGGTGTGAGCCTTCAATGAGGCAACATTGAACATTGATGGGGGATTTCAGGGTTGGCACAGAGCGGGCATCAGACAGCTGAGGGACCTGTTTATTGATGGGAGGTTTATTGATGGGAGGCAATGACGATGTCGCGGGCACTGATCTCTCTGATCCTGAAGCGGGATAAGGACCCCTTGCAGTGTGGATCATACAGCCCTATCTCGCTCCTCAATGTTGACGCTAAGTTGCTGGCGAAGATCCTGGCCACCAGGATAGAGGACTGTGTGCCAGGGGTGATACACGAGAATCAGACAGGATTTGTCAAGGGACGGCAGCTCAACACGAATGTGCGGAGACTGCTAAATGTTATTATGATGCCGGCAGTGGAGGGGGAGGCGGAGATAGTGGTGGCGCTGGATGCGGAGAAAGCGTTTGATACAGTTGAGTGGGGGTACCTGTGGGAGGTGCTGGAGCGGTTCGGATTTGGGGAGGGATTCATCAAATGGGTGAGGCTGCTCTACGCGGCTCCGATGGCAAGTGTAGTTACCAATGGAAGGAGATCGGAGTACTTTAGGCTCTACCGTGGGACGAGGCAGGGGTGCCCCCTGTCCCCCTTGCTCTTTGCACTGGCGATTGAACCTTTGGCTATGGCATTGAGGGAGTCAGGGAGATGGAGGGGTCTGGTGCGGGGTGGGGAGGAACATCGTGTATCGCTGTATGCGGACGACCTGCTGTTGTATGTGGCGGATCCAGAAGGGGGAATGCCGGGGGTGATGGAGCTGTTAGCGGAATTTGGGGGCTTCTCGGGCTATAAGTTAAATTTAGGCAAGAGTGAGGTATTTGTAGTACACCCGGGTGATCAGGAGGAGGGAATTGGGAGACTCCCATTTAAGAGGGCAGTGAAGAGTTTCAGATACCTGGGGGTGCAGGTGGCCAGGAGTTGGGGGACTCTCCATAAGCTTAATTTTACCAGGCTAGGGCAGCACGGTGGCCTAGTGGTTAGCACAACCGCCTCACGGCGCTGAGGTCCCAGGTTCGATCCCGGCTCTGGGTTACGGTCCGTGTGGAGTTTGCACATTCTCCCCGTGTCTGCGTGGGTTTCGCCCCCACAACCCAAAAATTTGCAGAGTAGGTGGATTGGCCACTCTAAATTGCCCCTTAATAGAAAAAATAATTGGGTAATCTAAATTTATAAAAAAAAAAAAAAAAAAATTTTACCAGGCTGGTGGAGCAGATGGAGGAGGAATTTAAAAGGTGGGACATGGTGCCGCTATCGTTGGCGGGTAGAGTGCAGTCCGTCAAAATGACAGTTCTCCCGAGGTTCTTGTTCCTTTTTTAGTGTTTGCCCATCTTTATCTCTAGGGCCTTTTTTAGAAGGGTGACTAGCAGACACATGAGCTTTGTTTGGGCGCATGGGACCCCGAGGGTGAAGAGGGTCTTCTTGGAGCGGGGTAGAGATGGGGGGAGCTGGCGTTACCCAATCTCTCGGGGTATTATTGGGTGGCCAATGTGTCGATGGTGCGCAAGTGGGTAATGGAGGGGGAGGGGGCAGCATGGAAACGGATGGAGAGGGCGTCCTGTGGAGATACAAGCCTGGGGGCCCTGGTAACGGCGCCATGGCCACTCCCTCCTACGAGGTATACCACGAGTCCGGTGGTGGCGGCTACCCTCAAGATTTGGGGGCAGTGGAGGCGACATAGGGGAGAAGTGGGGGGCTCGATGGAGGCTCCGTTAAGGGGGAAACCATAGGTTCGTCCCGGGGGACATTGATGGGGGATTTCAGGGTTGGCACAGAGCGGGCATCAGACAGCTGAGGGACCTGTTTATTGATGGGAGGTTTGCGAGCCTGGGGGAGTTGGAGGAGAAATTTGGGCTCCCCTCGAGGAACATGTTCAGGTATCTGCAGGTAAAGGCATTTGCTAGGCGGCAGGTGGAGGGATTCCCTTCGCTTCCCGCGAGGGGGGTGAGCGACAGGGTGCTTTCGGGGGTCTGGATCGGAGAGGGAAAGATATCTGATATCTACAAGGTTATGCAGGAGGCGGAGGAGGCGTCAGTAGAGGAGCTGAAAGCTAAGTGGGAGGGGGAACTGGGGGAACAGATCGAAGACGGGACATGGGCTGATGCCCTGGAAAGGGTTAATTCTTCCTCCTCGTGTGCGCAGCTTAGCCTCATCCAATTCAAGGTGCTGCACCGGGCCCACATGACTGGGACGAGGATGAGTAGGTTCTTTGGGGGTGAAGACAGGTGTGTCAGGTGCTCGGGGAGTCCAGCGAACCATGCCCATATGTTCTGGGCATGCCCGGCACTGGAGGAGTTCTGGAAGGGGGTGGCGAGGACGGTGTCGAGGGTGGTGGGATCCAGGGTCAAGCCAGGATGGGGACTCGCGATTTTTGGGGTTGGGGTGGAGTCGGGAGTGCAGGAGGCGAAAGAGGCCAGTGTGCTGGCCTTTGCGTCCCTAGTAGCCCTGCAAAGGATCTTGCTACAATGGAAGGATGCGAGGCCCCCAAGCGTGGAGACCTGCATCAATGACATGGCGGGTTTCATTAAGCTAGAGAAGGTCAAATTCGCCCTGAGAGGGTCGGTACAAGGGTTCTTTAGGCAGTGGCAACCTTTTCTCGACTTTCTGGCTCAACAATAGGGTACGGGGACATAGCAGCAGCAACCCGGGGGGGAGGGGGGAAGGGGGAGGGAAAGGGGGGGGGGGGGGGGGGGGCGGACGATGACTATGTTTGTTTATTTAATTTAAATTTATTTTTAAGTTCTTTTGTTGTTCATTGGGGTTGGGGGGGTGGGGGATGTGATACATGCGTCGATACGGTCTGGGGGTGTTACAGTTATTATGGGTTATTTTGTTGCATTTCATTGTTTGTCGTTATGTTTTATATTTTCTGTAAAAAATTCCAATAAAAATTATATTTTAAAAAAAGGTTAACGTGCAGGTTCAGTCGGCAGTTAGGAAGGCAAATGCAATGTTAGCATTCATGTCGAGAGGGCTAGAATACAAGACGAGGGAACTGAGGCTTTATAAGGCTCTGGTCAGACCCCATTTGGAGTATTGTGAGCAGTTATGGACCCCGTATCTAAGGAAGGATGTGCTGGCCTTGGAAAGGATCCAGCGGAGGTTCACAAGAATGATCCTTGGAAGGAAGAGCTTGTCGTATGAGGAACGGTGGAGGACACTGGGTCTGTATTCGTTGGAGTATAGAAGGAAGAGGGGGGATCTTATTGAAACTTACAGGATACTGCAAGGCCTGGATAGAGTGGATGTGGAGAGGATGTTTCCACTTGGAGGAAAAACTAGAAGCAGAGGACACCATCTCAGACTATAGGGACGATCCTTTAAAACAGAGAGAAGGAGGAATTTCTTCAGCCAGAGGGTGGTGAATCTGTGGAACTCTGCCGCAGAAGGCTGTGGAAGCCAAATCTTTAAGACAGTGATAGATAGGTTTTTGATCAATAAGGGGATTAGGGGTTATGGGGAGAAGGCAGGAGAATGGGGATGAGAAAAATATCAGCCATGATTGAATGGCGGAGCAGACCCGATGGACCGAGTGGTCTAATTCTGCTCCTATGTCTTATGGTTTTATGATATAACAACAAAACTTGCATTTATATAATTGGTTTAACATAGTAAAATACCCCATTCTATTGTAAGTTAAAATACAGATGCCCTTTCCCCACCACCAACTCCCACCTCTCCAACACACACACACATTTATTGTAAGAAAACTGAGTGAAACTCACTTTTATTTCTCAAAGAGGACCCGTGCTCAGCTTTTTCATCAACTGGAAATAGACGACAAATAACTGTCTTACTAGTCAGACCCATATGCTGACAGCAAAAACGCAAATAAATTTGGCCTAGCCTGGCTGCTCAAACGTGAATGCAGTGCTGACGGATGTGGATAAGGAAAACCAAGCAGATTGCTGGTGAGAGTGGAATCATGCTACAGTTGGCCTCAGCATTCTTGGCAAAGAACAATCAAGCAATGGTTCCAGTCCGACAGGAAAGCAACTGAATGCACAAAAACATGATTGGATTCTGTTGTGGTGCCTCTCGTATTAAATGGTATCTGATCAATCACTGCCTATCCAGACTCACATATGATAGCCAGCCAATGCCCACTTGCACAAGATGAAAGGAGAAGTTAATATCAGGCTTCTGACTACTGTCACCTATGGAACTGCCATTGCAAGTTATTGCTTTCAGAAAAGGCTTGGAATGAAAGAATGTTTAACATGAAAAGTATGAATAGAGAATCCATAAAAGCAATTAGCCTAATATGCTGTAAATTGCCATGCTTTGAAAATATTTTGGGATCATTAAATCCTATGTGGTTCTTATACTGTCTATATGATCTGCTCCTCAACATAAGAACAGGAGTAGGCTATTCAGCCCATTTAGCTGGTTCCATTATTAGATTCGATAATGGCCGATCTGTATTTTAACTTAATCTGTTTTGATTTCCTAACCCTTAATACACTTATCGAAGGAAAGTATTGATCTCAGTCTTGAATTGTTTTCAACAGCCTTTTGAGGGGACGAGAGTTCCAAATTTGTGTGAAATGGTAGTCCCTCACCTGGCTGTACACTGTGTGGTGTATAACGACAGATGGTGCAAAGTAAAGTTTATGAAGTTTCCAGGCTGTGTATTAAACTACCTGGGAGTTTTTAAAAGAAAAATTAAAATCTTTGACCCATGTTAGCAAAACACCGACTGGATGTTGACTTTTTTTAAACAATAAATATATTTTTTTCCAATTAAGGAGCAATTTAGCATGGCCAATTCACCTACCCTGCACATCGTTTTGGGTTGTGGGGTTGAGATCCACGCAGACACAGGGAGAATGTGCAAACTCCACATGGACAGTGACCCAGGACTGGGATTAAACAGTAAATATAACTAGCATTAAGTTGTCAGGGAACCAGAGATTTGTATGGCACGGTGACACAATGGTTAGCACTGCTGCCTCAGCGCCAGGGACCTGGGTTCAATTCTGACCTTGTGTGACTGTGTGGAGTTTTCACGTTCTCCCCGTGTCTGCATGGAATTCCTCCGGGTGCTCTGGTTTCCTCCCACAGTCCAAAGATCCACAGCTTGGGTGGGTTGGCCAGGGTAAAAATTGTCCCTTAGTCTACAAAGATGTACGGGTTATGTGGGATTACAGGGACAGGGCAGAGGATTGGGCCTAGGTAGGGTGCTCTTTCAGAGGGTCGGTGCAGATGCAATGGGCCAAATAGCCTCCTTCTGCACTGTAGGGATTCTATGAATTCTATACATGCCGACAGGGTATTCGAGATTCCATTCCCTCAGGTCAGAAAGTGATGCAAAGCTGGATGTGACAGCCTCCTCCTCTCTGAATACCTATTGGTTTCAACTCTGCCCATCACATAATGAAACACTTGAGATGTTGTAAGCACACAGTGTGGGCTGCACCTGCAGCAAGGTAGTGAATTTCACAAATACATTGAGCTTTTTGTATGACCTTTATTATTACAGGGTGCAAAACAATGTTCTGTTCTTGAGTGCCAGCAACCCTCACCTTTATTAATTCTACAGAAACACTCAAAACTTGTGCCATTCGTGTATGCTTTACTGAACCCATGAGCAATGTAGGTTAAAGGGAATCGGGTTTAGCAAAAACGAAAGAAGGAACTTCTCATTCTCTAGATTATGAAGGGGGAAGTACATGAAGAAACTTCCATTTCACCACCATTTTAGATGTGTTTTCCTTCGTTTAGATGCATGAGCTGGCTTAATGGATTTCCTATTATTAGGCGCTGGGGGAAGCACTGCACGGTTTGGGAAATAATTCCCACTTGCATTCCCGCTCTTACAATGTGGTCTTGTGTGGCATTGGATATAGTAAACAGCGAGCAAGCGCTCTGATTTTCTGCACTGACAATTTGCAAACCCGCTTCAAATGGTGAAAGCAGCAGCGAAACCCGACCTTGTTAAGTTTCGATTCGCTTGGCTGGCGTGGAGCTCACAACAATCAGACTTTGAACCGATTCCCGGAACACTTTCCCTGCACACGAATGATCAGGGCGAGCAAGACATCTCATGACTGAGGGTTTTAATGCCAATACGTTTCTTGAGTAAAAAATGTGACTCACTTTTATGATCTTCTATGTGTATGAGTAATGTTTATGTGCAGTCCTTTAGAATTGAGGTTATTGTGACTACAGAAGAATCCATCATTCCTGATTTCGCAGAAACTCCAATAGTTCTTGGCACCAGGCAACATGATATCATTTTAATATCCTCTGCCCTGAAGTAATTTATACTGTCACTCAAATTGCACTGCCGTGCTGTTGGACTCTATTGAATATACGTGCCGGGCGCTGTGTATCGCTAAGCTAAGACGTATTCTTTTCACATGTTAATGAATCGAGTAATGAAATGACCACAGCAGGGAGAAATGTCAATTCGACAACAAGAAAAAGCCCCTAGGGCAATCAACTACATCAGGAAAAGAATGATAGATTTGTGTCATTGACAGCATCAGCGTCCAGACTTCCTAGAATGGGCGGCACAGTAGCACAGTGGTTAGCACTGCTGCCTCACAGCTCCAGGAACCAGTGTTCAATTCCGGCTTGGGTCACTGTGTGGCGTCTGCACGTTCTCCCTGTGTCTGCTGTGGGTTTCCTCCAGGTGCTCCAGTTTCCTCCCAGAAGTACCGAAAGACGTGCTTGTTTGGTGAATTTGACATTCCGAATTCTCTCTCAGGTACCCGAACAGGCGCTGGAATGTGGCAACTAGGGGATTTTCACAGGAACTTCATTGCAGTGTTAATGTAAGCCTCCTTGTGACACAGATAAAAATTATTATTAATTTAATTTTGGAACGTCGAGGTCACTAATGATAAAAGGCCATACCCCGGAAATATAGAATGGTGAGGAGATCATTCGGCTGATCATGTCTGTGCCAGCCCGATGAAGGAGCAGTTCACCTTGAGCCACTTGTCCTATCCTTCCCCAGTAGCTTCTTTCCCTTTGCAGGTGGTGATCCAACCCTTTTGAAAGCCATACTAGGCTTTTGAAGGTTAAATTCTGAGGGGCTAAAATGATGAATGCAGAGGAATCATTTCTTCCAGTGGGCCTATCGAGAACAAGGGAACGTTGATTGAGAATTTAAAGCAAGACCATTTAAGAGACATTGGGGAGCATTTTTTCACACAAAGTGTAGCAGAAATCTGGAGTTCTCTTCCCGATAAGGCTGCGGATGTTAAACTTGGGGTTTCAAACTGAACAGATTTGATGTACCCGAGGTAGATTTTCCATCAAGTTCAGTCATTGGCATGTTTTCACTATCCTTAGCATGATCCCCTTAAGCTCAAGTCCTGAAAGACGTGCTGTTAAATAATTTGGACATTCTGAATTTTCCCTCAATGTACCCAAACAGGCGAGTGTGGCGACTTCGGGCTTTTCACAGTAACTTCATTGCAGTGTTAATGTAAGCCTACTTGTGACAATAATAAAGATTATTCTTATTGTATAGAAGCCCAACCAGCCCCAATTCGCTAACCCCACCTCTGTCTGGCTGAACAAGTTGTTACTTTGAACAACTTCTCTTTTGCAGGTGACACAATGGTTAGCACTGCTGTCTCACAGACCCGGACCCAGGTTTGATTCCGACCTCTGGTGACTGTGTGGAGATTGCACATTCTCCCCGTGTCTGTGTGCGTTTCCTCTGGATGCTCCTGTTTCCTCCCACAGTCCAAGGATGTGCAGGTTGGATGGATTGGCCATGCTAAATTGCCCCTTAGGGTGCAGTTTTAGGAATATATCGGGGAATTGGGCCTAGATAGGGTGGTCTTTCGAAGGGTTGGGGTAGACCTGATGGGTTGAATGACCTGTTTCTGCATTGCAATTCTAAATTCTAAAATTGATTCCTCACACTTCTTCCAAAATAAGGTATCACTATGGAATCCATATAGGACCTTGCCATGCCTACCTCGTCATAGAAGAAATGGAACATTCCCGTCTTGCATACATCGCCTCTCTCTTATTTTTCCTGTGCACTGGGAGACTTTATCAGTGTCACCTCCTGCTCATGCCATGAACTGGAAAATGCCATCTAATTTACACACCACTTTGCCTTCATATGGTCCATATCAACTCTTCACTTCCCTTTCTAAACTTCCCTATCTCTATTTATGCGAATAGGCTGTCAGTAAACATTGACTTGTAGATTGATTTGTAGACCCCCATCATGCTTCCTATCAGGATTCTATTGAATTCTCTCAGTTTGCCTGTCCCCCTCATATTTGTTCTGATGACCTTCCTTGCTGCAGCTTCTGTGACCAACAAATATGCTGTAACGGTACGTCACGTTTATCTGTCTTGCACCATCCTCACACACCCACCTGTCTGTCAACTATGCCTAGATTGACCCCTCTTTCTGCTGCCCTCCACTTTGTCCTCCAAAAGAGATCCCTGTGGCTTTTTTTATTACCGATCAATTGGCCGAAATGCTGACATCTTATGCATCAGTGTTCACCAAAGAAAAGGTCTTTGTGGAAGATGATTCTTGGATAGGGTGTGTGGATAGTCTGGGTCATGTTGATGTCAAAAAGGAGAAGGTATTGGGTGTTTTTAAAAACATCTTAAGGCATTAAGGTAGATGGATCTCCTGGGCCTGATGGGATTTACCCCAGAATACTGAGGGAAGCAAGGGAGGAAATTGCTGGGGCCTTGACTGACATCTTTCTATCCTCATTGGCTACAGGTGAGATGCCAGAGGACTGGAGAATTGCTAATGTGGTACCGCTGTTTAAGAAAGGCAGCAGGGATAATCCAGGAAACCATAGGCTCATGAGCCTCATGTGGGTAGCAGATAAATTATTGGAGAGAATTGTCAGGGACAGGATTTATACCCATTTGGAAACAAATGGACTCATTAGCTGTGGGCAGCATGCTTTTGTGAAGGGGAGGTGTTTTGAAGAGGTGACAGATGATTAATGAGGGGAGGGCGGTGGATGTTGTTTACATGGACTTCAGTAAAGCCTTTGACAAGATGCCTCATGGCAGACTGGGCAGCACGGTAGCATTGTGGATAGCACAATCGCTTCACAGCTCCAGGGTCCCAGGTTCAATTCCGGCTTGGGTCACTGTCTGTGCGGAGTCTGCACATCCTCCCCGTGTGTGCGTGAGTTTCCTCCGGCTGCTCCGGTTTCCTCCCACAGTCCAAAGATGTGCAAGTTAGGTGGATTGGACATGATAAATTGCCCTTAGTGTCCAAAATTGCCCTTAGTGTTGGGTGGGGTTACTGGGTTATGGGGATGGGGTGGAGGTGCTGGCCTTGGGTGGAGTGCTCTTTCCAGGAGCCGGTGCAGACTCGATGGGCCAAGTGGCCTCCTTCTGCACTGTAAATTCTATGATCTAAAAGGTGAAGTCACATGGGATAAGATGCGAGGTGGCAAGATGGATACAGAACTGGCCCGGTCACAGAAGGCAGAGGGTAACAGTAGAAGGGTGCTTTTTCTGAATGGAAGGTTGTGACTAGTGGTGTTCCACAGTGATTGGTGCTTGGGCCTCTGTTGTTTGTAGTATATATAAACGATTTGGAGCAAAAATTAGCTGGTCTAATTAGTAAGTTTACGGATGACACCAAGGTTGGTGGAGTTGCAGATAGTGTTGAGGATTGTAAGAGGATACAGCAGGACATAGGTAGGTTGGAGACTTTAATAATAATATTGATTGTCACAAGTAGGCTTTCATTAACACTGCAATGAAGTTACTGTGAAAAGCCCCTTGTCGCCACATTCCGGCGACTGTTCGGTATATATAGGGAGAATTTAGACTATCCAATTCACCGAACAGCACGTCTTTCGGGACTTGTGGGAGAAAAGTGGAGAATCCGGAGGAAACCCACACAGACACAGGGAGAACGTGCAGACTCCACACAGACAGTGACCCAAGCCGGAAATCGAACCTGGGACCCTGGAGCTGTGAAGTAACAGTGCTACCCACTGTGCTAACGTGCCGCCCACACTTGGGCAGAGAAATAGCATATGGAGTTTAATCCGGACAATGTGGGGTAATGCATTTTGGTAGGTCTACATTGAGGGGAAATATACCATAAATGGCAAACCTCTTAGGAATATAGAAAGTGAGACAGCTCTGGGCGTACAGGTCCACAGATCTTTGAAAGTGGCATCACAAGTGGATAAGGTAGTCAAGAAAGCATATAGAATGCTTGCTTTCATTGGACGGGGCATCAAGTATAAAAACTGGCAAGTCATGCTACAGTTGTATAGAACCTTGGGAAGGCCGTACTTGGAGTATTGTGCACAAATCTGATCGCCACACTACTAGAAGGATGTGGAGGCTTTGGAGAGGGTACAGAGGAAGTTCACCAGGATGTTCCCTGGTCTGGAGGGTGTTAAGTTATGCGGAGAGGCTGAGTAGACTCAGACTGTTTTCATTAGAACGATAGAGATTGAGTGGTGCTATGATAGAGGTCTTCAAGATTATGAGAGGCATGGATAGAGTGTATGGCCAGGCACTCTTTCCCAGGGGGGCGGGGTCAGTCACTAGGGAGCATAGGTTTAAGGTCCGTGAGGCAAAGTTTAGATGAGATGTGCAAGGCAGATTGTTTTGCGCAGAGAGTGGCGAGTGCATGAAACGCGCTGCCAGGGGAGGTTGTGGAAGCAGATACATTAACGGCATTTAAAAGGCATCTTGAAAAATACATGCATAGGATGGGTATAGAGGGGTATGGCACTAGGAAATGGTGAGGGTTTGGCCAAGGGCGGTGTCAAGACTGCTACAGGCTTGGAGGGTCGAAGGGCCTGTTCCTGCACTGTATTGTTTTTTGTTCTTATTTTCTGGATGTCAATTTTTAGAGTTCTTTTTGACCTTCCTTACCAGCTCTTTCGACGTTTTCCTTTTTCCTCAACCACGGACTGAGTTTAAGAGGAACTTCTTCACCCAAAGGGTTGTGAATCTATGGAATTCCTTGCCCAGTGAAGCAGTTGAGGCTCCTTCATTAAATGCTTTTAAGGTAAAGATAGATTGTTTTTTGAAGAATAAAGGGATTAAGGGTTATGGTGTTCAGGCCGGAAAGTGGAGCTGAGTCCACAAAAGATCAGCCATGATCTCATTGAATGGCGGAGCAGGCTCGAGGGGCCAGATGGCCTACTCCTGATCCTAGTTCTTATGTTCTAATTCCTCTCCATTGTGGTTGACAGAGCCTTCGACTGTGTCAATAATTCTTCCCTCATCCATTCCCCTACCTCCCAGAACCAAGATAGGATTTTTCTGGTTCTCACCTTCCACTCCATCGTCCTCCAAATTCAGTAAATCATTTTCTGCCAAGTTCAGTGCAATGCCACCAATGAACACATCTTCCTCTCTCCTTTCAGTATTTTAAAAGTATCATTTCCTCTGTGACATCTAGATACACTCTCCCATCACAGCAAACTGCCACCCTCCCTTCCATTGACACCTTACTTTGCAAGCACAGGAGTGATTTTCTTGTACTTCTTCCGATTCAGTATACGGTATTTGCTGATCGCAATAGTCTCCCCCGCACTGGGCACACCAAATGAATGTTTCTCTTTAGTCCTGAAGCAGTATCCCAAATTTCTGGTCACCTGTCATATTAATTTTCTGCCCACCCCCAGTCTGACCTCTCTGTCCTCGGCTTTTTAGAGTGTTTCAATGAAGCTGATACTTCTGATCAGTCCACAAGTGGCACGGTGGCACAGTGGTTAGCATTGCTGCCTCACAGCACCGGGGACCCATGTTCGATTCCAACCTTAGATGACTGTCTGTGTGAGGACTGCACGTTCCCCCCATGTCTGCGTAGGTTTCCTCCACAGTCCAAAGATGTGCAGATTAGGTGGATTGGCTATGACCAATTGCCCCCTAATGTCCAATAAGTTAGGCGGAGTTACAGGGATAGAGCAGGGAAGGGGGCCTAGGTAGGATGCTCTTTCGGAGGGCGGGTGCAAACTTGATGGGCTGAATAGCCTCCTTCTGCACTGTAGGGCTTCTATGATTCCAGTTGGCTGACATTTTAATTCTCTGTCCCGTTCCCACTCAGACCTCCATGATAAGCCTCTTACTGCACCTTCCAATGATGCTCAATAGAAGCTTGGGAAATAGCGCTTCATCTTTTGATTAAACACTTTACAACTCAGCAGCAAGTTCAACAATTCCATATCATAACCAATACCCCCATTTTCTCAGACAGCAGATGCTATTTACAGCTCCTCTTCCTTCTTTATTTCGTCCTCTTGCCATTTCAGTCTCTCCTACCTTCCACCCTATCACTGAGCTATCCTTTCAAACCTTCCTCCCCATCCCCTGCTTAAAACCTGTCGAGCTTTGGAAGACCACCCTACCCAAGCCCACACCTCCACTCTATCCCCATAACCCAGTAACCCCACCCAACATTAAGGGCAATTTTGAACACTAAGGGCAATTTAGCATGGCCAATCCACCTAATCTGCACATCTTTGGACTGTGGAAGGAAACCGGAGCACCCGGAGGAAACCCACGCACATACGGGGAGAACATGCAGACTCCGCACAGACAGTGAACCAAGCCAGGAATCGAACCTGGGACCCTGGAGCTGTGGAGCAATTGTGCGAACCACCATGCTACCGTGCTGCCCACCTATTTGGTTTCCAGCATCTGCAGTATTTTGTACTTGTGTTAGAGCTTTGGTAGATGGGTTTCAACAAATCTAGAACTAAGGAATCGAAATGGTTTGAACACTCACCATTTCTGATCGGTGTGCCTACTTTTGGAGATTGGGAGTAATTAGCTCATGGTCGAAATGACAAATCGGGCATACAAACAAGACATGTGGGCAATGTTCTGCAGGTTTTGGCAGCGTGCGTGCAGATATGAAAGGTAATTCGATGAAAGGTCAGAAACATCTCACAGATGCTGCTGAGCATTTGTTTTGATTTCACCGTTCCAGCTCCCGCAATATTTTGGCTTTTAATTAGGTTGGCCCTGTGGGCTTTTTTTTAATGAGTCATTAAACGGACAGAGAGAGCCCGCCCATCCTATAAAAGTTCCCTGGTACTATTCGGAGCTCGAGTACTCTCACCTTGAGTCAGAATGGGGTGGACCCAAGTTTCAGGATTTGACCATGTCATCTTGGCTAAGAGTCAAGGCGAGCGACTGTGTAGCTGAAGCTCTGGGCGGAATGACTTCCAAATCCACAGAACGGGATTGACTGGAATTGCCCGAAGCAATCCTTGATAAAGTCTGTAAAAAAGGCAAGTATTTCTTTCTATTGCAGCATTCTACCGGTCTGTGCACCGACCGGTGGTTGTGTTATATCTTTGCAAGCGGGGGGTGGGCTGGTGGATCGATAATAATGCAAACTCGACAAAGGTCGCATTGAAACACTATTAAGAGCGTTTGCGGCCACTTCTACCGGTCAAAACGTTCAGTTCGTGTCTTTTCGCTGGTGAAGCATCTTTTCTATGTCGAGGTCGCTGGAATGCCGTTTCTAATTCTTGTAGAAAATTGCGCAACTCCGGATAACTGAGGTTTTAAAAGGAAAATAAATGTCATGACAATGTGTGTGTGGGGGGAGGGGGGTTCTGCGTAATCCTGACGTATTTAGGGCAGTGCCTAATTTCACATTAAGACCAATGAATGACGATGAAGAAAACAGGAAGCCTTTTACTGGCAATATGGGAACCGCTTTTCAACCTACATGCATTCCAAATGAGGGTATGTTCGCCAGCAGACGTTTCAATGTTTGACAAGTGTCTGCCACGCCAACCCGCTCACAGTCCCGGGGTATTTTTGCACTTTGCACCATTGCATCGTTATTATTCAAGTCTAATCAGTCACTGACTTCAAACTGTTCAAAAAAAGAACACTTCAAAACCGCAAACCCTATTAATAGTCACACTGGAGGGTTGCATTGCATTTAAATGTGACATGATGGGTTCACTGTGACGAGTGACAACTTTCCCATGAGAAATGAAGACGAGCCAGTTTCCAGGCCAGACTTTCACCCGGAATGTTGCCGGGATTGACAGCGACTCGAAAGGGTTCATCCCAAAGGCACTGTCATTCGGTGGCTTTCCCAGGTGATCGCCCCCACAGCTCGCATGGAGAAGGGTCGCCTTCCTTGAGCTGTGCAGGAAGTGAGAGTCAGCGGGATTTCCCAGTCCTGTCCCACAAGGATCGCAATCAACCTGCATTTTTATTTTCATTTTCTTTTCCGCCCCCTGCCTCGGATAGATTTTATTTTCACGCTCCGGGGTTCCGATTGTTTTCAACAGCAGTTGTAAACCTTTTGGGCTATTACCGCGGAACGAACGGCACATTTCCTGTTGTGTTGTTGATTCCATTGACTCGGTTCGGGGAGGGGGAGGGGGGATGTGCAGAGGGAGGCGTTGCCTTTGTTCACAATGCTCAGTTTGCCATTCTCACTTTTACAACTCCCTCCTCTCGATCTCAACTAGATCCAGAGTTCATTGACCTCCGGCTGCGGTAGATATGGAGGCTGATGAAAGATCATTGTCCTGAGACGTTCTCTCTCGTTTCCCTTTCCATAAATGCTGCCAGACTGCTGAGAGTTACCCGTTTTCATTTCACACTGTCAACATCTGCAGGATTTTGCCTGTCATCCAAGGGCCCTGGACAGTGACTCCCGAGAGTTGAGTTCAAATCTCCCCACACGGCTGAATTAAATTGAATGCATATGGATTCATAGAATCCCCACAGTGCAGGAGGAGATCATTGGGCCCATCGAAACTGCACCGACCCTGCAAAAGAGCACTCTACCTCGGCCCACTCCACTACCCCGTCCCTGTAGCCCCACCTAACATTTGGACATGAAGGGGCAATTTAGCATGGCCAATCCATCCAACCTGCACATCTTTGGACTGTGGGAGGAAACCCACGCAGACATGGGGAGAAAGTGCAAACTTCACAGACACCAAAGGCTGGAATTGAACTCGGGTCCCTGGCGTTGTGAGGTAGCAGTACAAGCCACCGTGATATAAAGCTCGTATCAGTAATGGTGACCATGTAACTATTGGGCTGTTGCCAAAATTTGCTTGGTTCATTAATGTCCTTCAGGGAAGGAAATCTCCTGTCCATACCCAGACTGGCAGATAGACCTACAGTTGACTGAAATTGGCCGATGAAATTGCCAGTTCAAAGTATAATTATAATAAAACAGGCTAGACCACCCAGCATTGGATTGGGATGTGGCAAAAGCATTACCCACCCCAGCTGAACCTGCAAAGTCCTCCTCACGTACAGTTGTGCTGTGATTGGGGGAGCTGTCCACCTGATTAGACAAACAACAGCCTGATTTGGTCATACTCACAGAGTCATACCTTTCAGCCGAAGTCCCAAACACTCTGTCACCATGTGTGGCTATGTCTTATCCCATCAGAAGAGGTGGCTCACTGGTGTAGAATGGTGAGGGAGTGACATCCTTAACATAGACTCAAAACCTCACAAAGTCTAATGGCATCAGGTCAAACATGGGCAAAGATACCTACGGATTATGACTTGCCATTCTTCTTCAGCTGATGAATCAATTCTCTTCCACATTGAACAGAACTTTGAAAAAGAGCAATGGGTAGCAAGGGCACAGATGTGCTCTGTTTGGGGGATTTTGACATTTAAAAAAAATCATTTTTATGGAATATGGGCTTCCTGTATCGGCCAGTATTTGTTGCCCATCCCTAATTGCCCTTGAGAAGGTGGTGGTGAGCTGCCTTTTTGAACCACTGCAGTCCATGTGGTGTAGGTAGACTCACTGTGCTATTAGGGAGGGAGTTACAGGATTTTGACCCAACAATGAAGGAATGGCGGTGAGTGACTTGGAGGGAACTTCCAGGGAGCACTGTTCCCATGTATCTGCTTCTCTTGTCCTTTTAGATGGTAGTAGTCGTGAATTTGGAAGGTGATGCCTAAGGAGCCTTTGGGAGTTCCTGCAGTGCATCTTGTAGATAGTATACATTGCTGCTACAGTGCATTGGTGTAGAGGGAATGAATATTTGTGGAAGGGGTGCCAACCAAGCGTATTTTATCCTGGATGGTGTCAAGTTTCTTGAGTATTGTTGGAGCTGCAATCTTCCAGGCAAGTGGAGAGTATTCCGTTAGACCCCTAGGTAGTGGACAGGCTTTGGGGAGTCAGGAGATGAGTTACTCACTGCAGGATTCCTAGCCTCTGACCTGCTCTTGTAGTCACAGTATTTATATAGCTAGTCCAGTTCAGTTTCTGGTCAATGATAACCCCCTGGATGTTGATAGTGATTGTTATCTTTCTCATGTTAAGCCAAGCCTGGATATTGTCCAGATCTTGCTGCATTTGCACTTGGCCTGCTTCAGTGTCTGAGGAATGGTGCTGAACATTGTGCAATCGTCAGTCAACATCCCCACATCTGATCTTATTTTGGAAGGAAGGTCATTGATGAAGTAGCTGAAGATGGTTGGGCCTAGGACAGTACTCTGAGGAACTCCTGAAGTGATGTCCTGGGATTGAGATAACTGATCTCCAACAACCACAACCATCTTCCTTCGTGGTAGGTATGACACCAATCAGTGGAGCGTTTCCCCTCAGATTCTCATTGACTCCAGTTTTGCTAGAGCTCCTTGATGTCATACACGATCAAACAGTGTTGTGTGGCACTATCACTTGTAAATGGGATATATTCAGAACCGATCTAGGAACTCAAAACTGGGCATCCATGAAGCATTGTGGGCCATCAGCAGCAGCAGAATTGTATTCAACCACAATCTGTAACCCCATGGCCTGGCATATCCTTCACTCGAACATTACTGTCAAGCCAGGGGACCAACATTGGTTCAACCCTGGTTAACTAGGCATGCCTAAAATTCAAGTGGCAACCTGGCGAAGCTACAACATAAGACTGTTTGCACAGAGTGCTACAGACAGAGCTAAACAACCTCACGATCAATGGATTACATCAGAAAATGAAGGCCAGTGACCATCCCATATGTCTATCTCAATCGTCAGCAACATGATTAAAGGTGTCATTGTCATCAAGCAACAGTTTCTCACCAATGATCTACTCACCAATGTTTGGTTTGGGCTCTACCACAACAACGCAACTCCACACCCGATTATGACCTGATTCCAAACATGGTCAAAAGACAGTCATTCCAGTGCTGAGGGGAAAGTGACTGTCCTTGACATTATGGAACCATTTGACCAGTTGTGGCATTAAGGAGCACTATTAAAATTGACGTCAGTGGAAATCAGGCAGAAAAATCTCCACTGGTTAGAGTCAAAACTAAAAGAGGAAGTTGGTTTGTGATTGTTGGAGGCCAATCATTTCAGCCCCAATTTATTACTACGAGGGTTTCTCAGGACTGTGTCCTCGGCCCAATCATATACAGCTGCTTCATCAGTGACCTTCCCTCCAATATAAATGCAAAGTGAGGATGTTCGTTGATGATTTCACTGTGCACAGTTCAATTTGTAACTGTTCACATGCAGCAAAACCTGGACCACATTCAGGGTTAGGCTCATACAGTGTTTTTCAAACTTTTTTTTCCGGGGACCCATTTTTACCAACCGGCCAACCTTCGAGGCCCATGTCGGCCAACCTTTAGGACTCAAGCCGGCCGACCTTCACGACTCAATGCCGGCCGACCTTCGTGACCCACCATTTTCTCTTACCTAGTTTGCTGCTGTCAAAATGGAGGAATTGCAATCGCGCCCAACACACGTGACAGCGACGTTCAGGGGCCTGACCTGCTCTCTGCCTCCCTTCAGGCAGGAATATTATATTGCATTAAAAAAAAATCTTCGATACTTCCGATGGCGGCTATTAAGGAGTAAGTTGCACATTTGGTGGCTCCCGCTCGGGTCGGACTTTTGGACCTTTTCCCCCGATTTTCTACCGGACTTGAATTGTAAAACTGATGACAGAGGCAGTTATGTACTGAATTCCCACATCAGTGCCAGGAGAGAAGGACTAGAAGTGCTCGTAAAGGCAGAAACAGAAAGACAGAAAATGAAAATTGAAATGAAATGAAAATCGCTTATTGTCACAAGTAGGCTTCAATGAAGTTACTGTGAAAAGCCCCTAGTCACCACATTCCGGCACCTGTTCGGGGAGGCTGGTATGGGAATTGAACCGTGCTGCTGGCCTCCCTTAGTCTGCTTTCAAAGCCAGCGATTTAGCCCTGTGCTATGGGCTGAAGCTGCAGGGGGAGACAGCGTGGCGGAGGACCGGACCTCTGGTTTGTCGACCCAGCGGCCAACGGAGCAGCTGATGCAAGTTATTCAGGAAGGCTTTGCTAAACAGAAATGGCACTGCTTGGACCCGATAAAAGAGTCGATTGAGCGGCTGGAGCTTAGATTGGATGCCCAAGATCTGGCAAACCAGAAGGTGGAGAAGGTGCAGGCTGAGCAGGAGGAAAATCAAACTGTGGTGGAGTTGAAGGTGGGGATGCTGAGAGACTAGCAGAAGAAGCTCCTGGAGAAGGTGGAGGACCTAGAGAGTAGGTCCCGCCGGCAGAACTTGAGAATCGTTGGACTCCCGGAGGGGTCCGAAGAAGCGGACGCTGGGGCATAAATCGCAGATATGTTTGAGAAGCTGCTGGGGGATGGGGCATTCATCCGATCCTTGGGGGTTGTCAGGGCTCACAGAGCACTCGCGAGGAAGCCACGAACGGGAGAACCCCCTGATGGCAATGGTGGTGAGATTCCACAGTGGGCCAAGCAGACACGGAGCTGTAAGTGGGACAACAGTATCCTGCGGGTCTATCAAGACCTGAGTGTGGAGGTGGCCAGGAGAAGAGCAGGCTTCAACCAGATTAGGTCGATCCTTTTTAAGAAAATGGTGAAGTTTGGACCTGTATCCGGCCCGTCTCTGGGTCACGTACGAGGAACAGCACTTTTATTTCAAGTCGCCTGAGGACGCGCTGGACTTCGTGAAAAGGAAAGGATTGGTGGTGGACTGAGAACTTTTGAACTTTGCTGCAACGTTCATGTTTTTTAAATGTTTCTCTGTTCTTTTAAAAAAAAAGTTTCTCGTTTTTTGTTTTGTGGAAGCTGTTTGTAATGCCCTCTGTATTGATTTGGGACCAGTGGCAGAGCTGAGTGAGTTAAGGTTTTCATTTGCACTGTTGGGGGATGGAGGTGTGCTTGTTTAGATTTTGGTGTTTCTCTGTTGGGCAATTGTGAGGGGATTGTTTGATGTTGGAGTATGTTTGTATGAGCGGAGGGAAGGTGGGGAGGGAATAATAGGTGGGAGACTATCCGGCACCAGGGATGGGAGCCACAAAGCTAGCTGGGCGGGCTAGCTCACGGAAGCGCAGTGGGGGGTTTTCATATGTTTCGTTTGTCAAAGGGGTTGGGTTACAGAGTGTTGTTACTAGGGGGTGGAGGGGGGAAAATGTTCTGCTGACGAGGGAGGGACTTGGCCAAGGGACAGAGAGGAGGTTGGGGGCGGAGGCTGCCTGGGGACGGGCCGGTGGAGGCGTGGAGCATGGGCTGGAGGCAGGCCCAAAAAAGGGGATCGCTGATCGGTGAAGGGGGGGAGCAATTAGCCCCCCAACTAGGCTGATCACCTGGAATGTTCGAGGGTTAAATGGCCCGGTCAAGAGGGCACGTGTGTTCTCGCATCTTAGGGGACTGAAGGCGGACTGGATTCAAAGACTGGAGGGGACGCGATCCTGATCAATAAGCAGGTGGTGTTTGAGGCGGGTAGAATAGTATCGGATGTGGGAGGTTGGTACATTATGGTCAGTGAGAAACTGGAGGGGTGCAGGTGGTATTAGTAAATGTATATGAGCCAAATTGGGATGATGTGGAGTTTATAAAGAGGATGCTGGGGCAGATACGGGACAAGGTTGGTCATTGGAAGGGTCTTCAACACAGTTATTGACCCTGGCTTGGACTGGTCAAGCTCGAAAACAGACATGGTGCCAGCAATGGCAAAGGAGGGCAGCACGGTGGCCTAGTGGTTAGCACAACCGCCTCACGGCGCTGAGGTCCCAGGTTCGATCCCGGCTCTGGGTCACTGTCCGTGTGGAGTTTGCACGTTCTCCCCGTGTCTGCGTGGGTTTCGCCCCCACAACCCAAAAATGTGCAGAGTAGGTGGATTGGCCACGCTAAATTGCTCCTTAATTGGAAAAAATAATTGGCTAATCTAAATTTAAAAAAAAGCAATGGCAAAGGAACTAAAAGGGCCCCTGGAGCAGATGGGGGGGGGGGGGGGGGGGGGTGGATCCATGGAGATTTGGGCAGCCGGGGGTGAAGGCGTTCTCCCTCTACTCACACGTCCATAAAGTGTACTCCCAGATCGATTTCTTCATTTTGAGCAAAGCCTTACTGACAGAGGTGCTGGACACGGGGTACTCGGCGATCACAATCTCAGACCATGTTTCGCACTGGGTTGACCTGTAGGTTAGTAAAGACAGTAACCAGCTCCCGCACTGGAGGTTAGATGTGGGACTTTTGTCTGACGAAGTGGGTGCAAGCGGCTGAGAAAATGTATTTAGACCTACCTGCAGGTCAACGACACGGGGGAAATTTCAGCAGCGATGGTCTGGGAAGCATTGAAGGCGGTTGTCAGAGGGGAGCTGATCTCGATACAGCACAGTAGCATAGTGGTTAGCATAATTGCTTCACAGCTCCAGGGTCCCAGGTTCGATTCCCTGCTGGGTCACTGTCTGTGCGGAGTCTGCACGTTCTCCCCATGTGTGCGTGGGTTTCCTCCGGGTGCTCCGGTTTCCTCCCCAGTCCAAAGATGTGCAGGTTAGGTGGATTGGCCATGCTAAATTGCCCTTAGTGTTGGTTGAGTGGGGTTACTCGGTTCTGCGGATAGGGTGGTGTGGGCTTGAGTAGAGTGCGCTTTCCAAGAGCCGGTGCAGACTCGATGGGCCGAATGGCCTCCTTCTGCACTGTAAATTCTATGATTTATGATACGGGCCCATAGGGAGAAGGTGGACAGGGCAGAGATGGACCGACTGGTAAAGGAGATACTACAGATCGATAGGTATGCAGAGACCCCAGAGGCAGGGCTTTTAAGGGAACAGTGGAGTCTGCAGGCAGAGTTCGGCTTGTTAAACACAGGGAGGGCCGTGGAGCAGCTGAGAAAGGCGAGGGGGTGGATCTATGAGTACGGAGAGAAGGCACAGCAGCTTAGAAAGAGGGAGGCAGCCAGGGAGATAGGGAAAGTAAGTGATGGAGATGGGAACCTGGTTGGAGATTCAGCAGAGGTGACTAAGGCATTTAGGGATTTCTATAGTAGGCTGTATATGTCTGAACCCCCCAAAGGGCCGGAGGGGATGAGGCTCCTCTTGGAGGGGCTGAATTTCCCAAAGGTGGACGGGGAGCTGGTAGAAGGGCTGGGGCCCCGATGGGGTTGGAAGAGATTGTGGAGGGTCTGAAGGCCATGCAGGCGGGTGAAGCCCTGGGCCCGGAAGGGTTCCCAGTGGAGTTTTATAAAAAGTTCTCTGGGATATTGGGGCCGGTGATGATGAGGATGTTCAATGAGGGAAAGAGAGGTGCTGCCCCCGATGATGTCGGAGGCCACGATTTAGCTGATTCTGAAGCAAGAAAAGAACCCGGAGCTGTGTGGGTCCTACAGGCTGATATACCTGTTGAATGTGGATGCCAAACTGCTGGCCAAAATTTTGTCCTCCAGGATTGAGGATTATGTTCCGGACGTTATTGGGAGAACCAGACGAGGTTTGTTAAGGGCAGGCAGTTGGTGGCCAATGTGAGAAGATTGTTAAATGTGATCATGATGCCCCCAGAAGGTAGGGAGGTGGAGGTAGTGATCGCAATGGATGCAGAAAAGGCTTTTGATCGGGTAGAATGGGATTATCTGTGGGAGGTACTGTGACGGTTCGGATTTGGGCGGGGCTTTAATAACTGGGTCAGGTTGTTGTATCAGGCTCCTGTGGCAAGTGTATGGACGAATAGGACGACATTGGACTATTTTAGACTGCACCGGGGGACACCCCCTCTCCCCACTGTTGTTTGTGCTAGCTATAGAGCTGTTGGCAATTGCTCTGAGAGCCTCAAGGGGCTGGAAGGGGCTGGTCCGGGGGTGTGGTGGAGCACAGAGTCTTGCTCAATGCAGACAATCTGCTTCTGTATGGTTAGGAGATTTTGGCAGGGGTTTGCAGATGTCATGCCCACGGTGTTAAAAACAAGTGTGGCGCTGAGTCCAGAGGTGTCAGAAACTTAATTGGACTAGCCACAAAAATACTACAAAAGCAGCCTACAGGCTGGGAATTCTGCAGAAGTATCTCCTGCCTGCCATTCACAAGGCTCATATCCTGAGTGTGATGGAATACTCTCCACTTGCCTGGATGAGTGCAGCACCAATCACAATCATGACGTCCAACACCATCTTAAATGAGGTAGCCCATTTTATGTTCCACTGTCTTAAACATTCACTCCCTCCACCACAGTGTGAACTACAAGATCCACTGCAGCAACCCTTCAAGGTTTATTCAACGCAACAGCACCTTCCGAAACCACAATCTCTGCCATCTAGAAGGCCAGTGGGAACCCCCCAACTGGCAGTTTCCCTCCCAAGTCGCACAACATTCTCAGCTTGGCAGTATATCGCTGCTCCTTCACCGTCACTGGGTCAAAATTCTGGAACCCCCTCTGCAAGAGCACTGTGGATATAGCGACACTGGACAGGGACAGCTTTGGGTGAAGATGGCAGCGCACCACCACCTCCCCAAGAATAGACAATACATACTACAGTAGCATTAAAATAAAAAGAAAACAATGAAGATGCTGGAAATTTGAAATAGAAACAGAAAATGCTGGATAAACGCAGCAGGTCTGACAGGAACAGAGTTAACATTTTGGATCTAAATGATCGTTCTGCATACTAACCTTGCCTGGGATACCCATACCCCGAATGTAATGTTTAAAAATGAATGGCTAAGTGAGTCCATTTGCATTCTGCTCACTTTCTCAATGTGAGTCAGGAGAATAACAGTACATTAATAGGCCATTCGGCCCAGCGGGTGTATGTGTGTGCGCGCCTCCCAGACTTCACCCCGCCCAGAAATAACTGTATTCAAATGAGACATGCTGTTGCTAATGTTCAGTCATAAGTCATTACTGCAGGGTGTGTGATATTCTCCTGTTGTGCAGTCCTATCAGATCTGGGGCAACCCCTGTCTGGGAAGAGCCCGCCTCCTTCTCTCCACTCCCCCACGTACTGAAAGCGGCGCTCTGCTCCTCCCCCGGTGGGCAGGGAATCTCTGCTCCTCCCCCTGTGGGCAGGGAATCTCTGCTCCTCCCCCGGTGCAGTGCAGGGAATCTCTGCTCCTCCCCCTGTGGGCAGGGAATCTCTGTTCCTCCCCCTGTGGGCAGGGAATCTCTGCTCCTCCCCCTGTGGGCAGGGAATCTCTGCTCCTCCCCCTGTGGGCAGGGAATCTCTGCTCCTCCCCCTGTGGGCAGGGAATCTCTGCTCCTCCCCCGGTGGGCAGGGAATCTCTGCTCCTTCCCCCGGTGCAGTGCAGGGAATCTCTGCTCCTCCCCCGGTGGGCAGGGAATCTCTGCTCCTCCCCCGGTGCAGTGCAGGGAATCTCTGCTCCTCCCCCTGTGGGCAGGGAATCTCTGCTCCTCCCCCTGTGGGCAGGGAATCTCTGCTCCTCCCCCGGTGCAGTGCAGGGAATCTCTGCTCCTCCCCCTGTGGGCAGGGAATCTCTGCTCCTCCCCCGGTGGGCAGGGAATCTCTGCTCCTCCCCCGGTGCAGTCCAGGGAATCTCTGCTCAGTGTCACACTCAGAGTCAGTGAGTAGGATGGCAGCAGCGAGCGGCAGCTGCTGTGTGTCCGCTTTGGCGAGGAGCTGGCGGGCGTGCTGATCATTTTTGCCGCCTCTCTTTTGTCAGGTCAGACGGCAGCGATCGAAAGAGGAAGGCAATGGAGTACATGCTCACCCAGAGTATCGACAACGCCAGGTGGGAATTGCTGCTGGAACATATGGGCGACGACGTGATGGAGGTGCTGGAGGCGCTCTACCCGCTGGAGGGCACGGCACTGTACCAGGACAATCTGCTCTCGCTGGAGCAGCACTCGGACCGAGAAGCCCTCGAGAATGGGGCCAGGGACGAGCAGCAGCCGCCCTTCCTCGCCTCTGTCAGATACGGCACCGTGGAGGATTTACTTAACTTTGCAAATCAGGTGTCCAACACTTCCCGCAGCTTCCTCCAGCAATTCCGAAACAGCGAGGCAGGAGTGATACTGAATAAGGTGAGAGATATTTCATTGTGTTGGCTGCACGCAAAGACATTACTCAGAATGAACAGAGTGCTGCGTGGCTGGCATTGTTTTTCCCCCCCCTCCCCTCTTGTTGCCCTGGTAAGGATGGAGATTAGCCTGAAATGGGTCCAATGTTTGAATATCGAAAATTAAGAAAGACTTGAATTTCTGTCGCCTTTCAGTTGCAGCCAATGAAGTCCTATTTTACCCAAAGAGTCTTAATAAAGGGCAGCACGGTTGCAGAGTGGTTAGCACAGGTGCTTCACAGCTCCAGAGTCCCGGGTTCGATTCCCTGGCTTGGGTCACTGTGCGGAGTCTGCACGTTCTCCCCATGTCTGTGTGGGTTTCCTCCGAGTGCTCCGGTTTCATCCCACAGTCCAAAAATGTGCAGGTTAAGTGGATTGGCCATGCTAAATTGCCCTTAGCATCAAAAAAAATAGTAAGTGGGGTTACGAGGATATGGTGGAGCTGTGGGCTTGGGTGGGGTGTTCTTTCCAAGGGCCGGTGCAGACTCGATGGGCCAAATGGCCTCTTTCTGCACTGTAAATTCTATGATTCTATGAAACAAATGTCCCGAAAATAAAAACTATTAGAACCACAAGCCTAAAATGTTGCATTTGTAAACCAAATAATTGGCAAATTAACAAGTGTCATGAGTAGAATGTTTAATTTGCATATTTACTACATAAGATACATTTAATGAAATGAAAATCGCTTATTGTCACAAGTAGGCTTCAAATGAAGTTACTGTGAAAAGCCCCTAGTCGCCACATTCCGGCACCTGTTCGGGGAGGCTGATACGGGAATTGAACCGTGCTGCTGGCCTGCCTTGGTCTGCTTTAAAAGCCAGCGAATTAGGCCAGTGTGCTAAACCAGCCCCTGAATGTGTGTGTCAATAGAAAAAAATGGAAATTAAAGTAGGTCTAACTCTGAATTATCACATTTTTGATTACTTTTACTCTAATTTTGTCAGTGATCTTTAAAATAAACTTTAACTTAAGCATAGAATTAAGACAATCTTTCCTCCTGGTAAAAAAAATACTTCCAACAGCACAGTCAGAATATCTATCATCACAGCTATATTAGAGACAATAAGAGTGGCAAACAATGAAACCTGTTCCTCAATCCAGATAGCATGTAGCTATAACCGTGGTGTTGTTCTACCATTCGGGGCAGCTTTGTTTCGAGTAGCATGATTTTTGCGTTAAAGCCATGAAGTGCAGCAAGTTGATTTAGCCTTTTAATCCCCACAATTAAATCACAATTCTTACTTTACTTCATTTTTTCCCATGTTAATGCAATCCAACAGGAGCAGGTTGGGATCCACAAATGAGATGCTCCGGAGTGGCAGGTTTCAGTCCCCCGCAGCAGCCAATTTATGCACACCAATATTTTACAAATAGGTTTAGGGCTAGGACTACTGGCAAGAACTCCCCGGCTCTTATACAGATAGTGCTGAGGGATCTTTAGCATCCCGCAAACAGATGGAACATTAGTTTAACGTCTCATCTGACAGGCAACACTCCCTCGGTGCTGCACTTTTGTGTCCACTCAGATTTCTACATGAATGGAAAATGTTTTGCAGTTCAAACTAGTTTTAACCTATTTTAAGTCCACCACAAGCACTATTAATGTGTAAATATAAACTTTCCATTTCCACAGTAGGCTTGAGTACTTCAAATTGACATGTGAGGAGGTAGTTTGAAATAGTTTTCTTATTGTGGTCTTTGATTGTCATGGCTTTCTTTTTATTCTACAGAAAGATATAGCTATTAAAAATGGGCATTATCAGGTTGATTCGGAAGTCTTCTTGTTTCCATGGAAATTTGCCCATAGGAACATTGGTCCTGGTTACATTCCTCGTGGTACTTTTGGAAAGTGTCACCTTGCGCAGGACAGAGAGACAAAGAAGCGAATGGCATGCAAATTAGTAAGTCCTGTAAAAGTTTTATAAATAAATTCCTTCAACTACTGAAAGATATTATCAAAGCTCAGAACCTTTGCGTATTGAACATTTTGTAAATATTCTTGTCTCAACAAACCCAACCCATTTTGATAGATCTTAATGTCTTCAACTCACTTTATCATACACCTCAACCTCTTCGCTCCAGAAACAGATATAGTTACCTCTTAAAACTATTTATATTGATCATTTTAATGGCCCCTTCTTGTAAAGTGCATTACAGCTTTGTCCACATAATGGTTCAACGCAACTTCTCTTTTTACTCCTAACTTCCTAATTTTAACTTGAGACTCCTGTAATCCAACAACACAAGTAACATTTGCTCCAAACAGCTTTGTTATTTGCTTTCATAATCTTTAAAATTTCAATGAATTCACCTAACATTTGCTATAAAAGTATTTAATTGGACACAAGCTTTTAAAAGCAAATTACTGCGGATTCTGAAATCTGAAATGAAAGAGAAAATGCTGGATTTTCCAGCATTTTCCCTTTCGTCACAAGGTTTTAAAGATGTGCACTCTATCCTACTCAGTGTACTCAATTGTCAAAGGTGTGACCTGTAAGGCAGGAATTATGTTTATAGATTCATGCATATTGTTTATTTTGTTGTCGCTGTAAAACCAAAAAATACCTCAATAAAATGTTTATAAAAAAAATATATACTCAATTGTCGGACAATACAACCCAGGAAAGGTGGGCAGCACGGTGGCGCAGTGGGTTAGCCCTGCTGCCTCATGGCGCCAACTTCCCAGGTTCGATCCCGGCTCTGGGTCACTGTCCGTGTGGAGTTTGCACATTCTCCCCGTGTTGCGGGGGTTTCACCCACACAACCCAAAGATGTGCAGGGTAGGTGGATTGGCCACAATACATTGCCCCTTAATTTGAAAAAATGAATTGGGTACACAAAATTAATTAAAGAAAATACGACCCAGGAAAGTCTCCCCTGTAATGCCATCACCAATTTAGTGTGGGGCAAGTGAATCTCTGAAACCCATGATAAAAACTGTATACCTGTATGTTGCTGAGAAAACTGCTTGGTCTGTGGTCTATGAAACACACCACAATCAAGCTATGACTGGATTAATTTATATTACTGCATAATGTTTTCCCCAACAAGGTCCATTTTGTAAATATAAAAATCTGGGTAAAATTAATTAAACTTCAATAATGTAATTACCTTTATCTGATCAGTTGGTGTTAAAAGATAAATACATTTGCAATGTCTTGAATTAATTCTCCAGACATCTGCATGTTATAATTAACAGCAGTGTTAAAATAGCACATAAGTCACTTTACTGAGCTCTGTTTGGAGCACAGAGCAGCAGGATAGGACGTCATGCCAAAAATGTTCACGAGGTGGACTCCCACATTGAGATATACTGTCAGGGGAAGTGAAAGCAAAGGCCCAGCTCTTATTTGACGGGTGGTGAAATTGAGGGGAGGGAGGACAAGACATCACTTCAGGCCTCTTTTGCTTGCGTCCCAGGATATGAACACAAGGGTGACGCTATACAGGTGTGCCTGTAACTTAGCCAATAGGTGGCTGAGGAAAAGCTTAAATGTAAAATAATAAATTGATCAAAAAAGAAAAGGGAAACAGAGGAATGAGGAGAAAGAGAAGAAGATTTTAAAAAACATGGGCTGAAAAAGCCTATCAGTGATATTTGGAGTTTCCCAGAGCGCTATGTGCATTCTATGCTGTACAAATTATAAAGAAACTATTTTTTGTCAATTGTATGTATTAAGGTAACTAACGCAGTGCCAGAAGTTGTCCTCAGAATCGCTGGGTGTTGACTGGGAAAGGCTGGCCAGGATTCTGATTTCTGTTCAGTATCTAATAGTATTACTGGAGGGTAGCACGGTGGCCTAGTGGTTAGCACAGCTGCCTCACGGCGCTGAGGTCCCAGGTTCGATCCCGGCTCTGGGTCACTGTCCGTGTGGAGTTTGCACATTCTCCCCGTGTCTGCGTGGGTTTCGCCCCCACAACCCAAAAATGTGCAGAGTAGGTGGATTGGCCTCACTAAATTGCCCCTTAATTGGAAAAAATAATTGGGTAATCTAAATTTATAAAAAAAAATAGTATTACTGGAAAGTGTGAATCTTTATAGATGTCAGCTGAGGACTGTATCAGTCTTCCCACATGATAAAACAGTTTATAGTCTCATATCAATAATGGCCATATGGGCATCACACAATATACCGACTTGTATCATTGCCAGCAAGAAAGGAGACAAGGAAATTGGAGGCAATAAATGTATTTTGTCCCCCTAATTTTCTATATAATTATATTATAAATGCAAATCTTCTTTAATGAGTTACAAAATCCATTTTGTTTTAAATCTTAAGATTCCGGTGGAATTTTTCAAGCCTGCCGACATACAAATACAAGCACAGTTCCGCCATGAGAACATTGCAGAATTATATGGAGCCTTGCTGTGGAATGAGACCATACACCTCTTCATGGAGGCAGGCGAGGGAGGCTCCATCTTGGAAAAATTAGAAAGCTGTGGGCCTATGAAGGAATTTGAAATCATATGGTTGACAAAACAGGTCCTCAAAGCACTTGACTTTCTACATTCCAAAAATGTCATCCATCATGACATTAAACGTACGTTTTTTGCACTTTCTATAATTTATACCTAACTCCTAATCTGTTAAAGACGTTTGCCCAATGAAAAGGAATGTTGGAATGATTTGTTCATTTGTCTCATTTGTTCATGTCTTCCCAGCCAGCAATATAGTTCTCATGTCAACCAAGGCAGTGCTGGTAGATTTTGGTCTCTCTGTCCAGATGACTGAAGAAACTTACATTCCCAGAGATATTCGAGGAACAGAGGTGAGAATGGTTATTGTATTCCCAAAAACAGTTATACAAGGCCAGGATTTTTAAAATAACATTTGTCTCATCTCTTTCAAACCATTTAGTTTACTTGGCTCTTTATCAGACTTCCTGTGACCCCTCACATCATCCCCTCACAATTACTTTTGGCAAAATACCCAATTGGCTTTCCCCCAGTTAACATATTTCCATGGTTCTGTGCAGACTCTGACTATGAAATGGCAGTGATGTTTGTCATGCATCCCCTTAATTATGGAGATACTGTTGGGGTGTTGAGATTTGTCATTGTGCATGTATTCAGAACTACGGTTTCACTTCCTGAAGAAGTCTCTGATTTAAAACTAAATTTGGTGTGCCACTTGTTTAATGCCTTGGAATACACGTGCCTCTGGAATTGTTTCTGTATTATTGCACATATTTTGTGACAGAATTTCTCCATCTTTGGTAACTGATTGCTTCATCTTTGGTGAATGATCTGTTCCATTTTTGGAGAAACATCCATTTCAGATTTTGCGATGAACATGGCTTGCCGATTGTCGCTGTAGGCTTACAGAGGGGCTACAATATAGGTGCACAACACTGAAGGAAATGGGCTAATGAGGAGCAGAACAATGCATCTAAACTATTTCAACAAAAATGCCCCCTTATCCAACAAACTCTTGTGCAACAAAAGATCTTTTCACACCATTTTTATCAAACGTATCTTGGTGCAGCTCTCTCAAAATGTGTATCTCAGAGTAAAACCGAACAAATGCACAGGCTTATGGAAAGCCCAAGAAATTGAACCGTATTGCAAGGCGTGGTGGCACATTATGTAGGCTATGGTTTCTGTCTTTGAGTTTCTGCATTGAGTTCCTAATTTAATTTAATGTAATTCAAGACAAGGCAGGGACGCACTCAGTGGATCTTTACAGGGTGTGGGATGAAATTGAAGCCTTCAAATGTTTTTTTTGAAGTGTCCCAGAAACCAATTGCATTATGAGGTTGGGAAATGCTGCACAGAAGCATGAACGTCCTGTCAGCTGGAGACAGCCAGCAAGTATGGCTGCTGAGGGAAACTCCAAAGATGAAAGGAGTCAAACTATTCAAAATAACTAATAAATACAAACTGGCTCCGCGCAGTCAATAGGATGATGGCTGATCACTTTCTTGCCGGCTCTCCATTGATTTGCTGAGAGATCGAAAATCTGTCTATCCCAGCCGTACATATACTCAATGATGGAGCATCCAAAACACTTTGGAGTAGAGAATTCTAAAGATTCACAACGACTTCAGTGAAGATATTAGTCTTCATCTCAGTCCTAAATGTTTTGTTCCTTATCCTGAATCCCCATGCTCGAGTCCCCAGTCAGCAGAAACAATCTCTCATTATCTGCCCTATCAAGCCCCTTCTTGTATGTTTCAACCAAATGTAACGGCACAGTAGCACTGTGGTTAGCATTATCACTTCACATCTCCAGGGTCCCTCGTTCGATTCCCTGCTGGGTCACTGTTTGTGCGGAGACTGCACGTTCTCCTTGTGTCTGCGTGGGTTTCCTCCGGGAACTCCGTTTTTCTCCCACAGTCCAAAGACATGCAGGTTACGTGGATTGGCCATGCCAGGTGTGGGCTTAAGTGTGGGCTTAAGTGGGGTGCTCTTTCCAAGGGCCCGTGCAGACTCAATGGGCTGAATACCCTCCTGCACTGTAAATTCTATGTAAACATCTCTCATTCCTGAAAAATCCAGAGATTATATGCTCAATATACTGAGTCACTCATCATAGGTCAACCTTGTCCTCCCAGGGACCAATCAGGTGAATTTTCATTGCTCTGGGAGGGCTGGCCTCTCTGCCTGGGGGGCCTCCTTTCTTCCGCGCCGGCCCTGCAGCCCTGCGCCATATTGCGTTGCGGCCGGCGCGTTGAAGGGAGCCACTGCGCATGCGCAGATCCTGCGGCGCCCAGTTGACGTCGGGATTGTGTTGTTACTCGTGTCTTAATAAAGCTCGTAGTCTCAAATGTGGAGAAGATGCTTTATTGTGAGTTCGTTCTCTCTTCAGAGCTGTTTCCTAAGGTTACCTTCAGTGTTCCTAGCTGGTGTGGGTGTATGTGTCCTGCTCCAAGTTCTGCCCTCTGTGAAGTGTGTCCTCACTTCCTGTCCCCGTCTATTTATATGGCTCTCCCGTGCCCCCTCTAGTGTTTGCTGAGTTGTATTGCATCTAGTTAACTTGTGATCACCACAGGGATCAGCAGCTGGAACGGCGTGAACCGCTCCAGTGCCGTGCTGGCCCCTGTCGGGGCCAGAATTGCTGATCCTGAGGCTGTGTTGACGGCGTTTCCAACGGCGCCAACACTTAGCCTCAGGATCACAGAATCCCACCCCCTATTTCTGGTAAATTTAGTATTGTTTATTCTAGCTCATGTGGTCCAAATAGTATAGAGCTTTTTAATTCTCTTTCATCTGTCATTATATCACTTTGGATGGTGATTGTGAACTAACTATGATGAAGGATGTTTACACAAAGCTTCCTTGGTCCACTAATGAAATGGCATTTCTGCAGCAAGGTAGATATATCAGGCAGGAAGCCTAGTAGGTGTGATTGACCTGAAGATTTATTTACAGAGTACAAAGAGCACATCGGCATTCTGCTAGAAATGAAATGAAGCATTGAAGTGGCATAAATGCAAAGATTACAGGGCGGCACATAGCGCTGTGGTTAGCACTGGGCCTACGCCGCTGAGGACCCGGGTTTGAATCCCCGCCCTGGGTCACTGTCCGTGTGGAATTTGCATATTCTCCCCGTGTTTGCCTGGGCTTCACCCCCACAACCCAAAGATGTGCAGGTTAGGTGGATTGGCCATGCTAAATTGCCCCTTATTTGGGAAAAAAAAATAATTGGGTACTCTAAATTTAGAAAAAGAAGAAAGAAAAATGCGAAGATTATACTTAGTTGCAAAACCAAGTACTGATGTTTATGATAGATATTTTGTTTCCAGTATTAATGTTCATGTTATGTGCTTTGCTGGTATTTCTTGCCCTTAATTTAAAACAACTGAATAGCTTGCTATGCAGCTTCAAAGAGCAAGAGTCAACTAAATTAGTGTAGGACTGGAGCTACCTAAAGTTAGGCTGGGGATAGCCAGTGGGCTTCATTCCCTAAAAGACATTAGCAAACGAGTTATATATTTACAATAATCTAACAGTTTATTTTACCAGATTGTCCAATCTATTTTGAGTGTATTGGTAGCAAAATGCATACAGTACATTAGAAATATTTTATCTTCATTTTCTGAAGTGAATGTGCTCACTAATCATTTATAATGTGCTCACTAATCTTGATGTGCTTATCAGTTATTGCAATGAAAGGCAACAGTATTTAGCGTAGATTGTCATTTTTTAGGACAGTACATTCAGTAGGCAGATAACAAAAGTCACAAATATTCTACTGGAACCTTCTGTTATCTGTTACTTTAAAAAAGATGAACATGTCCTGAAAATATCCGATGATAACCAACAAATAAGACGGATTGCCAATGGTTTTACATTTAAAACTGTTTAAGTGTGCAGTTGGCTTTCCCATTAATATACTTCAAGGCTTTCGTTTTGCTAGATGAAAAAGCCAGGTTTTGTGAGAATGATTGGAAGTCATGAATTAACTGTAGATTTATATTTTGTTTTAGTTCTATATGAGTCCAGAAGTTATTACCTGCAGAGGCCATTCAACAAAGTCAGACATCTACAGTCTTGGTTCTACCATCATCCACATGCAGACTGGGTATCCACCCTGGGTGAAGAGGTATCCTAGGTCAGCTTACCCATCATATCTGTACATTGTAAGTTTCCATCACAATAAATTTAAGTAAAAAGTAGGAATCACATTGAAGCTAAACAATGGTCTAATCAAACAAATGAAATGTTGAGTAAGAGAGCAAACCAGTTTGGAAAACAGTGTTTCATGAAGACAGTGCCACTTTCAATGGGATGGGAGTGGGTGCAGTGAAACTGGTTTTACAATTTACCAGGATCTAAAATAGCCGGAATAAGTCACTTCTGCTCTATGAGCAAGTGCATTCCTGTAGGACAGGTGATTAGGACAAGTGCATTCCTACTAGGACAGGTGATTAAGATAATGTTTGTGTGCTTTCATGACACAGAACAAATGTGTATGTCAACGAAACTGCATTGTTGAAAGATAGTGGATCCCTATTTTAAATTAAGAAACCTGGGTGAGGGCACAAGGTACATAATGCAGGATGCCACCAAGAATGAAAAATAAGACAAATGAAATAAATAAAGTGACAGTGGTTAGACATTGTGATTTGATGGGGAAGTAATGGAATGTAGACAAGACTGAGAAATATATGTTTCTAAGAAAGCATCAGTTTAAGCAAAGCATTTACAAAAAAAAGTTAAGCAATGCAATTGTGGCGCAAAAGGATATTTATCCTCTTGTCTTCTTTATGATTGAGGCAATCAATTTAATTGACTTCTAAAAGCATTGTTTATTCGATGCTGAAATTAATAAGTGTAAAATTGGGGTGGTATGGTGGTGGAGTGGTTAGCACTGCTGCCTCATGGCACAGAGGACCCAGGTTTGATCCCGGCTATGGGTCACTGACTGTGTGGAGTTTGCACATTCTCCTCGCGTCTGCGTGGGTCTCACCCCCACAACCCAAAAATGTGCAGGGTGGGTGGATTGGCCACATTAAATTGCTCCTTAATTGGAAAAACAAATAATTGAGTCTTCAGCGCCACAGGCAGCAATGCTAACCACTGTGCCACGTGCCGCCCCTAGTAAGTTTAATTCATGTCTACCACCCTGAATTTTATTTTCCTCAATAAACCATGGGCGGGATTCTCCGCCCTGTCGCGCCACATTTCTGCCCGACCGGCCGGCGGGATTCTCCGTTATGCCGGCCGGTCAGTGGGATTTCCCATTATGGGGCAGCCCCACCCCGTCGGGAAAATCCCCGGGCGCTGACATAATGGAGATTCACGTCGGCGGAGAATCCCGCCCCCCCTCTTCCTTCTTCCCCCAATTCGCAAATGCAACACTCAGCTTTGTAGATTAGTATGCCCCCAGATTTGACCAGGTTAGTGAATCTTCTGGTGGGGGGGCCACATTTGGTTTTAATGATCCTTGCTTGGGGAGAGAAATCATTCTGACATCTCATATCTGATACACACTTTAATGATCACTGTTTGAAAGAGTACACAAGTGGTAGTGAGATCACGCTCAGCTGTGATGCCATCCATATTCAAATTTTGTGTCAGCATTCACTACCTTGCTTAACAAATAAAAAGGGGTAAAGTGGCAGAGGGCAGTTAGTGATCTTGTATCCAAAGCTCAGAGGAGAATCTTAGGGCAAATTAGACTGCCTTGTGTTGTGCGTGCTCAAAACCCAAGAAATTTTGGAATTTTATTCCTGCCAGCTGTCATAGACGCTGCAACGCTAAGAAGTTCCCCAAAGGGCAGAAATGAAATGAAATGAAAATCACTTATTGTCACGAGTAGGCTTCAATGAAGTTACTGTGAAAAGCCCCTAGTCGCCACATTCCGGCGCCTGTCCGGGGAGGCTGGTACGGGAATCAAACCGTGCTGCTGGCCTGCTGGGTCTGCTTTTAAAGCCAGCGATTTAGCCCAGTGAGCTAAACCAGCTTGGGCAAGAAAAGGAAATCGACGAGGAACATCTTCAGCTAGTTGGCTGAAGAGAAAGGGTAGAAGGAGCCTAATAGCTGCTTGACTCAGTTAGACTGTGGTAGTTAGCTGTAGATGACCCAGAAAGAAAGAAATGAAAGTGGAAGAAATAATTAAAAGGAATAGATGCTCAATAATATGTGCTGCACCATTCTTCCCGTGTTTGCGTGGGTTTCGCACCCACAACCCAAAGATGGGCAGGCTAGGTGGATTGGCCATGCTAAATGCCCCTTAGTTGGAAAAAATGAATTGGTTACTCTAAATTAAAACAATAAAAATAAATCATATGTGCTGCCAAATCTCCATTAATACCCATTGATTATCGGAATCATACAGAGCAGGAAAATGTTCCCACCTTATTAGCTTGTTAGTCTCCATCAAGATGGATATATGAAAATGGACAAGATGGCTTGCTATAAGGAAGGAAAAGTTGTTCAGATTTTCAGCTCCTGATCCACTTCATGGATCCTGCTGTGAGTGCAGTGTGGACATCAGTTGGGAATAGGATCAAACTCGACCCCTGTTTCCCAGTAATACAGGCATGTGCAAAGTACTAGGAACTGTTTTGTAGCTGTAGAACCAAGTCCCCGAAACAAAAGGTGCGGGTAGGAGACAGTTGGTGAGAAAAAAATGAGCAGGTGCTGCTGCAAACAGAAACCTTTCAGCAACATTTTTTCTTGCTTGGCTTTACGACGGTCTTATTTTTCTCATTTGCAAACTCGCTAAGTTTTTTGTGATAATTCTGTTACTTTCCCTGAAGATCCACAAGCAGGCTCCACCATTAGAAGACATTGCGGAGGACTGCAGCCCTGCCATGAAGAAGTTTATTGAAGCGACGTTAGAGAGAAATCCAAAGAAAAGGTGGTGTGCAGGAGAGCTGTTGAAGCATTCAGCATTGAGCCCTCCTCCTGAAGATCAGCCACGCTGCCAGAGCCTTGACTCCGCTCTCTTCGAAATCAGTCGCACCTTTAGGAGAAAAGAGCTGGAGTTACCTGAACAAATATGTGGTATGTCCTTTCGATTTCTTCCAGCTGGAATGAGGGCAATTTTAACAATTCCCCAGCTGGGAGACCTATGGGATCAGGTGGAGCTATATTTTACATTCTGCCCAATGTACTCTCTGTTATTGTCACGAGTAGGAAGTTACTGTGAAAAGTCCCTAGTCGCCGCATTTCAGCGCCTGTTTGGGTAAGCCAGTACGGGAATGGAACCCGCACTGCTGGCCTTGTTCTGTATTACAAACCAGCTGTCTCGCCTCCTGAGGTAAACCAGCCCAACATGTACTCTGTTGACTACATTGGAGAGCTAAACCAGGAGGGGTGTGAAATCAGCATTGTATCCAATCCCGTCAGAGTAGGAAAGGTTAAAATTGCCCCCAATGGTTTTAATCATATTCTGCCAGCACAAAGCTGAATCCTATCGGTCTGGCTGCTACAATGAATCCCTTGATTTGGGCAGGTTGGAAAGTGATCTAAGGTTTCCACTTCTGATCTTGCTCGACAATGCAACTGTGGTCATTGACTGAGGCCAGTGTGTGTCTTACCTGTCATTTCCTCTTCTTCCGCACCTCTTCACAATTAATGAGCCTGCCAGTCTTTGCTGTCTGGATTCACGTGAACAACCAAACACGCTTTTAAAAAGAAACTTTCATGACCTCAGGAGAAGCACTTTACAGCCAGTGATGTACTTCGTTGAAGTGTAGTTGCTGTTGTAATGTAGGAACCGCGGCAGAGAATGACGGAATGACTAATCTGTCTTTACTGATGTCAGTTGAGAGATAAGCATTGGCCAGGTCACCGAGCTGAACTCCCCTCCTGTTGGTCGAATAATGTCATGAAATCCAGCTGAGGGAGCTGATGGAACCTTGGTTTGAACTCCTGCCATAAGGATTGCACCACCAGTAATGCAGCACTGGCTCAGTGCTGACTTGGATGCCATCTTGGTTTATGTATTCACATAAAGATGGGGGGGCGGGATTCTCTGATCCTGAGGCTAAGTGTTGACGCCGTCATAACAACGGCGACAACAGGCCCCCAGGAGCAGCAATCCTGAGCCCTACAGGGGGCCAGCATGGCACTGGAGTGACTCCGCATCTCCAGCTGCTGAGACCAGCGTCAAACCGGCGCCGTGGGTCTGCGCATGCGCACTGCGGCCGGCGCGAACTTGCGCATGCGTGCTCCGACTGGCGCGAACTCACGTATGTGCACTGGCTTCCTTCTCCGCGCCGGCCCCGACGCAACATGGCGTAGGGCTACAGGGGCCAGCGCGGAGTAAAAGGTGGCCCTCCCAGGAGAGGCCGGCATGCGCCCCCCCCCCCCCCCCCCCCCCCCCAAAACCAGGTCGCCGCCCGCAGGATGGACGCCAAGGTCCCGCCGGGTAAGATCACATGTAAACGACGCTTGCGGGACTCAGGCTTTCTTGGCTGCCACTCGGCCCATCCCGGGTGGAGAATCGCCGGGGTGGGGGACAGCGAAGAGTAACCCCCGACCACGCCAGCGCCAATGGCGCCGATTCTCCGGTAACTGGAGAATCGGCGGGGCGGCGTCGCGTGAATTGCGCCTGGCCCGGCGATTCTGCAACCCGGCCCCAGGGTCAGAGAATCCCGTCCGGGGTGTGAGGTACAGAGGGTGTCTGAGTAACTGTGCTTAGCACCTTCAGGGTTATAGGGGAATCATTTTGAGTTGGGTGGGAAAACATGAGAGTTACAAATGAAAATTATTCTTGAAGCCAAACATGCAATTTGGAGTTTCTCAAATCAAATCCAGGATACAATTTATATTATGGAGCTGGAGTATTAGATGCACCAATAACGCTAGAAAGTGTATAGTGGGGAAGAATATCACAGTGACAATGGCTAGATTCAACCCTGACGGATAGAATTTCCACTGTTTATGGATGATAATAAATAACATGTTTGGGGAAAAATAACAAGGTTAATGACCTTGTTTAACTAGCAAACAAAGGGATATCATCTGAAGGCATTAGCTGGCTTGTACAAAATAACACAAAAGGAATTAGCACTCGTCCCAATGTTCACTGTGACCTGGGTGGCTGAAGCCTCTTGTTTGAGTACAGGATCTGGCCAACAGCAGTTTCCAGCCCAAATCAATATTTACCTTCTGGGTGTAGCTTGGGAACATTTCATTCTTAATTGATGTGCTCCATTGATTTCTCCCCTCCTTTCTGAAATCAATGTATTTACCACCAGTTACAACCATACGTTCAGATTTTCTCCTTCTACATGGCTATTTTTCAGAGCACCAAATGTGTCAGATGATACATTGCAGTCTGACTCTATGGTGTTTTGTTGGAAGGATAAATCTGGCTGGAATTTATTTTATTTCCCATCATTGCATCCCCATCCTATCCAAATGAATGGCAACCATTCAACTGTCAATTTGGAGGGAGAAGAGGCAGCTCGGAGGCATTGGAAAAATCAATTGGAATTAGTTTTATTGCAAGATGTATTTAATATAGACCTCCATATAATACTGAATGATCAGTAAGCTAGTTCACAGTTGGAGTATTGTACACTTCTAAGCTCCACATATTGGAAAGCGAAGACAATAAAACGAGTTACAGCACAAATTTGTTGGCAGGAGGTGATCAAATAGAAAGAAAGACTTGACAAATTGGAGCTGCTTCTGTTAGAACAGAGGGAATCACAGGATGATTTGATAAAGGTGTTTTGCTGGTGTAGAGCTAATTGAAACAGACCATTTCTGGTAATCGAGGGGACATCGATATAAGATGAAATGCCGACCGAACTGTCTGCCCCTCCTGTGGCTATGTTCACACCGGGTGACCCTGGAGAGGGAGCACGCAGTGTTCATCGGCATGCTTCAGACTTAACATGACCAGTGGGCGCTGGATGCACTGGCATGCATCATCACCCCCAGAAATGATATTTTTAGTTTAGTTTCCTTTGACGTTTGATTTTAGTTACAACCCCCCACCATGGGCTGCCACCCCCGCTCACTTTTGTTTAACTTATTGATTTTTATTTTAAATTTAAAGGGATTTGGGATGGAGTAAAATATTAAGTATTTTACACAGGGAAGGGCTGTAAGACTCTGGACTAAACCACCAGAGTTAGTAATTAAAGCAAAGAACATGCCATTTACAAGTAGATTGACTAGATGGTTGGCGAAATAGGGAATTCAGGCATATGGGAACATGATAGTCACATAGTAGGGGCCGCTGCCATTTTACCTATATGCTGAATGTAGAGCATTGTAAAGAAAGTGTTTACAACCTTGTACCCACTGTGCAGAGAAGGAAACTTCCTCTATAAATGATACTGCTGAAATTGAAGCATCTGCCAGAAATTCTAAAGTAAACTAAATTTAACCATAAAACAGGAATGAGAGCATTGTTTTGGAGTAGTCCTACTTACTTTACATGCAAGTGATAGTGTGCCGCTTTTACATGTGATTATTCTATACAGAAACAAAGATATGCTACTGATACTCCTTTAATAATACTGTAAAATAAACCAGCCCTTTGTGAAAAAATGAGCCTTTGGAATGTAGGGAAAGCAAAAAAAAATGCGGAATTTAAATGTAGCAGATGGAAGCCATATCATCTGTACAGATAGGAGATTAGGAAAACAATCTCACCCACTGTGTTTTCAAATATAATCTCATCGTGATCCTTGAGGGCAGAACTGAAAAGTAATGTTACCAAACCTGTCCTCCATCAGCTGCCTGCACAGAAATGAGCTCTCTGAGTCATGGTGAATGTCAACAATCAGACAAGGTTGGCTGTGTTGAGCCAATAAACATTAACCTGCGATGTTGGGTCCAGGGTAAACACAGAGTAAATAGATTAATCATGACAGGGAGATCACAGTCAACGCAGATCGGCGAGACTCCCACCCTATATAAAAACAGTCCAAATGTCAGTGGATTGAGGTTGAGGTACCCATTCCCATTATATACTAGGACTGCTCTTTGGGATTTCCCAAACTACCTCAGAAATACTGCCCATTACACCCACATTAAACTCCATATAAACTCATGTCAGCTGAGCTCCTCTGGCATCAGAATTGACTGGGAGCCACTTTACCTTTCCATGCAGCTTCTGTTTGTAGCCAGCAACCAGTAGGGCTGATGGGGGGGTTGGCAGCGGCGCAGGGAAACAGAAATAAGCCATAAGACAAAGAGGAAAATGAAAGCGGGTGAGGGAGAAGGAATGAAACGGGGGGGATGGGGGTGGGGATGTATGAAGGTATGCAAAGAGAACAAGGGGAACAAGGGACAAAGTCGCAGGAGACTGATGCCCAAACCACACTGTAAATAGACACTTGTAAATATGTGTTCTGGCCACAGTGGGGATTGTAACACATGAAAATTAAATGAAAATCGCTTTATTGTCACAAGTAGGCTTCAATGAAGTTACTGTGAAAAGCCCCTAGTCGCCACATTCCGGTGCCTGTCCGGGGAGGCTGGTACGGCTGCCGATTAAGGTGGAGGGGGTCACCACAGCGGGAGGGAAAACAATTTCCTGTAAATACATGTTGTGTTCTCTTTGACTTTCTTATTGTCCATTTGTTTTTGTACATTTTTGTGTTTGGTAATAGAACTGTGAAATACAAGTTGTGAAAACCCAATAAGTCTGCAGCTACTGTAAAACTGGCAATGCCAAACAAGCCCTGCTTCACAGTGCTTCTCCCTACAGAGAGAGCACAGGCCCTGGGCCACTTGGTTCAGATCAGATTTACTCAGTGGCCGGAAGAAGAACCTGGGGCGGGATTTTCCCTACCCGGCGGGGCGGGGGGTCCCGACATATTGGAGTGGCGTCAACCACTCCGGCGTCGGCCCTCCCCAAAGGTGCGGAATTCTCCGCACCTTTAGGGGCTAGGCCCGCGCCGGAGTGGTTCCCACTCAGCCGGCCGGCACGAACGGCCTTTGGCGCCACACCAGCCGGGGCCGAAAGGCCAAGGCCGGCGTAAGTCCACGCATGTGCCGGAGCGTCAGCAGCTGCTGACATCATATCGGCGCATGCGCAGGGGAGGGGGACCCTTCCACCTCCGCCATGGTGGGGCCGTGGCGGCGGTGGAAGAAAAAGAGTGCCCCCATGGCACAGGCCCGCCCGCCGATCGGTGGGCCCCGATCGCAGACCAGGTCACCGTGGGGGCAGATGAGCCCGCCCGCGCCGCCAATCCCGCTGGTCAGGTAGGTGGTTTAAACCACGTCGGCGGGAGAGGCCTGTCAGCGGCGGGACTTTGGCCCATCGTGGGCCGGAGAATCACTGCAGGGGGCCCGCCAACCGGCGCGTTTCCTGCCCCCCGCCGATTCTCGGGTGGCGGAGAATTCGGTACACGGCGGGGGCAGGATTGACGCTGGCCCCGAGGCGATTCTCCGACCCCCCCCCCCCCGGGGGGTCCCACCCCTGATCTTTTTTTTTTTTTATAAATTTAGAGTACCCAATTAATTTTTTCCAATTAAGGGGCAATTTAGCGTGGCCAATCCACCTACTCTGCACATCTTTTGGGTGGTGGGGGTGAAACCCACGCAAACACGGGGAGAATGTGCAAACTCCACACAGACAGTGACCCAGAGCCGGGATCGAACCTGGGACCTCGGCGCTGTGAGGCAACAGGGCTAACCCACTGCACCACCGTGCTGCCCTCCACCCCTGATCTTGATGGGTGCTCACACCTCCCCCATTTGTTAACCATAACTGCCACAAGAGTCTTACAGGACAGAGAGATTGCAAAAATGCTTGAGCTGTAATTTTGAAAGTTGAGACAGAAGTGATGGAGCAATATATTTATTGGTTCCTTTCCAGTAATACAGTTTTTGTGGGCAGCGTGGTGGCGCAGTGGTTAGCACTGCTGTATCACAGGACCTAGGTTCCAGGTTCGATCCTGGCTCTGGGTCACTGTCCGTGTGGAGTTTTCACAATCTCTCCATGTTTGCGTGGGTTTCGCCCCCACAACCCAAAGATGTGCAGGGTAGATGGATTGGCCACGCTAAATTGCCCCTTAATTGGAAAAAATGGATTGTGTACTCCAAATTCAAAAAAATATATAGTTTTTGTTTTCGGGAATGGGGAAAGCTTGATTTTTCTCACTTGCTTTTATTTGAATTCCAGATACTTCTGTGTGCAGCACTGAAGAATCAACCGTAGGAAAAAGGAATCGCTCTCTCTATATTGATCTGGGCGCCTTGGCTGGCTACTTCAACATGATCAGGGGACCTCCTGGATCAGAATATGGTTGATTGTCAAACCAGCAGACTAAGGGATACCCAGTGTGTTGTGAAGAACAAGTGGCACCAGATATCTGGTGCAGTGCTATGGAATTGGAGGAGTCTGCCTGAGAGTGGGGAAGGGGTCAATGAATGTTTCATCAATGTGATTATAGCATTAAGAAAAAATAGTGTTTTTTTAAAAAAGAATATTTTATTACTAATATATTTTATCAGTTAACATCCCCATTGCTGTATGTTTCCTTAGTTTGCAAGGTGCAGTGATGGAAGAGTGCGATAGAAGGAATGTGAATGATGCTTGACTGTCTCCCATAACAAAAGCACTATCCTTTCCTGTCCTCTGTTATGCCTCATGGTTTGGTTGATGGATTAATGCTCCCTCTCCCTCTCTTTGCTTTCAGTGATTATCGCTGATTAATGTATTTCTCTAATGGAAAAATTACTCAAAATGATGAGAGTTAGACTTGTCAAAATACATGTGTTCCTATGGAAACAAGAGCATGTATGTAATAAATGCCATGCAGGCGACTAAATTGCACACAAAGTGTGCTGCGGGTTTACAGTAACCCTGTAGCTCTGTAAACATTATGAGCTGATTGTTCTGTACACCCTATGGGATGGGTCAGCCTCTGCTTTGCTCTGCAAAGGGCTAGTTAAGCAATATTGGAAACATAGGCTGGGATTTTTCGGCCCTGTCAAGGCCAGATCCGCCATGGGAGATTTGGCGGCCCAGACAAAAGTCTATTGACTTTGGGTGGGATTGGGCCATCCCTGGGGCATGTGGACCAGAGAAATCCCATCCATAATGTGCATTATTTAGCAACATGTTATGTGTCATAGTCATGCTACTTCAGCCACTAAACTGTAAAAAAAAAATGAAGTTCTCCTTATTTTTGAGGTGGCACATTTATGTATCATAACTTCTAACTTGTTATTGTTAATCTGTTTTAAACAGTGTTTTTACTAATGAGCATATTTTGTTTACTGTCAGAAAAGCTCCGAGAAAATTTGCAGCAGAACCAAACCAATGTTGACTATTGTGCTGGTACCTGCAGTATTCAAACCCGAGTGTCTCCACGGGCAGTTACAATGATTATCAAACTTGACTAGTTATCTAGTAGGTCATATAAAGTCTGGAAAAAAAAGGTTAGGGACAGTAAAAGTGACCAAGAAGCTGTTGGGTTGTCACTGAAAACCCAATTCTTCACCATTGTCCCTTGGGGAAAGAAGCCTTTATCAAGTCTGGCACAACTATGACTCCAGTTCCCCACTAAAGCGGTTGCCTCTTAACTGCCCACTGAAGTGACAAAGCAAGCCACTCAATTGTATCAAACTGCATGTAAAGACCCATCGCTATCTTCTTGCGGAAGCTGGAGACAGACAATAAATGCTGGTCTCCCTGATAATGCAAAGATCCAGTGAAGTAATGTCTCACTGAAAAGATGTGTCCTTTCTAAACATTAAAATTTTCCGAGGAGCAGCAATCACCGATGGATTGCCATTCCACTCCTACTTTTCTGTGCCACTGCAGATCTCTGCATTTCCGGTTGGGACTTCTGATCCTGCCGTCTTCAGAAATGCAGAGTGTACCTGATCCTACCTCCTTCATAGTGCTGGATCAGCAGATGAAACAGGCCATGCACCCTCTTTAACCACTAGCTGCCGTATTCTGATAAGTGTTCATTAACACATTGAAAGGCTGGGACGTTTAAACAGCTTTTTTGTAAGTTAGTGCAGAAATGAATGGGCGAGTGAATGGTGGTAAAGGGGTAGGGTGGGTGAGGTCGGGTCGGGGATTCAGGGTAGTTGGATGGAGGGGTCAGGTTGGAGGTGTCAGTGGGGGTATTGAATGGTGAGGTTGGTTTCGGGATGTCGGGTGCGAGTCGACTGGTGGGAGGTAGTCAGGTTGGATCGAGAGGGAGTTGGGAGGGTCAGGGATTCAAGGGGGGAGTTGCAGGTGGCACTCTGGAGGGGTGTTGCATAGTTTTGCAGGAGTTCGACGAGGAATTTATTTTCTGTCTAACATTTCCTGAGTAAGTAAGTTGGTGGGTCCAACGAGCAGGGGGATTGCCCATTGGGAGTTCAAACTTCCAGGCAATTCCCACGGAGTCATTAAATTTGATCTCATACCACATCTTCGGGGGAAAGTCTGGTCTCTGGCTATCCGTGGACCAAAAGATCTGGGCCATGTATTCTTTTAACATCAAACTAGTTAGCTTACTCCAGCTAGCTTTACTGTGTCTTACTGAAACCATCGATTTGAATCTTGCAGGCACTTGGTATATATTTTGCTTCAGTTTGGGTATGGGTTTTCTCACTCTATTCTTATAACGTTGTTGTAATTCTAATAAGTTGTGTCTACGGTTACTGAGTAGATTTCCATTTGATGTTGAAAGGTTTTTAATTTGCTGCTGTGAAATCAATATTTTTATCATATGTTTGATTTTATATTTATGTTAATATGATGCAATAGCCAGTCAATCCAGTTCAGGAATGAATTCTGAAGATCTTCTGATAGGGTGCACAGTACGTTTGAGTGCTCCAGTGTGGCATGCTATGGAATGATGGGCCTTATATCCGCCCAGATGCTGAATCTTCTGATATCAGTAACATATGAAGGGAGACAAATCTGACTGGTTGAATGGAGGGTATATCAATGTGAGTCACTTCAGACTTCTTCTGCATTAAAGATGGCAACACCAGAAACCTGAGTCACAGTACCTGATTCACTGTGAGAGGAGGGGGCCCCCCAAAACATTTGAAAAATTCACATTAAATCAGCAGCGCAGTCATCAAATTGTGTCCCCCAAGTGGCTGTTGTGGCAGTGATTCTATACAACATCCCTAGACCAAGAAAGGGGAAAAGTATTAGACAAGGTGTCACTGCTGATCGCAGTAATGAGATGGTTAGTCTGCACCCTTAATGAGGTCAATTTTGGTCTAGGATGGAGGATTGGCAGGAATTGACATCTCAGTCGCATATGCACAGGATATATTGGTGTTGGAGTGGAGAGTGCATTTGCCAAGACTCCCAATTTGGCACCATGTAAAAGTATTTTATTTTTTAAGAAATTCCTCTCTTTGCGGGTGTGCATGGAAAGAAAAATCTCATTGGTAACAGATATTACCGCATGGGTCCTTCAACTGTAATTAGCACCCAAATTAACATATTAATGCCTCTCTTAGATATCCACTGAAATTATTAAAACATGTGCCATGTGAATTTCACAGTGGGAGCAATACTTGTGCAAGATACATAAATTAGGGGCCTAACACTGGTTGACAAGGCCTATCCATAAATTAGTGATCAATGAGCAGAAGTTGGGTCTGAGCTACCCAGGATTGTTTAGCTGCCTCTTGGCCAGGTAAATTTTTAAAAATCCTGTCATTGTATTATATACTCTGGTGAACATCAGAGGAACAAATTTGGGATATGTGTCATCTTACTTCATTTAGTGATTGGAAATGAACTTGAACAAATGCTTACTGAGGGATACTTTCCCTCATTATCATTACAAAAACATTGTGGAAACAATTTAAGATTGTTCCTAGACCTTACTTGTACTTGATGTACTTTTTTCTTCCTGATTGTTCTTTTTTCCAACTTTTCTGAAGGTTTTGATTGCTTGCTGGTGAACAGTTTCATGGGCACCAGATTGTTTTTGCAACTTTGTAAACAAAATAATGTTGAATAAACAATTATTTAAATGAACTCTTGTTTATATTGATACAATAGTCTGAATATTGTTTCTCGAATGATAAGTGGGCCAACAGTCCTGGAGAGAGTGACAACTGACAGTTCACTGTCGCCTGATTCTGTGGATTCCATGCTCGCGTGTAGCAGTTGACAGTGCACACTCAGTTGAGTGATTTATTCCCCATTGGGCCTTGTATTAACAAGCTTAGCATCGCAACATGTCTCCACCTTTGACTGTTCCCAGAAGTATCACTCTTTCCCCCCCCCATCTCCAGCCCTACTTTGTATTCTAATCCCCGAGATATGAAGACCAACCCATCCAATTAGCCTTTTGATTGCTTTTTGTACTTGATTATGCAATGATCTGTGCAGCTAGACCTCTGAATTACTTTATTCCCTAGCCACTTTCTAGAACAAAAATACTCTGCTTTGTCTTTCTGAGATCCAAAGTGGATATCTTTTCATATCCCCACGCTGAACTCTGTGCGCCCAGTCTATGGCCTTTGTAACTTCCTAATATATATGGATCAAACATACAGTGGGAGAAGAGTTTCATCCACCCCACAGAGTGTGTAAAGGGTTCACATCAGATGCTAATAATGGTGTCAGATCACATGACTGAGAAGTAAGAGATCTGTAAGGAGGAAAAGCTCCAACCACTCGCACAGACCCAAATGTGTAAATACTTGCTGCTGTAAACAAAAAGCAATAGTTTTGAGAAACTACAGACCCAAGCAACACATTTTGGGAGAAGAGACAATCCCTAAGTCCATGCCTAGATCCCGACCACACAACACAACATGGTGGCAGCGAGTCGCAGATCCATAAAATGTTAAAAAGATACAATGCTGCCAAGGGAAAGAGATCCTTGCAGGAAGGACAAAGGGGGGGGGGGGGGAGACTCACCAAGTCAGATGTCAGAACATCCCAGGGGCAACAGATACAAGCTGAGATGCAGACCCAAAGACCAGACAACGGTGAGTACAGGCCCAAAGCAGCAAACGCCAGCATGGAAGCAGGAATTATTCCAAGGCTCATCAGGAGCATGAAATCTACACTACCACTCCCAGAATGATTTCAGGGTGCAGAAGGCTTGGAACTAGAATAAAGGTCTGCAAGGTACAGAACTGCTTCAGCCGAACCTAAAAAAAGTTCAGAAAGACCAAGCCAGTACACTATTTTATGCAGTAAGACCTGTCACCAACAATGTGATAGCAAGGCAGGGTGTTGATGAGACTTCAACTTCTTTTGAAATTGTCCTGCAAGCTTTCAACTCTTATTTCAATATCCATCAGAATTTAATTGAGAGAGCTAACTTCAATAAAAAAAGAAAAATAACAGGCAAAAGCATGGATTCATTCATCCACAATCTCAATTGATGGGCAGGGAACAGTAACTACGGAATCTTAAATGATGAGCTGATTTATGAGAGGATCATAGTCGGGGTCCCAGGTGAAACATCAGCTCTCTGACAGACTAGAGAGGATTTAAACTAGTGAAAGCAATACAGATTGTGAGGCAAATGGAATTCAGGAAATAAAATTGGGCATTTGTTTGGGGGGAGGTCTGGTGGAGAGGGGTGAAGGAAGGCCCCATGGAGGAAATTGACACCATTCAGTTTGTAGGCCATAAGAGAGACAGCACACCTAAGCCTGCGGAAATGGGGAAAGGTGCCCCAACTGTCATTTTGAAATCTTGGTAGGAACAAACCACATAAGCACAAACCACAAGCAAAGGAACTAATCTTCAGGTGGCAACCATTCATTGACTTCTTTGCAGGAGAGTGAGCGTCAGCAGGGTGGGGGGGGGGGGGTAGAATAGAGTAGGAGGGATAAAATGGCGGGTAGTGCCGATGGGAGAGGAGCGGGCTTGTGCAGTATGTTACAATTGAAGTATTGAATGTACGTGGATGTTTGCACATTTTTGCCTTTTTCGCTTTCTTTCTGTTGATGTCTGTAACTGTTTACAATGCCGAAAAACTACCTCAATAAAATTGTTTGTTTTAAAAAAAAAGGAACTAATCTTCCCCGGGGATGTAAACAATACTGAAATCAAGTATTGGGAGTGTTAAAACACAAACCGGACGGACCATTTTAAACTAGATAAAGTTAAGTCTCCATAGTCCCAGATGACCATAGCCTGCTTTCCCCTCTGAGGGGGAGAGCTGACTGGTGGTGATTTAACCTGAGGATCACCACACCTCAGGCGAAGGGTAAGGTGAATAACCTCAGCAGGTACAGGAATTGAACCCATGCTGTTGGCCTCACTCCGGATCACAGACCAACCTCCTTGAACTAGTTATAGGAGCGGGGAATTCTGTTTTACCAGATGAAGTCAAATGGGTCAATCAGATTACATTGCAACCCTTATCTAATAAATTACAAGGTCCTGGTGGGACAAATTTAAAAGTGGAAGGCCAACTCATGGCAAAGTTGAAATATAAAGATCGAGAAATCCTTAAACCTCTCAATGCCATTTAAAATCAAGAATGAATATAGAACATACAGTGCAGAAGGAGGCCATTTGGCCCATCAAGTCTGCACCGACACACTTAAGCCCTCACTTCCACCCTTTAGGTCACTATGGGCAATTTTTATCATGGCCAATCCACCTAACCTGCACATCTTTGGACCATGGGAAGAAAACGGAGCACCCAGAGGAAACCCACACAGACACGGGGAGAACGTGCAGACTCCACACAGACAGTGACCCAGCGGGAAATCGAACCTGGGACCCTGGCGCTGTGCAGCCACAGTGCTATCCACTTGTGCTACCGTGCTGCCCCTGACAATGCTCTCGACAAAGCAGAAAGGCATGCCTAAAACTGAAATTTGTTGATGAAAAATACAGCAGAACACTTGAAATTAATTTCCAAAATTGATTACAGACTAGGGAAGTTAAAGACCGAGTACCATGTCACCCTATGTGATGATGCGAAACCAAGGAAAATGCCTCACCTACTCTTAGACAAAGTCAAGGGTGAAAGTGAAAAGATACAGTACTAAGGGGTTATCTCACTGGTCACCATGTCCCAAAACCAAATGACTCTATAGGAATTTGCGTGCATTTAATTCAATGAAACAAATCAGTGTATTGCGAGAGCCACCCAATGGCCTCAGTGAATGAAAGCCTTGCCAAAGTAGTCAGGAGTACTTAATTTACCAAACTGGATGCAAACAGTGGATTTTGGTTACCGCTGGACAAAGTACCCAGTTTGCTGACCACTTTTATAATGCCATTCAGTTGCTATTGTTTCACGAGATTACGCTTTAGAATTGCATCTGCTCAGGCATGGAAGAAATATGGAAACCAGGTGAATGACATACGTATACATGGTCCCAGGAGAGAAGAGCCAGATCGCAGGGCCAGAGAAGACCATCTTACAGGATGTGTGCCTAATATTTAATGAGAAGTGTGAATACATCAAGCTATGATCAAGTTTCCAGGTCACATAGCACATACCACTGGAATCAGAAAATGTCCACAACCTATGAACTTAACTGAAGTTAAAAGATTCCTGAGGATGGTCTACCAAGGAGACAAGTTCCTACCAAATTTAGCAGAGGCCAATGAGACAGCTGCTGAGAGAGGGTCAGCAGTGGTGCTGCAACCAGCAAAATGCTTTTGAAAGGACTAAACAACTGAAATCTTGGCACATTCTGACGCAGAATTACTGACCATTGTAGCAGCAGATTCATTGCTTACAGATCTGGGGCAGTTTTATTTCAAGTGCAGAGGGATGGCCAGAGGAAACCAATCTACTGTGCCTCAAGGTCACTAACATAGACAGAACAATGAAATACTACAACTGAAAAAGAAGCATTGGCAGCAACGTAGGCATGTAAGAAGTTCTCAGACTAGAGCTTGGGATTGTTATTCAAAATCAAAACGGGCCACAAGCCCTTCTGAAGATTAATGAAATTGGGAAGATGCAATGCAGAATCCAATGATTCAGATCAAGATTAGTGAGATATGACTCCATCACAGAACATGTGCAAGGGAAGTATCAAACAATGACAGGCACACTGTCAGAAATACCATTCGAAAGAACCAAACAAGAGGATTTGCACTTCACCAAATAGATTGAAGCACATACATCCTTAATCTCTCAGCACTTACCAGCTACTGCAAAAAAGTTGCAAGAAATAAAACAAGCCCAGCAATGAGATAGAGAATGTCTCCAAGTCTGAGTATATTGTTTGGAAGTATAGCCAGACTATATCCCACCATTCTGATACTATGGAAGTACTTTTAACAATGCAAGCACCTCACAATCATTGATGACTTACTGGGATAGCAATGCAGCACAGTGGTTAGCGCAGTTGCTTCACAGCTCCAGGTTTGATTCCCGGCTTGGGTCACTGTCTGTGTGGAGTCTGCACGTTCTCCCCGTGTGTGCGTGGGTTTCCTCCGGGTGCTCCGGTTTCCTCCCACAGTCCAAAGATGTGCAGGTTAGGTGGATTGACCATGCTAAATTGCCCTTTGTGTCCAAAAAAAAGGTTAGGTGGGATTACTGGGCTACAGGGATAGGGTGGAGGCATGGGCTTAAGGGCTTAAGTAGGGTGCTCTTTCCGAGGGCCGGTGCAGTTTCGATGGGCCGAATAGCGTCCTTCTGCACTGTAAATTCTATGATTCGAAGAGAGAATCATTATATGAGAACAGTTCAACGTGATATTCTGTCAAAGACTTAACTGAGGTCATCCTGGAATAGCAAAATATCATGCCGGAGCTCTGCAATCAGTTTGGCAGCCAGGCTTTACTCACTCTATAGAATAAATTATTTCTAACTATCTTACTTATGCTGTAAATAGACACGAACAAAAAGAATCACCATTACTTTCAACTTTTCCATTAAGGCCGTGAGATTGCCTGGGAATGAACTTAGTTGAATTCATAGGAGAAACCTTCCTTGTTGTCACTGATTACTACTCAAGGTAGACTGAAATAAAGAAATTGCATAGTATCACATCAGAAACAGTCATCCAATCCCTCATTGGAATTCATGTAACACATTGTTGGGTCTGACAATAATCAGCCACTTTGTTAATGATCTATTCCACAGTTTCATAAATAAATATGGCTTCATTCAGGTAACCATGCCACCTTGATCTCCTAGAGTGAGTGGAGAAGCTGACAGAGGGCTACAAACTGTCAAAGGTTTGTCGAAAAAGCAAAAACCTTAATCTAGCTTTTCTGATTTATTGAACCTCACCATGAAAAAACAGTTACTCATGGGTAGGTGATTGAGGTCACAGTTTCTGTCTCGAGTACAAAAACTCAAACCCAATATCACCACGAATGACCATGAGAGGGTACAATAGCATGAGGAAGAGCAGAGAAGTAACCAAGCTTCAAACTTTAATCACAAGCATAGAGCATTACCAGTGCTGAAGTCCAGGGAGTGGGTATGGGTCCAAGGCCCATAGAAGGAAAGCATAATCATTGAAAAAACCCCATGAGCAAGATCATTCAGGAATGAGACAGATTTAGGTATTATAAGGAGAAAGCGCCTACATATCCTTGAAGAGAAAATAGAAAGTTGTGGTTAGTACACATGTCCTGATGAAGAAGAGGAAAGACTGACGACAGCTCTACAGCCACCCTTTAGAAAAACACTCACACCAACAGAGAGTATGGAATATCCTGAACCACAAAAGGAGATTAGAGCAAGATTAAGGGGATTGGTCAAGGCACCTCAGAGATTAACCCTGTGAAGTTGGAGACTTTGCGGGGAGATGCAGGAAGATGTAACTATGAGAGGGATAAAGACTTAGGGTGTGTTGTTGAGTAAAGGATTAACATCAGAAACATACATGATGCTGAAGTGATGATAATGTCTGATCACATAACTGAGAAGTATGAGAGATCTGGAAGGAGGATTTACATCAACCTTGTGTCGAGGTCCAAATATGTCAATACTTGCTGTAAATAAAGAGTAATGGTTTTAGAACTATGGAATCCATAGAATTATAGAATTCCTACAGTGCAGAAGGAGGCCATTTGGCCTATTGAGTCTGCACCGACCCTCTGAAAGAGCAAACTACCTAGCCCCACTACCCCGCCCTAGTCCTGTAACCCCATTACCCCACCTAACCTGCACATCTTTGAACACTCGGAAAATTTAGCAAGGGCAATCCACCTAACCTGCACATCTTTGGACACTCAGGGGCAATTCAGCACGGGCAATCCACCTAACCTGCGCATTTTTCTGACTGAGAGGAAACTCACGCAGGCACAGGGAGAAAATTCAAAATCTATACAGATCATCTGGATTTGAACCCTGAGGCAAAATTCTCCCCTACCCGGCGGGGCGGGGGGTCCTGGCGTAGCGGAGTGGCGCCAACCACTCCGGTGTCGGGCCTCCCCAAAGGTGCGGAATTCTCCGCACCTTTAGGGACCAAGCCCTCACATTGAGGGGCTAGGCCCGCGCCGGAGCGGTTGGCACCACGCCGACTGGCGCCCCGGCTCCAGCAGCCTTTGACGCCCGCCGCCTGGCGCCGGGGCTGGCCGAAAGGCCTTCGCTGGTTCGCGCATGCGCCGGTGCGTCAGCTGCCGCTGACATCACCACTGGCGCATACGCGCTGGGAGATTCTCTTCCACATCCGCCATGGTGGAGGCTGTGGCGGCGGCGGAAGAAAGAGAGTGCCCCCACAGCACTGGCCCGCCCGCCGATCGGTGGGCCCCGATCGCGGGCCTGGCCACAGTGGGGGCACCCCCCGGGGTCCAATCGCCCCGCGCCCCCCCAGGACCCCGGGGGCCCGCTCGCGCTGCCGATCCCGCCGCCACCAGAGGTGGTACAAACCTCGGCGGGGGGAGAGGCATCCCAGCGGCGGGACTTCGGTCCATCGCGGGCCGGAGAATCGCCGCAGGGGCCTCGCCGATCGGCGGGGCGTGATTCCCGCCCACGCCAATTCCCGGGTGGCGGAGAATTCCGGCCACGGTGGGGGCGGGATTTACTCCGGCCCCAGGCGATTCTCCGACCCTGCCGGGGGTTGGATTATTTCGCCCCAGGCCCCTGGCGCTTTGAGGCAATAGTGTTAACCACTGGTCCACCGTGCCACTAAAGACTCGAGCAGCATAATTTGGGAGAATACACAATTCCCAAAACCCCTGTCTAAACCCAGATCACAAAATGAAACAGTGAAGCAGTGTGCTGTACCATTTGTGCCAGAATGGGAGTTCAATTACCTGGGCGTTAAGGCTGGTTTACCACACTGGGCTAAATCGCTGGCTTTTAAAGCAGACCAAGGCAGGCCAGCAGCACGGTTCAGTTCCCGTACCAGCCTCCCCGAACAGGCACTGGAATGTGGCGACTAGGGGCTTTTCACAGTAACTTAATTGATGCCTTCTTGTGACAATAAGCGATTTTCATTTCATTTTCATTTCACGATCCTGCTCCAGCCTTATGCCACGCCTGTGGTCCACACTCCACACTCCACGACGGGTCCCGGCTCCACTGAAGGGGCGCCTGAAGGTGCAGTTAAAGGATCTTCAGGAACAGGGCATCATCTCCAAAGTTACAGAACCGACTGACTGGGTCAGCTCGATGGTCTGTGTAAAGAAGCCCTCGGGGGAGCTGCGCATCTGCATTGATCCCAAGGATCTCAACCAGAATATAATGCGGGAACACTACCCATCCCGAAGTGGGAGGAACTAACAAGTGAGGTGGCACACGCCCGGTTTTTCACAAAGTTAGATGTGTCACATGGGTTCTGGCAAATCCAGCTGGATGAATCCAGCCGAAGGCTCTGCACCTTCAACAGACCATTTGGCAGGTACTGCTATAATCGTATGCCGTTCGGCATTGTCTCGGCCTCGGAGATCTTCCATAGAATCATGGAGCAGATGATGGAGGGCATTGAAGGGATTCATGTGGAAGTGGATGACGTTGTCATAAGGTCCACGACCCCCAAAGAGCACATCTCTCGTCTCCAGCAGGTATTCCGCTGTGTCCATGCCAATGGCCTCAAGCTGAACAGGGCCAAGTGTTTAGCATGTTGACACTGAAGTTCTTAGGTGACCAGATATCTCAGCAGGGTGTGCATCCGGACACAGACAAAGTCAAGGCCATCAAAGCCATGAAGACCCCTGAAGATAATAAGACGGTTCCTAGGCATGGTAAACTTTTTGGGCAAGTTTATCCCAAACCTGGCCTCACACACCTTGGCCCTCAGACACATGGTGAAAAAGTCTACTGCCTTTGAGTGGCAGGCAGCTTATCAAGCAGAGTGGTTGGAGCTGAAAGCCACGCTCATCACGGAACCTGTATTGGCATTTTTTGACCCTGACAGGGAAACGAAAATCTCAACAAATGCGAGCCAGGATGCCATCGACGCGGTGTTACTCCAGCGCGAAGACACCTCATCCTGGGCACCGGTTGCCTTTGCATCACGGGCGATGACACCCACCGAGCAGCTGTATGCCCAAATTGAAAAGGAATGCCTGGGCCTTCTCACTGGAATTCTCAAGTTCCACGATTATGTCTACGGCCTGCCGACGTTCACCGTCGAGACGGACCACAGGCCTCTGGTCCACATTATCCACAAGGACCTGAACGACATGACACCCTGGCTGCAGCGCATCCTCCTCAGACTCAGAAGGTACGACTTTGAGTACACGCCTGGCAAGGAGCTCATTATTGCGGATGCCTTGTCCTGCTCCATAACCTTGCCTGCTGACCCGCCGGCATTCATCAAACAGATCGAATCACAGGTGCAGCTGTGGGCCAGCAACCTCCCGGCGTCGGATGAAAAGGTGATCTGCATTCGCGACGAGACAGCCAAAGACCCTCTCCTGCAGCGTGTCATGCACCACCTCACCAATACCTGGCAAAAAGGGAAGTGCCCTCAATTCTTCAATGTGAAGGACGACGTGACGGTGGTTGATGGTATCCTCCTCAAGCTAGACCGCATTGTCATTCCACTCAGTCTCCAGAGCTTGGTGCTTCGGCAAATCCGCGCGGGTGTTGAGAAGTGCAGGCGCAGAGCCAGGCAAGCTGTCTACTGGCCTGGGATTAGTCAGGACACCTCAAATATGGTCCTCAACAGTCCAACCTGTCAACTCTTCCAGCCAGCACAGAGCAAGGAGACGCTTCAGCAGCACAAAATCGTGACCTCCCTGTGGTCCAAGGTGGGCATCGACCTCTTTCACGCCAACGGTCGTGATTATGTGCTAATCATTGATTATTTTTCCAACTACCCAGAAGTTGTGAAGCCCTCGGACCTCACATCCAAGACCGTCATCAAGGCCTGTAAGGAGACGTTCTCCAGGCACGGTCTTCCTCTCACTGTCATGAGTGACAACGGTCCTTGCTTCAGCAGCCAAGAGTGGTCAAGATTTGCCCAGGTATATCAGCTTCATCACGTCACTTCCAACCATATTACCCGCAGTCCAACGGAAAGGTTGAGAAAAGGGTGCACGTAGTGAAGCAGCTCATCTGCAAGGCCGCAGATTCTGCTTCTGATGTCAACCTTGCGCTGCTTGCGTACAGGGCAACCCCTCTGTCTACCGGCATGTCACCGGCTCAACTCCTGATCAACAGGGACCTGCGGAAGACTCTTCCAGCCATACACTTGCCTGACCTGGATCACCTCCCGGGGCTGCAGAAGGTGCAGAAACTCAGGGACCGTCAAAAGCAGAGCTATGATGCTCATGCCAATGATTTGCCTGAGCTATCTCCGGCGGATGTTGTTCGGATCAAGCTACCTGATGGAGGCTGGTCAGCTCCAGCGGTTGTTGTTCGACAGGCTGCACCTCGATCGTGTGTTGTGCTGATGGCTCTGTTGTGCGGCGAAACAGATGGGCACTGCGCACAGTTGCCTGCCCGCAACCACATTCTTTGTTGTTTCCATCTGTTATTGTGCCACCTCCTGACATCTCAAACCACGAGGCCACCAGTCCAGCATTCAGCCTCCCCCTCAGACACCCCTCTTCAGGCCATCCCTTCAGGCACCCCCCCCCCCCCCCCCCCCACCACCCTTCACCCTCCCCAGTGATACCTTCAGGTGCCACCCCTTGGCAGTGCCAACCTGGCACTGTCCCAGCACCCTAGCAGTGCCAATAAAATGTCAGGGCACTGTCCAGTAATAAGCCTCTCCACCCTAGGACTACAAAGGCCTCCGAGCCACCCCGGCATAGCCATCACATATAGCCAGAGAACCCATCAGTGGTTGTGAGAAAGTGCTCATTGAGCAACCTTTGCACTTTAAGAGTTGTGCCAGCTGCTTCTATGGTGGAAAGGTAGCTCCAGTGCAGCCATGCTGTTCAGGCATCAGAGGTTCTAAAAAATCCAGTCTTAAAAATTTTTGCCAGACAGAGCACATGCTCTTTCTAGGAAGCACTTCAGACTTTAAACAAAACTACTGTGAAAAATTGCACTCCAACTGAGCACATGCTCATTCTCGGAATCAATTCAGAGTAGAAAACAATCCACGATAGAAAAAATGCAGTCAGACAGGACACCTGCTCAAAAGAGGAAGGACTGCAGAGTTAATGGACCATGAGGTGCATTAAAAAACAAACAAAGCTAATCGCTTCTCTGAGATAACCTTGAGCTGTCAACCAGGAGGCTGGTAAAAGTCAATGGGGTGTGAAATTTGATGTAAACAACCAATTACAAAGGGATAAAAGCAGACATATTGCAACAGTGAAACTGCAGAGCCATGTAAATATCAATGGGGTGTGAAATTCAATGTAAAGAAGCAAGTAGGAAGGGATATATGCAGGAATACTGCAACTGTGAAACCATCGAGCCTATTGAAACTTTAAGGGTGAAATGCTTCTTTAAGAGATAAGTTACAGAAGGGATCTATTCTGCAAGAGGCTTTTCAGACACACAGTCCATGAAAGAAAGCATGAAAGAAAGCAGGCTTCACAGCTTCACAGACCCAAAGTGACTCTCATCCCCGGCGGAAACCCCCTACCTGGCCCCTTCCAACTCAGCCCAAACCTGCCAATCCCCAGCTCCCTTGAAGGACCCCCTCACGGCATCTGCCCAGTGGCTGCCGTGCCCTTGTTCTCCCTGGAGGTAAGTGGAGAGGAGCACGCACCTCCTTGCTGCCCCTCGACGTCCATGGTGTCTGGTCCCTCCATTTCTTCCAATTAAGGGACAATTTAGCGTGGCCAATCCACCTAACCTGCACATCTTTGGGTTGTGGGGGTGAAACCCACGCAAACACGGGGAGAATGAGCAAACTTCACACGGACAGTGACCCAAGGCCGGGATTCGAACCCGGGTCCTCAGCGCCATAGGCAGCAGTGCTAACCATTGTGCCACCGTGCCGTCCCTGGTCCCCAGTTTTAAGGCCCAGTAACGATTTGCATCTGGGGGAGTTCTTGCTGTGGGGTGAGGGAGTATACTGGGAGGCTGCTGAATTCACTACTGAGATTAAAATGAATGCAAATGAGCTCTCGTCAGGTTCTCACGCTTTCTGGGTGAGATCCAGATCACGCCAGCTGGAGTGGGCGGGAGCATAGGAAACTGTTTGGTGTCTGACACAAATCCCGTTTTGGACCTCACCTGGGATTCTCCTGACATAGCAGGATTTGCACCGTGGCAACAGGGCCGGAGAATCACCCCCAGTATCTTTATTGATCATCACAGCAACAATCACAGCATTTTAGAGCATGTGCCCAAAACCCTGGAGGAATATTTAGATGCCACTTGCAGATTTATTTTTCATGTTTGAAGTCCTAAAGATGTTTATATGTGCGCATGCGTGTGTGTATATGTATGTGAGCCCTTGTGTTTGTGCGCCTGTACATTTCTGAGTGTGCATGTATGTGTGTGTGTGCATGCATGGGTATGGGTGCATATATTTGAGTGTGTGTTTGCACAAATGTGTGTGCATGTGTGTATGCAAGTGCGTGTATGTGTGTGTTTATGTTTGCATGTGTGTGCATGTTTGTGTGTCTGTGTGGAATGGACTGAAACTGGATCTGATGAATTTGTGTTTTTATCCTCAACTGTCTATGAGTCTGCAATATACCACCAGCCTCAGATCTCACAACAATTTATATTTAAAAATTATGAATATTTTACACTACCGCATCAGGCGGGATTCTCCGAGCCTCCACGACGAAATCGCAATCGGCGCGGGGGCAGAGAATGAGCATTTACGCCAAAAACTGGTCTGACGCCACTCCCGTGAATCGTCGCTCCCATGAATCGTGCACGTGGTCTACGCGGCGCAGGTAGGGGGCCATTGACAGAGGACTCCGCGGTGATTCTCCCAGGAAAACTGTCCGAGTTCCCGATGGTGTGGTTCTAACCACGTTTTGTCTGTCGGGAAAGGCCGGTGGCGGCTGCGGACTCAGTCCGCGACCGCCCTGGTGGGAGGCGGGGGGGGGGGATCCTTCACTGGGGGGTTGGGGCTCACAGACAGCCAGGCTAGCGATCGAACGGCACTGATCCGTGGGCGTGCGCGATCTCGGGGGAGGGGGGACCTACTTCGTTCATCATGGTCCGCGGTGTGAGTCCGCCAAGTCACACGGGGCGGCCGCTGCAGGCCGCCGCCGTGCACATGCGCGGACTCCTGACCGGAAGTGCAGGACCCGTATCTGCAGCCAGAGCTGCGAGAAGCACTCCGGGGCCCTGCTAGCCCCCTACAAATTGGAGAATTACTCTGGACATTCTTCAGGAAAGTCCAGAGTGAAATGCTCACGTTTTGACTCTGGCTTGGGGACATAGCCTCATTATTGGAGAATCCCGCCCCCTTTTTCCAATTCTCTCCAGCTTTGGCATAGGGCCATCAAACTCAGAACCTTAGCTCCCTTCTCTCTACACAAATGCTATCAGACCTGCTGAGATTGTCCACTATTTACTGTTTTTGTTTCAGATTCCAGCATCCGCTTTTTCCCTATTGCCTCCTTTTCCAATTTTGACAGGATAAGGTTCACATACCTTAAGGCAGTGATTCTCGAACCTTTTCATCCACCGACACAGAAAATAAAACCCTCTAGGCCAGGGGTGGGCAAACTTTTCCGTGCAAGGGCCACATTCAGAAATTCACAATTCACAAAGGGCCGCATAGTATATTAAGTAAAATAATTACTTCACCCGGTTATGATTCTGGGCGCCTCATATAGAACATAGAACAGTACAGCACAGAACAGGCCCTTCGGCCCTCGATGTTGTGCCGAGCAATGATCACCCTACTCAAGTCAACGTATCCACCCTATACCAGTAAGTAACCCAACAGCCCCCCCCCATTAACCTTAAAAAAAATAAAAAAAAATAAAAAAAATTTTAAAACAAAATTTTTTTTTTTTTTTTAATGACTTGGTGGGCCGCAGAAATACCTTTGGCGGGCCGCATGCGGCCCGCGGGCCGTATTGTGCCCACCCCTGCTCTAGGCCATGTACCAGTCCTGCCCCACTGCTTTCTCCTGTCACTGCAAAAAGAGCTCTTCAGAATTAATCAGAATTTTTGGAAACTATAAATATTTCTCAATACTAAATGTGATAAATTTATGTGCAGTTATGTTATTGTATTAAACGTCCTTAGTAAAATATTAATGCATACTAGAAACCCCACCACCTGGAAGTTCCCCATCAAGTCACTCACCATTCTTACTTGGAAATATATCGGCGTTCCTCCACTGTCGCTGGGTTAAAACCCTGGAACTCCTGGAACAGCGCAGTGGGTGCATCAAAACTACATAGACTGCAGCTGTTCAAAAAGACAGCTCACCCCCACTTTCTCAAGGGTAATGAGGGATGGGTAATAAATGCTGGGTTAGTCAGCGACGTAAACATCCCGTAAATGAATTTTTTTTAAAGTCTGAATATTTTCATATTACTAAAATGGAATACATTATTTGAAACATTCCAAAATGTTTTAGAAAATCACCACAATAATATTTTTCTGAATGAGTACTCATCCTACTTTTATATTAATCAAATAAAATGAGGTGTAATGTAAGTTTATAAAGCAACATTGTTGCTCGGGAAAATGATGACTCATGCCATGTAGCTGGTCTGGTTGTGTGGTGTCATGTGAGTGATGGGCTCCGCCAGCTGGCGTGGCGGCCTTTGGTGCCACGCCAGCCGGGGCCGAAAGGACTTCGTCGGCCGGCGTAAGTCCGCGCATGCGCCGGAGCTTCAGCCCAACGCATGCGCAGGGGAGGGGGTCACTTCCGCCTCCGCCATGTGAAGACCATGGCGAAGGCGGAAGGAAAAGAGTGCCCTAACGGCACAGGCCCGCCGGCCGATCGGTGGGCCCTGATCGCGGGCCAGGCCACCGTGGGGGCACACCCCGGGGCCAGATCGTCCCGCGCCCCCCCACCCCAGGACCCCGGAGCCAGCCCGTGCTGCCAGTCCCGCCGGTCAGGTAGGTGTTTTGATTTCCGCCGGTGGGAGAGGCTTGACAGCGGCGGGACTTCGGCCCATCGCGGGCCGGAGAATCTCCGGGGAGGGCGGGGCCTGCCGACCGGCGTGGCGCGATTCCCGCCCCCGCCGAATCTCTGATGGTGGAGAATTCGGGACACGGCGGGGGCGAGATTGCCGCCAGGCCCCGGCGATTCTCCGGCCCAGCAGGGCGTCGGAGAATCCCGCTCATGGTATGTCAGTGACTTGCACTTTGGACCAGCCTGTGGGTTAACTGCTCGACCCTCACGGACCACCCCCTTTGGGAACCACTGCCTTAAGGGGAGTTGCTTTGGAGAAGTCATTAGTCCATATTCCATCTGGTCAATAACGGTTAATGATTTACACAACTGAACAAGATAAAGAGATGTGGTGACTGGGGTCATACATTTGTTTGTTTTTTTGTTTAATAAATTTAGAGTACCCAATTCATTTTTTCCAATTAAGGGGCAATTTAGCGTGGCCAATCCACCTACTCTGCACATCTTTGGGTTGTGGGGGCGAAACCCACGCAAACACGGGGAGAATGTGCAAACTCCTCACGGACAGTGACCCAGAGACGGGATCGAACCCGGGACCTCGGCGCCGTGAAGCCACAGTGTTAACCCACTGCGCCACCGTGCTGCCACTATTGGGGTCATACATGAGCTTACGATGAAATACAAGCATATGACAATGCAGGACAAAAGAAGACCCTCTAATTCAAACGGCCTATCCCACAGAACAGCTTTGCGCCTCACAGTATATACAGAGTCTACCACACTCCAAAGGCATGTAATCTCATAGGATATCCAATAAAATTAGATTATTGCCCAATTAGCAGTTAATACTTTTTAAATCGCCAACCCTCACTAGGTACATAATGCATCCACTCAAGTTATCATCATTTTGCTGGCATGCAAAAATATCAGGTACATTCCTGGTATGAGAAATAAGGGCTTGAGATACAGCTCTGAGTGCAAGCTTGCTTCTGGCCTTGGGAAATTACTCTTCACTAATTATTTTTTTTTGAAGTGCGTTGTGGGTTTCCTGTTTGAAGAAACAAATAAATCTTTCACCAGTAGCTGCAGTCAAAACCATGCCTGTCAGCATTTGAGAGATAAATTGTTCTTTTGTACGTCTAAAAAAAATTAAGAACCACCCTCTTGGTTCCTTCAAAGTTTTTGTGATAAACAGACTGCCGAGAACAAGCAGTGTGATACTATTCAGGGGAAAGGTACCTGTGGTAGCAATGCTACATTCAGGGGAAATTCAACATGAAGCAGAGATATGATCGATTCAATAACTTCATCCAAACAACTCTTTCCTGGCATGTGAACACGCAGATTGACAACATATACGTTAGTTATTCTTGTGGACAGACTGGTTAGAATACCACAAATTGACAGTCATCCAGACTCGAAACGTTGGACGCCATTCTCAGGCCTCATTCCGCTCTTGCTCGAGCAAAACGAGGCCGGTGAAAAGCGAGAGGCCAATAACAGGAACCGCACCAGGTTCCAAATAGTTTGTGATGCAACCGGCCCGCTCCCGTAGGCGAAATCGGGATCTCGTCGGAGTGTGGCGAGAAACCAATTATCACCACTTAAGCCCTTCTTCCATACAAGTAATGGGAGACACCCCATATCCAACGGCCTCCCGTCATTCATGGGCCTCCCCAGTAAGTGGTCACGCTGGCGCCGATTAGCACTCCTTTTGAAAAACGTGAACCTGGCGGAAGGCCTTCTGCGAGGACCCAATGAGGTGAGTAGCCATCTTTCCTCACAGGCAAAGAGCCCGGGGGCACTGCGCTTCCGCCCCAGTGCTCGGCGGGGGTTGGGGACCCTCGGCTGGGTTGGGGGTCACCCTCCGGAAGGGCGGGCTGCCATGGGAGGGGGAGGTGCTGGAGGGGCACTGGCATGGAATCAGCATGCCAACCCCTGGATCGTGTGTACCTCTTCAGGGGGCATCCCGAGCCCCTCTCCATCTGTCGCTCCAGCCTTCCATAAGCCCCACAGACTGTTGAAGGTTATTGCCGATAGGGAATTGGTAACCATGGTTAAGTGATCTCCTGATAAAACCTAAGCGGATTCCTGTGGGCGGGCGGGCCATGTAGTATGTGAGTGACATCGCCGAAAAATCCCAATCACACCTTGATGCATGGACACTGTGCTTGAACACTGCGGGAGGCAACACCACACACGCAGCAGCCAACATCGGAACAACCAATGGATGGGACAGAGCTCCTTGGACCTGTCCACGGGGAGGGGGAGATGCCTGGAGAGATGGGCCAAGAGTTCAGAGGTCAGCCTCCATTGTGGAAGAAAGCGTCATACTGGTTGAGCTCAAGTGTTTTTAATCTGTAACAGATGTCATCAAGTCCCCACTCCCAATGTTGCTGCCTCACTCTCCCCACCACACTTTCACTCCCCCCCCCCTACCTATTCCTCCCTCCACCCTCTTCCCCTCCCCGGGGCCCTCAGTGATCTTTGATGTGTTTGGCCTTCCAAGCTCTACTGCTACGTCTAGGTGTCTCCCGAAGATGCACATCCAAGGCGTGTGCAGCCAGCTCCTTACCTCATCCCGTGGCCTTCGATGCCCCTGGCTGGCATCCTCTGGGGGCTCTGGGGCCGGGGGGCCCCGGCACACTTGTCAACGGCACATGCACAGCCATGCAGCCCTGTCTCCTGACATCAGAGGGGTGGAACACGAGGAGCTGGTGACCACTGTTGTCATGGAACGGGCCTGGGCTGGCACTCAGTGCCCCCCATCTCAGTCGTTGCCCGTAGAGCCCTGGGATTCACCATGGGACAGAGGGGCAGCTGGTTCGAGTCCAGGCTGCCCCTTCATCATCTGTCTCTGCCAGACCTGGCAGCACCCCGATATTTGCACAAAGGTGACGACACCCTCCGCGATGCTCCTCAGTGATTGGGCCATGCTCTGCAGTGACTTGGCAATACCCACCTGTGACTGGGACAAGCTCTGCAGCGCCTTGACCATTCCAATCTGAGAGTGGGACGTGTCACGCAGAACCTCATCAAGGTCAGCCTGGTACTGGGTAACATCCTCATTCTGTCGAGACCCTCAGCCATGGCCGTCACCGACTGCGTGACGCTTTGGACACCTTCATTATGGTGCTGACGTTGTGCACCAGGCTGTCCGTCCTAGCAGTATTGGACTCGATGCCACACATTGCCGGTGACATCTCCTGCACCTGCCGCCTCTGGGACGCCTCCAATTGACTATGGACCTGCTGGAGTTTCGCTGACATCTCCCTCTGAATGTCCTGACCGCACCCTAACATCTCCATTAGCTCCAGGCAACCCTGCACCAGAGGCTCAGCATCAGGCTGGGATCCAGGAGAACTCCTACTGCTATCTCACCTGGGGGTTCCTGCCTCCACCTGATGTGCATTAGCAGCTGTGTGGCGCTCACCAGATTGTGCCCCAGAAGCCTGACAAGCGTTTCCCACCGAGGTGCGTATATCTGCGCTGGTGGAGGCTGTGACGCTTTGACCGTGTCTTCCTTGGAGCTCTCCTCCGAGGTGTCCCCATGGGAGGCTGGAGAGGGGGCCACAGGGATGGGTTTGCATCGTCGGCTGGAAGACCTGTGGGAGAATGGACATGTGGTCAGTGGGAGGGATGGGTCAGTCAGTAAGGAAATAACAAGGTCCTCCGGGTGGAGCCTGGTGGTTCCTCACCTCTGTGGTATCCGCCAACCTCCGTGTTGATGACCACTCTTTTGCACTGAGTGCTGAACTTGTGGCATTTGAGTGCTACAGTGAGAGTTTGGTGACTGAGGGAGTATAAGGGTTATTTAAAGTCTAGTATTTCTTTTATTTAGTTAATTAACTTAAAAGTTGCTGTTTGGTCTATAAGAAGGTGAATTTTGAATCAGCTTTAAACAAGGTTCTACTTGGACTTACTTGCAGCTGGAGCTTGTTAATTAGCTAATTGCATTAGGCCAGTTTTTAGAAGCTAGAGTCACAGTATAAATAGGGGCTAGATACAGTGCAGACTTTGTTTGCACTGAGTGCTGAGCTTGTGGCATTTGAGTGCTACAGTGAGAGTTTGGTGACTGAGGGAGTATAAGGGTTATTTAAAGTCTAGTATTTCTTTTATTTAGTTAATTAACTTAAAAGTTGCTGTTTGGTCTATAAGAAGGTGAATTTTGAATCAGCTTTAAACAAGGTTCTACTTGGACTTACTTGCAGCTGGAGCTTGTTAATTAGTTAATTGCATTAGGCCAGTTTTTAGAAGCTAGAGTCACAGTATAAATAGGAGCTAGTTACAGTGCTGAGCTTGTGGCATTTGAGTGCTACAGTGAGAGTTTGGTGACTGAGGGAGTGCTGAGCTTGTGGCATTTGAGTGCTACAGTGAGAGTTTGGTGACTGAGGGAGTGCTGAACTTGTGGCATTTGAGTGCTACAGTGAGAGTTTGGTGACTGAGGGAGTGCTGAACTTGTGGCATTTGAGTGCTACAGTGAGAGTTTGGTGACTGAGGGAGTTAGGTGAGGAGGGAGTAAGGTACTCCTTTCATTTAATTTCCTATATTTATCAAAGAGCGTGAAGGGAACCAGGAGTTTAGAGTACAGCTGACTGGGAGCAGAGCCGGAGGGCGGAGGTCCAGTTGGTCCACAGGGCAGCTAATTCTGTAAAGTAAGAGGGGATGGAGGCTAGGGCAGTTGCATGCTCCTCCTGTAGGATGTGGGTGGTGAGGGATACCACTGGTGTCCCCGCTGACTATACCTGCGGGAAGTGCACCCAACTCCAGCTCCTCAGAGACCGTGTTAAGGTACTGGAGCTGGATGAACTTCGGATCATCCGGGAGGCAGAGGGGGTCATAGAGAAGAGTTACAGGGAGGTAGCCACACCAAAGGTACTGGAAAACTAACAGGCAGACAGTGCAGGGATCCCTCGTGGCCATTCCCCTTCAAAACAAGTATACCGTTTTGGATGCTGTTGGGGGGGATGACCTACCGGGGGAAGGCCCCAGCGGCCAGGTCTCTGGCACTGAGTCTGGCTCTGGGGCTCAGAAGGGAAGGGGGGAGCATAGAAAAGCAATAGTAATAGGAGATTCAATGGTTAGGGGAATAGATAGGAGATTCTGTGGTCGCGAGCGAGACTCCCGAAAGGTATGTTGCCTCCTGGGTGCCAGGGCCAGGGATGTCTCTGATCGTGTCTTCAGGATCCTGAAGGGGGAGGGTGAGCAGCCAGAAGTCGTGGTGCACATTGGTACCAACGATGTAGGTAGGAAAAAGGGTGTGGAGGTAATAAACAAGTTTAGGGAGTTAGGCTGGAAGTTAAGGGCCAGGACAGACAGAGTTGTCATCTCTGGTTTGTTGCCGGTGCCACGTGATAGCGAGGCTAGGAATAGGGAGAGAGTGCAGTTGAACACGTGGCTGCAGGAATGGTGTAGGAGGGAGGGCTTCAGGTATTTGGATAATTCGAGCGCATTCTGGGGAAGGTGGGACCTGTACAAGCAGGACGGGTTGCATCTGAACCAGAGTGGCACCAATATCCTGGGGGGGAGGTTTTCTAGTACTCTTCGGGAGGGTTTAAACTAATTTGGCAGGGGAATGGGAACCGGATCTGTAGTCCAGCAACTAAGGTAGACGATAGTCAGGACGCCAAAGCACGTAGTGATGCAGTGGGGAAGGTAACAATGACAAAGGAGAGTACTTGCAGGCAAGGAGATGGGTTGAAGTGTGTATACTTTAATGCAAGAAGCATCAGGAATAAGGTGGGTGAACTTAAGGCATGGATCGGTACTTGGGACTACGATGTGGTGGCCATCACGGAAACTTGGATAGAAGAGGGCCAGAAATGGTTGTTGGAGGTCCCTGGTTATAGATGTGTCAACAAGATTAGGGAGGGTGGTAAAAGAGGTGGGGGGGTGGCATTGTTAATTAGAGATAGTATAACAGCTGCAGAAAGGCAGTTCGAGGGGGATCTGCCTACTGAGGTAATATGGGTTGAAGTTAGAAATAGGAAAGGAGCAGTCACCTTGTTGGGAGTGTTCTATAGGCCCCCCAATAGCAGCAGAGATGTGGAGGAACAGATTGGGAAACAGATTCTGGAAAGGTGCAGAAGTCACAGGGTAGTAGTCATGGGCGACTTCAACTTCCCAAATATTGAGTGGAAACTCTTTAGATCAAATAGTTTGGATGGGGTAGTGTTTGTGCAGTGTGTCCAGGAAGCTTTTCTAACACAGTATGTAGATTGTCCGACCAGAGGGGAGGCCATATTGGATTTAGTACTTGGAAATGAACCAGGGCAGGTGATAGATTTGTTAGTGGGGGAGCATTTTGGAGGTAGTGACCACAATTCTGTGACTTTCACTTTAGTAATGGAGAGGGATAGGTGCGAGCAACAGGGCAAGGTTTATAATTGGGGGAAGGGTAAATACAATGCTGTCAGACAAGAATTGAAGTGCAGAAGTTGGGAACATAGGCTGTCAGGGAAGGACACAAGTGAAATGTGGAACTTGTTCAAGGATCAGGTACTGCGTGTCTTTGATATGTATGTCCCTGTCAGGCAGGGAAGAGATGGTCGAGTGAGGGAACCATGGTTGACAAGAGAGGTTGAATGTCTTGTTAAGAGGAAGAAGGAGACTTATGTAAGGCTGAAGAAACAAGGTTCAGACAGTGCGCTGGAGGGATACAAGATAGCCAGGAGGGAACTGAAGAAAGGGATTAGGAGAGCTAAGAGAGGGCATGAAAAATCTTTGGCGGGTAGGATCAAGGAAAACCCCAAGGCCTTTTACACATACGTGAGAAATATGAGAATGACTAGAGTGAGAGTAGGTCCGATTAAGGACAGTAGCGGGAGATTGTGTATTGAGTCTGAAGAGATAGGAGAGGTCTTGAACAAGTATTTTTCTTCAGTATTTACAAATGAGAGGGGCCATATTGTTGGAGAGGACAGCGTGAAGCAGACTGATAAGCTTGAGGAGATACTTGTCAGGAAGGAAGATGTGTTGCGCGTTTTGAAAAACTTGAGGATAGACAAGTCCCCCGGGCCTGACGGGATATATCCAAGGATTCTATGGGAAGCAAGAAATGAAATTGCAGAGCCGTTGGCAATGATCTTTTCGTCCTCGCTGTCAACAGGGGTGGTACCAGAGGATTGGAGAGTGGCGAATGTCGTGCCCCTGTTCAAAAAAGGGAATAGGGATAACCCTGGGAATTACAGGCCAGTTAGTCTTACTTCGGTGGTAGGCAAAGTAATGGAAAGGGTACTGAGGGATAGGATTTCTGAGCATCTGGAAAGGCATTGCTTGATTAGGGATAGTCAGCACGGATTTGTGAGGGGTAGGTCTTGCCTTACAAGTCTTATTGAATTCTTTGAGGAGGTGACCAAGCATGTGGATGAAGTTAAAGCAGTGGATGTAGTGTACATGGATTTTAGTAAGGCATTTGATAAGGTTCCCCATGGTAGGCTTATGCAGAAAGTAAGGAGGCATGGGATAGTGGGAAATTTGGCCAGTTGGATAACAAACTGGCTAACCGATAGAAGACAGAGAGTTGTGGTGGATGGCAAATATTCAGCCTGGAGCCCAGTTATCAGTGGCGTACCGCAGGGATCAGTTCTGGGTCCTCTGCTGTTTGTGATTTTCATTAACGACTTGGATGAGGGAGTTGAAGGGTGGGTCAGTAAATTTGCAGATGATACGAAGATTGGTGGAGTTGTGGATAGTGAGGAGGGCTGTTGTCGGCTTCAAAGAGACATAGATAGAATGCAGAGCTGGGCTGAGAAGTGGCAGATGGAGTTTAACCCTGACAAGTGTGAGGTTGTCCATTTTGGAAGGACAAATCTGAATGTGGAATACAGGGTTAATGGTAGGGTTCTTGGCAATGTGGAGGAGCAGAGATCTTGGGGTCTATGTTCATTGTTCTTTGAAAGTTGCCACTCAAGTGGATAGAGCTGTGAAGAAGGCCTATGGTGTGCTAGCGTTCATTAGCAGAGGGATTGAATTTAAGAGCCGTGAGGTGATGATGCAGCTGTACAAAACCTTGGTCAGGCCACATTTGGTGTACTGTGTGCAGTTCTGGTCACCTCATTTTAGGAAGGATGTGGAAGCTTTGGAAAAGGTGCAAAGGAGATTTACCAGGATGTTGCCTGGAATGGAGAGTAGGTCATACGAGGAAAGATTGAGGGTGCTAGGCCTTTTCTCATTAGAACGGAGAAGGATGAGGGGCGACTTGATAGAGGTTTATAAGATGATCAGGGGAATAGATAGAGTAGACAGTCAGAGACTTTTTCCCCGGGTGGAACACACCATTACAAGGGGACATAAATTTAAGATAAATGGTGGAAGATATAGAGGGGATGTCAGAGGTAGGTTCTTTACCCAGAGAGTAGTGGGGGCATGGAATGCACTGCCTGTGGTAGTAGTTGAGTCGGAAAATTTATGGACCTTCAAGCGGCTATTGGATAGGTACTTGGATTAGGGTAGAATAAGGGAGTGTAGGTTAACTTCTTAAGGGCAGCACGGTAGCATTGTGGATAGCACAATTGCTTCACAGCTCCAGGGTCCCAAGTTCGATTTCGACTTGGGTCACTGTCTGTGTGGAGTCTGCACATCCTCCCCGTGACTGCGTGGGTTTCCTCCGGGTACTCCGGTTTCCTCCCACAGTCCAAAGATGTGCAGGTTGGGTGGATTGGCCATGACAAATTGTCCAAAATTCTATGATTAACCTAGGACAAAAGTTCGGCGCAACATCGTGGGCCGAAGGGCCTGTTCTGTGCTGTATTTCTCTATCTCTATCTATCTCTTTCCTCTGCCATTTCTGTCACCTCCAGGGCCTGTTCTTTGAAGTTGGTGAGGATTCTTAAGTCCGGCACCCCTCTACCACTCTGGGCCCTCTCCCGATGATTGTGCGAGAGCTTCTCATGCGGAGACACAGAGAAGGCATCATTAGCAACTTGTGTGCTTCACAGTGGTGAGGGGGGGGGTTGTGAAGGAATGGTTGGGTAGAGCTAAAGGTAGAGAGGGGGTGAAGGGAGGGCTGTGGGCTGCATGGTGAGTTGTTGAAGGGGGGATGATTGCGTGGGGGCGTAAAGGTCTCGGGGGGGTTGGGGGTAGATGCCTACTCACCTGTACTGCCTGGTAGGTCATTGACCTTCTTACAGCACTGGAGGCCTGGTCACACACATGGAGATTACTCTCGCCCAGGCAGCACTGGCACTCCTGTGGCTCACCGTCTGGGACACTCGGGGGAACAGGACATCCCTCCTGGCCTCCACCGCATCTAGGAGCTTGGCCAGGTCTGCATTGTGGAATCTTGAGAGCGATCTTCTCGGCGCCTTGGTTGTGAGCTGACTGGTGTTGGCTATGCAAGAGCTGTTTACGTGCTGCCCGACGTTGCTGGGGGGTGGGTGAGTGTAGTGCTGTCAAATCAATGAGCGAGCCTTCATTTGCGGAAGGCTCCCTGTGGGGCCTCGTTTTGTGGACCAGTTAATGTTGAATAGCGCAGCCGGTCCCACTGGGTCGAGCACCGGGCAGTTCGCGGCAATTCCTGCTCGCTACCACACTTGGAAATCTTTCCGGAGAATCACGCCCATTAACTCCCTTTTGTCTTCACAGATGCTGTTAGACCAGCTGAAATTATCCAGTATTTTCTGTTCTTGTTACAGGCTCCAGCATCGGCAGTAATTTGCTTTTATCTTTGTGGTTAGAATACCTCAGGCTTGCTCACCTTCCATAACATTTTAGACCATAAATAACTGTGAACCCACTTCATTATAATGATACATTAACGACACTTGCTCGTCATTGTAGATATGAAAAAATACCTGTGGTATGAAAGAGATACGCAGTGAGCTTTAATTCTCTGAAGTCCTGTTTCTTTCTGCTAAAGCTTCACTAAAACCAATGAATTGCCTCTTCCTTTCATTCTTAATTCACTCTTTCTCATTCCTTATTCACCTTCCTGACTTTGCATGTAACACTTTGTTCAAATTCATCTCATAGCCTTCTCTGTTCTTTGTGGTTCATTTCTCCATCATTACCTTTCATTGCTTAAGGGGGTAAGCCATTTATTGATTTATTTAGTGTGTGTATTGTCACAGAGACAAGCAATGGCCTCGCCAGTTGCGAGATGGGAGTTTTTAAAATCCTGCCTTCAGGTTTAGTCAGCGGGCACGCTTCGGCGACATAAGTTATTGTTTAGAATGTGCCACAGCTGCAGCCAGGATGGTCTTGTTCACCACACTGATATTGAGTGGCATTCTCACACATTCTGGAAGATCTCGGGAGATCAAAAGGCAGGTGGACGGGCATTGGGTCGACCGTGAGAGACTGGTTTCTGCTGTATGACTTACGTTGCCAATCTCCTGTCATAGGTCCTCAGCTGTCACTCCTCAGCGCGGTGGGTTTAAACATATGGGGTGGCGTGAGGAAAGGCACACTGCTGGTGGATTGAGAAGGTAATTGAATAAGGGCACACCTGGGTTGGAGTAGACCTTCTCCAGTAGCTTGCCCTCCTGATGTGGTGTGTGTGTTGGGGGGGGGGGGGGGGGTATTGGGCAGACAATCTTGGGAGCCTGGGGAGTGAGTTGGTCAAAGGGTACCCGTTACGCTGTGCATTGTTGAGTTGAGCTGCTCGTTGATAGGCTTGGTGTGGGCAAGTTGGTATCATACTGGGGCACAGTGTTTTGCAGTTGAGTACATGATGGCAAGAGCAGAGGTGCTTTGTGTCTTGACCTTTGATCTCCATGAGGTGCTGCCAGTTTACTGAGGAAGTTATTGCAGGTTTTAGCTTTTTCTGATGAGGTGCTGTAAGTACCTGAGGGTTCTGTCAAGGGTGATGTCTAGATAGACAGGGTGGGAATTATGCTTCAGTCTCTGGCCATTCTTAATGCTGGCATTGTGAAGGTGGAATGTGCAAGAGACTGTTTTGCTGATGCTCAGTTTTAGGCACCAACAGTCAGTCAACTTTGCAATATTGTCATTTAGTGCATCTTGCGGTTCAGGATAAGTCTGAATCTGTATGCCCCAGCAACTTCCATCTTCATAAATAAACCTTCAAAACTGGGTTGGGGGTAGGCCATGGCATACAAGCTGGACATGGTTGGGCCAGGATAGAGCCCTGGGATATCCCAATCATCTGTTTCCTTCAGGGTCTAGGCATAGAAACCCTATGGTGCAGAAGGAGGCCATTTGGCCCATCAAGTCTGCTTTGACCCTTCGAAAGAGCACCATACTTAGACCCAATCTCCCGCCCTATCCCCATAACTTCACCCAACGTTTGGGCATCTAGGGGCAATTTCTCCTGGCCAATCCAACTGATTGTACTCTAAACTGTCCGTCCCAGACCAACAGTTCAATGGCGTCAGTAACCCATGGAAGGAGAACTCTTGATATTTTGATGAGTCAGACTATCATATGCTGCAGTGAGGTCAAGGAAAAGTGCCCCTGTTTTGAGGATTGGCAGGAGAAAACATTAATCGGATACCACTTTCTCATCAAAGGCCCCAAGCTTTGAGACCCAGCAAGATAGAAGGAGGCTCAAAGAAGGGGAGGGACCCCAAGAGGGAGAGAACCAGAGAGAGGGAGAGCCCCAGTGAGAGGGAGTATGCAAAAAGAGTTTTTTTTAAATTTGCTCATTCGATATGGGCGTCACAGGCTGGGCCAGCATTTATTATCCATCCCTTGTTGCCCTTGAGGAGGCAGTTAAGAGTCAACCACATGGCTGTGGATCTGGAGTCACATGTAGGCCAGATCTGGTAAGAACAACAGATTTCCTTCCCTCAAGGACAATGGTATCATGGTCATCATTAGATTTTGATTCCAGATTTTTATTGAATTCACATTTCACCATCTGCAGTGGCGGGATTTGAACCTGGGTCCATAAGACCATAAGACAGAGAAGCAGAATTATGCCACTTGGCTCACCGGTTATGCTCCGCCATTCAATCATGGCGGATATTTTTGCCATCCCTATTCTCCTGCCTTTTCCCCATAACCCCTGATCCCCTTATTAATCATGACACTCAGTGATTTGGCCTCCACAGCATTCTATGGCAAAGATTACCACAGATTCACCACCCTCCTCATCTCTGTTTTAAAGGATCGTCCCTTTAGTCTGAGATTGTGTCCTCTGCTTTTAGTTTTTCCTACAAGTGGAAACATCCTCTCCATGTCCACTCTATCCAGGCCTTGCAGTATCCTGTAAGTTTTAATAAGATCCCCCTCATTCTTCTAAACTCCAACGAGTACAGACCCAGAGTTGTCAACTGTTCCTCATACGTCAAGCTCTTCATTCCAGGGATCATTCTTGGAAACCTACTCTGGACACTTTCCAAGGCCAGCACATCTTTCCTTAGATACGGGGCCCAAAACTGCTCACAATACTCCAAATGGGATCTGACCAGAGCCTTATACAGCCCCAGAAGTACATCCCTGGTCTTATATTCTAGCCCTCTCGACATGAATGCTAACATTGCATTTGTCTTCCAAATTGCCGACTGAACCTGCACATTAACCTTAAGAGAATCGTGACCAAGGATTCCCAAGTCCCTTTGTGCTTCTGATTTCCTAAGCATTTCCCTATTTAGAAAATATTCTATGCCTAAATTCCTCCTTCGTAAGTGCATAACCTCACACTTTTCCACATTGTATTTTATTTGCCACTTCATTGCCCACTCTCCTAGTTTGTCTAAGTCCTTCTGCAGTCCCCCTGTTTCCTCAATACTACCTGTCCCTCTACAGATCTTAGTATCATCTGCAAACTTAGCAACAGCGCCTTCACCTCCTTCTTCCAGATCGTTAATATACATTGTGAAAAGATGTGGTCCCCGCACAGACCCCTGAGGCACACCACTAGTCACCGGCTGCCATCCTGAAAAAGACCCTTAATCCCCACTCTCTGCCTTCTGCCAGTCAGCCAATCCTCTATCCATGCCACGATCTTACCCTTACCATGGTTATTTAACAATCTGCTATGCGGCACTTTGTCAAAGGCCTTCTGGAAATCTAAACAAATCACGTCTACTGGTTCTCCTTTGTCTAGCTTCCCTGTTACCTGCTCAAAGAACTCTAACAGATTTGTCAGACATGACCTCTTTATGACAAAGCCGTGCTGACTTAGTCCTATATTATCATGCACTTCCAAGTACTCTGCAATTTCATCTTTAATAACGGTCTCTAAAATCTTACCAATGATTGAAGTCAGGCTAACCGGCCTATAATTTCCCGTCTTCTGCCTCCCTCCCTTCTTAAACAGGAATGTTACATTAGCCACTTTCCAGTCCTCTGGGACCCTTCCTGCCTCCAGTGATTCCTAAAAGATGACCACCAATGCCTGCATAATTTCCTCAGCTATCTCTTTTAGGATCCTGGGGCTTAGTCCATCCGGTCCAGGTGACTTATCCACCTTCAGACCTTTCAGTTTCCCAAGAACCTTCTCCTGAGTGATGGCCACTGCACTCACCTCTGTCCCCTGGTTCTCCTGGAGCTCTGGCATCCCACTGGTGTCTTCCACCGTGAAGACTGATGCAAAGTAACTACAGTAGTCCCCCTTTATAACGCGGGTATTGGGATCCAAGACAGCCACCCGCGTTGCATCCGAGCCGCGGATATCCACAATGGGGGTTTTAAATTTATTTTTAAATCTATGCATGCGCTTCCCATTGTGAGTCTACGGGGGGCGGGGGGAGAGGTCAGACCCCCGTAGACTCACAATGGGAAGCGCATGCATAGATTTTTAAACAAATTTAAAACCACAATCGTGGATCTAATTAAAACAAGCACTGCTGCATTTTAACAACTTAAAAGTTGGATTGGAGGGAGAGAGCAGCCGGCAGTGTCAATTTCAGAGGCCGGCTGATTGTTTCAGTGAGAGAGCAGCTTCCCTCTCCGGATCAAAGTGAGCCGGCCGCTGAAATTGACACTGCCGGCTGCTCTCTCCCTCCAATCAGCCGGCAGTGTCAATTTCAGCGGCCGGCTCACTTTGATCCGGAGAGGGTTAAACGATGTTAAGGGAAAGCTGAACATGTTTTTGTTTAAATGCCAAGAGGACATTAATCGGCTGCTGTAAAGCGGACGTTTGAAAAAGTTGATGGCGGACCACAAAAAGTCAAATTTCATTTTATATTATTCATTCATCTGGTAAGGTCTCCGAAACGTCATTTTGTGCCTGGGACGGATGTGTGCAAACTGAGCAAAGATTCTTCAAAAAAAGTAGCGGCCGGCTGCTCTCTCCCTCCAATCAGCCGGCAGTGTCAATTTCAGCGGCCAGCTGATTGTTTCAGTGAGAGAGCAGCTTCCCTCTCCGGATCAAAGTGAACCGGCCGCTGAAATTGACACTGCCGGCTGATTGGAGGGAGAGAGCAGCCGGCAGTGTCAATTTCAGCGGCCGGCTCACTTTGATCCGGAGAGGGAAGCTGACAGTTGGGGTCCATAAGCACCCCCGCCATATATCGCGAACCGCGGTATTGCGGAGCGCGGTATAACGGGGGACTACTGTATTCAGTTCCTCTGCCATTTCTTTGTTTCCTATTATTACTGCTCCAGCCACATTTTCCAGTGGTCCAATGTCCATATTTGCCTCTCTCTTACTTTAAATATTGAAAAAATAACTCGTCCTATCTTCCTTTATATTACTACCCAGCTTGCACTTTCAACTTCTCTCCCCTTTTGCTTTTTTGGTTATTCTCTGCTCTCTTTTAAAGGCTTCCCAATCCTCTGGTTTCCCACTAATCCTCGCCACTTTGTATGCATTTTCTTTTGCTTTTATGCTGTCCTTGACTTCCCTCATCAACCATGGATGCCTTGTCCTCCCCTTAGCATGTTTCCTCCTTGGGATGAATTTCTTGATTGCCCATCTGCCTGTCCTTTTAATAGGATGTGCCTCCCAAATAACCCCCAAAAATACCTGCCATTGCTGTTTCACTGTCTTCCCTGCTCGGCTCCTTTTACAAATAACTCTGGCCAGCTCCTCCCTCATGTCTTTGTAGTTACCCTTATTTAATTGTAATACCGTTACATCTGATTGCAGCTTCTCCCTCTCAAACTGCAGGGTAAATTCTATCATATTGTGGTCACTGCTCCCTAAGGGTTCCTTCACCTGAAGATTCCTAATGAAGTCTATCTCATTACACATCACCAAATCCAGAATTATCTGTTCCTTAGAGGGCTTTATCACAAACTGCTCCAAAAAAACATCTCTTAAACATTCCACAAATTCCTTTTCTTGGGATCCACTACCAATCTGATTTTCCCAGTCCACCTGCATATTGAAATCCGCCTTGGTTATTGTAATATTGCCTTTTTTACATGCGTTCTCTGTCTCCTGATCTATTTTCTGCCCCACATCCTGACTACTGCTAGGGGGCCTGTACATAACTCCGATCTGGGTCTTTTTACCTTTGCGATTCCTCAACTCTACCCATAGTGATTCTATGCCTTCTGATTCAATATCGCTCATTGCTATCAATTTAACTTCATTCCTTACGAACAATGCAACGCTGTCCACTTTGCCCAACTGCCTATCCTTTCGATAGGACTCATATCCTTGTATATTTAGATCCCAGCCCTGATCCCCTTGCAGCAACATCTCTGTGATGCCCACAAAACTGTACCGCACAATTTCAATGTGTGCAATAAGCTAATTTACCTTGTTCCGTATATTGCGTGCATTAAGGTACAATACCCTCAGTACTGCATTGACCATCTCCCTTCTCACACTTGTCACCTTTTTTGCTCTGCCTGAGGGTGATGTTGTTCTCTTATTTTTGTTCTCTATTTGCCCTTCAGATATGACACAGTAGCACAAGTGGATAGCACTGTGGCTTCACAGCGCCAGGGTCCCAGGTTCGATTCCCCGCTGGGTCACTGTCTGTGCGGAGTCTGCACGTTCTCCCCGTGTCTGCGTGGGTTTCCTCCGGGTGCTCCCACAGTCAAAAGACGTGCAGGTTAGGTGGATTGGCCATGATAAATTGCCCTTAGTGATGAAAATGGTTAGGAGGGGTTATTGGGTTACAGGAATAGGGTGGAAGTGAGGGCTTAAATGGATCGGTGCAGACTCGATGGGCCGAATGGCCTCCTTCTGCACTGTATATTCTATGTTACTACATTACTGTGTATGTTAGCTAACAATCTGGTTCCCATCCCTCTGCCATGTTAGTTTAAATTCTGGATGAAAGCAAATTACTGCGGATGCTGGAATCTGAAACGAAAGGGAAAATGCTGGAAAATCTCAGCAAGTCTGGCAGCATCTGTAGGGAGAGAAAAGAGCTAACGTTTTGAGTCCGATGACTCTTTGTCAAAGCTAACAGACAGAGAGAGTGGGAAATATTTATACTGTGGAGTGAGAATGAAAGATGAGGTCATAGCCACAAAAAACCAGGGAAACTGGGTGCTAATGGGCACAGAAACCAAGGGGGAAGAGAGCTAATGGCAGTCCCCAGAGAGGACAAAAGATGTGAAAGGTCAAACAGCAGGGAAACTAACATCAGAGGATGAACTGTAGGTGTGGGGGGAGGGGAAGGGGAAGCAAAGAGGAGAAAGGTGCAGGAAAGGTGCAGGAATGAAAGAAATGGTAAAAGACAGTTAAAATGAAATGAAAACAAATGGGTCGAGGTGGGGCTGATCATCTGAAGTTGGTGAATTCGATGTTCAGGCCGGAAGGCGTGCCTAACCGGAAGATGAGATGTTGTTCCTCCAGTTTGCGTTGCGCTTCACTGGAACGTTGCAGCAGGCCAAGAACAGACATGTGGGCATGGGAGCAGGGTCTTTTGTTAAAATGGCACGCAACAGGAAGGTCAGGGTCCTGAATGCGCACAGACCGACGATGCTCAGCAAAGCGAGCACCCAGTCTGCGTTTAGTCTCTCCGATATAGAGGAGACCACATTGGGAGCAGCGAATGCAATAGACCAGGTTGAAAGAGGTGTAAGTGAAACGCTGCTTAACCTGGAATGAGTATTTTGGGCCTGGAATGTTAAGCATGGAAGAGGTAAAGGGGCAGGTGTTACACCTTCTGCGATTGCATGGGATGGTGTCATGGGTGATGGGTGATGGTGGAGGAGTGGACTAGATTGTCTCGGAGGGAACGGTCTCTGCGTTTAAATTCTCCCGAGTGACACTAGCAAACTTCCCAGCCAGGATATTGGTGCCCCTCGGGTTTAGATGCAACCCGACCTTCTTGTACAGGTCGCACCTGCCCCGGAAGAGATCCCAATGGTCCAGAAATCTGAAACCCTCCCTCCTATACCACTGGTTTAGCCACGCGTTTACTTGCACTATCCTCCTATTTCTAGCTTCACTGGCACGTGGCACAGGGAGTAACCCTAGATTACAACCTGACAGATCCTGCTTTTTAGCTTATTGCCCAACTCCCTGAACTCCTTCTGCAGGACCGCATTGCTCTTCCTGCCTATGTCATTAGTACCTATGTGTACTACGACCTCTGGCTGTTCACCCTCCCCCTTAAGGATCTCCTGTGTTTGTTCAGAGACATCCTTGACCCTGGCACCAGGGAGGTAACACACCTTCCTGGAGTCTCTTTCACATCCACAGAAGCACCTATCTGTGCCGCTTACTTTCGAGTCCCCTATAACAATCGCTCGCCTGCACTTTGCCCTCCTCTGCTGAGCACCAGAGCCAATTGTGGTGCCACTGTTCTGGCTGCTGTTGTTTTCTCCTGATAGGCTTATAGTCCACAGAGCATTACTCTGGGTCTCTGGTTAACTAATCCAGTGACAATATCACTACGTCACCCCATTCCCCTGTTTGCAGACACTCAGAGAGAGGGAGAGAATGCAGAGACAGGGAGAGACCCAGAGAGGGAGAGAAACCTAGAGAGAGGGAGAGACCCAGAGAGAGGCTAAAAGAACATTCAGAGGGAAAGGCCCAGAGAGAAGGACAGGCCCAGAGAGAAGGAGAGACACAGAGAGAGGAAGAGACCCAGAGCGAGGAAGAGGGTAAAAGAGTATTGAGAGGGAGGGGCCCAGAGCGAGGAAGAGACCCAGGAAGAGGGTAAAAGAGCACGAGAGACAGAGAAGTCCAGGCTCATCCTGTGTTTCAAAAATATTGTGACATGTCAGGAAAGCTATAAGGTGATTGGCTGATGAGTATTGCTGCTTATGGACTAAGTCTAAAAAACTAGGAGTTTAAAAATAATGTTAAATGATAGTAACAAGTAAGAAGTGAGTAACTCGTAAGTCTCATCTTTTTTTTCTTAAGCAAGGTTTATTACCAATAGCAAGGTGCAGCAAGTCTTAGTTTATCAATATTGCTACTGTTTATTAATAGCAACAAGTTTTTCTCGTATTAGTAAAGCTTATTAATATTGGTGCTGTTTGGGACTTCTGCTGCCGGGGATGTGCTGAGCAGCTGTAGGAAAGGCGGCTCTCCGTTTGGAAACTCTGAATTAGGCACTTTCAGCCCAAAAGGTGGCCGCCACACCGACTAAAAAAAAAAGCCCCACCCTTCTCCGAAACCGCAGAGATATGCCCTCAAATCAACAAAAGGGCCAAAAGGACAATAAGAACAGTAGGAGCCAGGAGAGAAAAGTCGAGGCGGCGGACAGGCAGAGTGAGGCAGAGCAGGACATGAGTGAGCCAGATCGCCAACACAAACGCCGGCTAACCCACCAATAGGCCAATGGATGGTCGGGGACGAAAACCTCCCCAAGCCCCAGAAGTGGTCAGGGCCCAGAGGTCACTCCTGCAGAAGGCCAGAAACAGGAGAACCACTGCAGGCCATCATCGGCAAATTCCACCGGTTCCAAGATAAGGAGAAGATCCTGAACTGGGCAAGGGGAGCATGGTCCATGTGTACGAAGACATTGGGGCAGACCTAGCCAAGCTCCAGGCTGAATTCAATGGAGCCAAAGCAGCTCTGTTTAAAAACAGGGTGCAGTTTGGGATGCTGTACCCGGCCAAACTTTTAAAAATAAATTTAGAGTACCCAATTCATTTTTTTTCCAATTAAGGGGCATATTAGCGTGACCAATCCCCCACCCTGCACAACTTTGGGTTGTGGGGGCGAAAACCATGCCAACATGGGGAGAATGTGCAAACTCCACACGGACAGTGACCTGAGCTGGGATCAAACCTGGGACCTCGGCGCCATGAGGCAGCAGTGCTAAACCTTCGATTGAGCTTCTTCTGCACCATATGGATTAAACCCACCTACCCTGCACATCCTTTTAGGTTGTGGGGGTGAGACCCACGCAGACACGGGGAGAGTGTGCAAATTCCACATGGACAGTGACCTGGGACCGGGATCGAACTGCGGGATGTCATGGAGAGTATTAACTCCACACAGGCAAGGAAGGAGACGAGTCCAGATGGTTTCCCGGTGGACTTCTGCAAAAGATTTGCACAAGCACTGTCCCCACACCTGCGGGAGATGTTCACTGATTCGCTATCAAGGGGATCTCTGTCACCAACACTGGCACAGGCATCGATATCACTGATCAATGCAAAGGACAAAGACCCGACAGAGTGCGGGTCATACAGACCTATCTCACTCCTAAACATGGACGTCAAAATCCTGACGAAGGCCTTGGCGAGGTAACTGGAGAGTTGTGTACAAGAGGTAGTCAAGGAAGATCAGACTGGCTTTGTCAAGGGTAGACAACTAACAACGGACATTAGATGATGGCTGAACATGAACATGACCCCACCCGGGGAGGATCCACCAGAGGTGATCATCTCCCTGGATGCAAAAATGCCTTTGACAGGGTCAAATGGAAGTATCTCATAGAGGTCTTGGAACAGTTTTGGTTTGGGCCAGGGTTCACCTTGTGAGTGAAACTACTGTACAGTGCTCCCAAAGCGAGTGTACGGACAAACACCAACAGTTCTAGATACTTCCGGCTGCACAGAGGCACGAGGAGGGTGGGGGGGTTGGCGGCAGTGGAGCAGAGCTGGGGAGGCTGCCATTCAAACTGCCATTCAAACTGGGGGGGGGGGGGGGGGGGGGGGGGGGGTAGAGAGAAGACCCCGAGGATTAGGAAGAAGGTCCTTCAAAGAAAGAGGAAATTACGAGGCCTGGCGCTCCTAAACCTCCAATTCTACCACTGGGCAGCTACCCATAAAGAGTACGGGGATGGTACAGAGAGGTGGAGGACAAGTGTGGACGGTGCCAGGTGAGAGGCCTGGTCAACCAGGCCCACATGTTCTGGTCTTGTTCCAGACTTGTAAGGTACTGGACGCCCTTCTTCGAGACCATGTGCAGGTTTGTGGGGTTGAGGGTGGAACCTTGCCTGTTAGTGACGGTCTTCGGGGCATCAGAGGAGCCAGTTCTCTTCCTGAGGAGGGGGCGGACGCCCTAGCCTTTGCCTCCCTGATTGTCTGCCAGAGAATCCTGCTGGCTGGTGATCTGCAGCACCACCCAAAGCTGCAGACTGGCTGTTCGACCTGTCGGAATTTCTCAAACTAGACAGAATAAAATACACCATCAGAGGATCAGAGGAAGGCTCCCGCAGCACGTGGAGGCTGTTCACCAACATGTTCCATACCTGTTCGCAATTAGCAACCAATAAGATAAGGGGGAGGCGGGGCGCGGGCACCACAACAGACCACAAAACAAAGAGAGGAATAGGGGAGTGGACTAAGAAGGGGTGATGGGACTAGGAAGGGCAGGGGAGGGTGAAGGCAGGTAGGAGGGGGGGGGGGGGGCAAGGGTGGGCAGGTCCAGCGCACCAAGGGTAGCTCAGCTGTACATGGGATAAGAAAGAGTGAAAGAGCAACAGTGATGGGTAATTCAATAGCTAGTGGAATAGATTTGCATTGCTGTCGTCACAGCCGTGACTCCAGGATGTTGTGTTGCCTGCTTGGTGCCAGGGTTAAGGGTGTGACTGAATGGCTGCAGCTCGCCCTGAGGGGGGAGTCAGTACCAATGATGTACCTAGAAACAGAGATGTGGTCAGAATTTAGGGAGCTAGGTAGAAAATGAGCAAGCAGGACCTCTAAAGTAATAGGGTGGAATTCTCCGGTTCCCAAGCCGCGTGTTTCTTGGCTGCTCGCCATTCGCTGGCGGTGGGATTCTATCCTCCTGTCACTTGTCAGTGGGACTTGTCAATGAAACCACTGCACGCTGCCACAAAACCTGCTGGTAGGGGTGTGCTGCCTGTGGGAAGATCCAATCCCAATGACCGGGATCTCCCAATTACTCCCAGTGCTGTGCAAAGTGAATACAGAAATAGAGGAATAAGATGGACGAATGCATGGTTGGAAAGATGGTGCAGGATGGAGGGCTTTGTATCCCTGAGGCCTTGGGGGAGTTTGGAACCTGGACATATAAAAAGGGTTGCACCTGAACAGAGCTGGGACTGAGTTCCTTGTGGAGTATTTTGTTAATGCTTTTGGGGAGGGTTTAAACTAACTTGGCAGGATGTGGGAACCAGGAGATAATATTAGAGAGGAATGTTGTTGTAATATGGGTTCTTTAGTTGCTTCAGTGATGAAATCTTGAGATTTGGATGTTTAAACACAGTTTATTGTTAGTCTTTAACCATTTACAGATGCCAGGTTACTGGAATGCTTGATGCTGCTGCCATGGGTCGGCTGCTTCCACAGTGTTTCCTCTGAGTCCATTCCATGTGACTCTATACCACCACCTCTTTGCCTTTGTTTCCTTTCCTATCTTTCCTGTGCACCTTGTATCCAGAGATATTTAACACTCAGTTCTGCCTTTCTTTGAGCCAGGTTTCTGTTATATTTCCACATGGCAACCTGTGCCTCTTGCATTGTAAAAATATACACAAACTTCTTCTTGAATTGGGATGCAGCTGATCTACTATCTGAATTCAGAATATTTAAATAACATAGAGAGCTATGGTTTCTTGACTGAGGTGAGTCTGAACTGGAGGAGCAAGCCATAAAAAATTGTCCAGCAATTGCGAATGAAGGTGCGCACAGGCTGAACACATCAGGATTAACAGAAGAGGAGACAAAAGATCCTCAGAAGATATGAACCACATTAGATGACTGGTTCAAAATGAAGTTAAAGTTCCATTTTCATCGATCAGAATTCATGTAATTTCAACAACAGTCTACAGAATCCATAGAGCACTTTTCCAGTAGATGCAGAAAAAGTGCTCATACTGTGATTCACCAGATGCAGAGCTAGCTGACAGAATTATTGAGTTGGTGATTGCATCCATTCCCATTGAAGCATTCCAGAAAGAAATGTAAACAAGCCCAACATGTACAGCATGGAAGAGCTACCGAATGATTGACTTAGCTACAAAACAATCCTCACAGGTCGATAAAGCTTACAGGTCTCAAGTACAACCCTAATTGTTGACGCTCTTATTAGCAAACCCAAATCTAGCAAGACACGTGGAAGGTGCGGCATTCTGAAAGCAACAAGGAGAACTGCCAGGAATTCTGCAAGGCATGTGGCGGAAAAGGCTAATGGCAGTAGCAGTGCACTGGGGCAAAGGCTGATGGCGCTACATGAGGTGAATGGTTAAACCAAAATATGATGATGATGAAGATCGCTGAACATTTTTCACACCATCTATATTTGTGAAAAACAAAAGTACCATTACACCATCCGAGGAGTTTGCCAAGATCCAAATGATCTGCCCTAAGGAAGTTGGTAACTACTCATTATTGGCCAAGATTGACACACGGTTTACATATTATCTCTGTGAATTCTAAAGATATGTAGCCTGTGTGGTGTCTGCACGTTCTTCCCGTGTCTGCATGGGTTTCTTCCGGGTGCTCCTGTTTCCTCCACAGTTGAAAGATGTGCAGGTTAGGTGGATTGGCTATGCTAAATTGCCCTTGGTGTCCAAAAATGTTAGGTGGGGTTACTGGGTTACAGCGATAGGGTGGAGGTGTGGGCTTGAGTGGGGTGCTCTTTCCAGGGCCGGCTCAAGGCACCGGCAACTCGGGCAGTCGCCCGGGGCGCCATGTGCTAGGGGGCGCCAGAGACTCGGGTCCCGCGCATGCGCAGTTGAGCAGTTGCCAACCAGCGCATGTGCGGTGGCCGCCCTCCCCCAGGGCGGCCCCCCCATCGGTCCGCCCCCCGCTCGGTCCGCTCCCCCCCGCCCCCCCCCTCGGTCCCCCCTCGGTCCCCCCCGCCCCCCCTCGGGTCCGCCCCTCTCCCCCCCCCCCCCCCCCCCTCGGACCCCCCTCGGCCCCCCCTCGGTGCCCCCCCCCTCGGGTCCGCCCCCCCCCTCGGGTCCGCCCCCCCCCCCTCGGTCCCCCCCGCCCCCCCTCGGGTCCGCCCCTCCCCCGCCCCACCCCCTCGGACCCCCCTCGGCCCCGCCCCCCTCCCTCGGCCCCGCCCCCCTCCAAGGGCACCGAAGTTCAGCTTGCCCGGGGCGCCAGCAACCCTAGGGCCGGCGCTGGCTCTTTCCAAGGGCCGGTGCAGACTCGATGGGCCGAATGGCCTCCTTTTGCACTGTACATTCTATGATTCTATGATCCACAGACATGGAAGGCCATTGCACAATGTATTTCTGTGAAACTTTCAGGATATAACGGTTCACTAATTCCATGTGAAGGATCCATAGTCCCAGAGTGTAAGTACAATCAATCCTCAGTGTTCTACATTGCGGACGCTAAAGGTTCAGTAATTGTATGTCAACAGCATAACATAATCTCACACCAATGACAATCCATGGAATCAGTCAGATCTTATTCATTAAATGAACCTCAGAAACGACTCCTGTCATCTCGGTTCAAGATCTAACACTGGAATATCCAGTATGTTTCAACACAGTTGGCAGTTTCAAGGGAGCTGTAACATTACATTTGCAGGCTATTGCAAGTCTGATTTTTTTGGATTTGATGTGATTTATTATTGTCACATGTATTAGTATAGATTGAAAAGTATTGTTTCTTGCATAAGAACATAAGAACTAGGAGCAGGAGTAGGCCATCTGGCCCCTCGAGCCTGCTCCGCCATTCAATTAGATCATGGCTGATCTTTTGTGGACTCAGCTCCACTTTCCGGCCCGAACACCATAACCCTTAATCCCTTTATTCTTCAAAAAACTATCTATCTTTACCTTAAAAACATGTAATGAAGGAGCCTCAACTGCTTCACTGGGCAAGGAATTCCATAGATTCACAACCCTTTGGGTGAAGAAGTTCCTCCTAAACTCAGTTCTAAATCTACTTCCCCTTATTTTGAGGCTATGCCCCCTAGTTCTGCTGTCATCCGCCAGTGGAAACAACCTGCCCGCATCTATCCTATCTATTCCCTTCATAATTTTAAATGTTTCTATAAGATCCCCCCTCATCCTTCTAAATTCCAACGAGTACAGTCCCAGTCTACTCAACCTCTCCTCATAATCCAACCCCTTCAGCTCTGGGATTAACCTAGTGAATCTCCTCTGCACACCCTCCAGCGCCAGTACGTCCTTTCTCAAGTAAGGAGACCAAAACTGAACACAATGCTCCAGGTGTGGCCGCACTAACACCTTATACAATTGCAACATAACCTCCCTAGTCTTAAACTCCATCCCTCTAGCAATGAAGGACAAAATTCCATTTGCCTTCTTAATCACCTGTTGCACTTGTAAACCAACCTTCTGTGACTCATGCACTAGCACACCTAAGTCTCTCTGAACAGCGGCATGCTTTAATATTTTATCGTTTAAATAATAATCTCGTTTGCTGTTATTCCTACCAAAATGGATAACCTCACATTTGTCAACATTGTATTCCATCTGCCAGACCCGAGCCCATTCACTTAACCTATCCAAATCCCTCTGCAGACTTCCAGTATCCTCTGCACTTTTCGCTTTACCACTCATCTTAGTGTCATCTGCAAACTTGGACACATTGCCCTTGGTCCCCAACTCCAAATCATCAATGTAAATTGTGAACAATTGTGGGCCCAACACGGATCCCTGAGGGACACCACTAGCCACTGACTGCCAACCAGAGAAACACCCATTTATCCCAACTCTTTGCTTTCTATTAATTAACCAATCCTCTATCCATGCTACTACTTTACCCTTAATGCCATGCATCTTTATCTTATGCAGCAACCTTTTGTGTGGCACCTTGTCAAAGGCTTTCTGGAAATCCAGATATACCACATCCATCGGCTCCCCGTTATCTACTGCACTGGTAATGTCCTCAAAAAATTCCACTAAATTAGTTAGTCATGACCTGCCTTTTACGAACCCATGCTGCGTCTGCCCAATGGGACAATTTCTATCCAGATGCCTCGCAATTTCTTCCTTGATGATAGATTCCAGCATCTTCCCTCTTACCGAAGTTAAACTCACTGGCCTATAATTTCCTGCTTTCTGCCTACCTCCTTTTTTAAACAGTGGCGTCACGTTTGCTAATTTCCAATCCACTGGGACCACCCCAGAGTCTAGTGAATTTCGGTAAATTATCACTAGTGCACCTGCAATTTCCCTAGCCATTTCTTTTAGCACTCTGGGATGCATTCCATCAGGGCCAGGAGACTTGTCTACCTTTAGCCCCATTAGCTTTCCCATCACTCCCTCCTTAGTGATAACAATCCTCTCAAGGTTCTCACCTGTCATAGCCTCATTTCTATCAGTCGCTGGCATGTTATTTGTGTCTTCCACTGTGAAGACCGACCCAAAAAACCTGTTCAGTTCCTCAGCCATTTCCTCATTTCCCATTATTAAAACTCCCTTCTCATCCTCTAACGGACCGATATTTACCTTAGCCACTCTTTTTTGTCTTATATATTTGTAAAAACTTTTACTGTCTGTTTTTATATTCTGAGCAAGTTTACTCTCATACTCTATCTTACTCTTCTTTATAGCTTTTTTAGTAGCTTTCTGTTGCCCCCTAAAGATTTCCCAGTCCTCTAATCTCCCAGCAATCTTTGCCACTTTATATGCTTTTTCCTTCAATTTGATACTCTCCCTTATTTCCTTAGATATCCACGGTCGATTTTCCCTCTTTCTTCCGTCCTTCCTTTTTGTTGGTATAAACCTTTGCTGAGCACTGTGAAAAATCGCTTGGAAGGTTCTCCACTGTTCCTCAACTGTTCCACCATAAAGTCTTAGCTCCCAGTCTACCTTAGCTAGTTCTTCTCTCATCCCCTTGTAATCTCCTTTGTTTAAAAACAAAACACTAGAATTTGATTTTACTTTCTCACCCTCCATCTGTATTTTAAATTCCACCATATTGTGATCGCTCCTTCCGAGAGGATCCCTAACTATGAGATCATGAATCAATCCTGTCTCATTACACAGGACAAGATCTAGGACCGCTTGTTCCCTCATAGGTTCCATTACATACTGTTCTAGGAAACTATCGCGGATACATTCTATAAACTCCTCCTCACGGTTGCCTTGACCGACCTGGTTAAACCAATCGACATGTAGATTAAAATCCCCCATGATAACTGCTGTACCATTTCTACATGCATCAGTTATTTCTTTGTTTATTGCCTGCCCCACCATCTCGTTACTATTTGGTGGCCGATAGACTACTCCTATCAGTGACTTTTTCGCCTTACTATTCCTGATTTCCACCCAAATGGATTCAACCTTATCCTCCATAGCACCGATGTCATCCCTTACTATTGCCCGGATGTCATCCTTAAATAACAGAGCAACACCACCTCCCTTACCATCCACTCTGTCCTTCCGAATAGTTTGATACCCTCGGATATTTAACTCCCAGTCGTGACCATCCTTTAACCATGTTTCAGTAATGGCCACTAAATCATAGTCATTTACGATGATTTGTGCCACCAACTCATTTACTTTATTCCGAATACTACGAGCATTCAGGTAAAGTACACTTATGTTGGTTTTTTTACCTCTGTTTTGAATCTTAACATCTCCAGTTTTATTCCTTTTGTTATTACTGGGCCTATTCACTGTGCTCCCCTCAGTCACTGTACCTTGTACTGTCGCCCTTATGGATTTCTGACTATGTCTTCTCTGCCTTGCACTTTTCCCCTTACTTCCTTTTGTTTCTGTCCCTGTTTTACTACCTTCCAACTTCCAGCATTAGTTCCCATCCCCCTGCCACATTAGTTTAAACCCTCCCCAACAGCTCTAGAAAACACCCCCCCTAGGACATCGGTTCCAGTCCTGCCCAAGTGCAGACCGTCCGGTTTGTACTGGTCCCACCTCCCCCAGAACCGGTCCCAATGCCCCAGGAATTTGAATCCCTCCCTCTTGCACCATCTCTCAAGCCACGCATTCATCCTATCTATCCTGAAATTCCTACTCTGACTAGCTCGTGGCACTGGTAGCAATCCTGAGATTACTACCTTTGAGGTCCTACTTTTTAGTTTAACTCCTAACTCCCTGAATTCCGCTTGTAGTTCCTCATCCCGTTTTTTACCTATATCGTTGGTGCCTATGTGCACCACGACAGCTGGCTGTTCACCCTCCCCCCCCAGAATGTCCTGCAGCCGCTCCGAGACATCCTTGACCCTTGCACCAGGGAGGCAACATACCATCCTGGAGTCTCGATTGCATCCACAGAACCGCCTGTCTATTCCCCTTACGATCGAGTCCCCTATCACTATAGCCCTGCCATTTTTCTTCCTGCCCTGCTGTGCAGCAGAGCCAGCCACGGTGCCATGAACCTGGCTGCTGCTGCCTTCCCCTGGTGAGCCATCTTCCTCAACAGTATCCAAAGCGGTATATCTGTTTTGCAGGGAGATGACCGCAGGGGACACCTGCACTGCCTTCCTACTCTTGCTCTTTCTTTTCGTCACCCATTTTCTATCTCCCTCAGTAACCTTCACCTGCGGTGTGACCAACTCGCTAAACGTGCTATCCACGTCCTCCTCAGCATCGCGGATGCTCCAAAGTGAGTCCATCCGCAGCTCCAGAGCCGTCAAGCGGTCTAACAAGAGCTGCAACTGAACACACTTCTTGCACGTGAAGGAGCCAGGGACAGTGGACGTGTCCCTGAGCTCCCACATCGCACACGAGGAGCATGACACGGGTCTGGGATCTCCTGCCATGTCTTAAACCCTTGGTAAACTTAAACAACTAGAATTTCAAAATAAAAATAAATAAATTAGACAATAAACAGAAAAAGAGAGACTACTTACCAGTCACTTACCAGGGTTAAAAAGCACCTCCTCACACTCTGCACCGAATTACCTCACTGCACCAAATTACCAAGTTTCAATCCCCACTCTGTACGAGTCTCACTCCGGATGTGTCTCCTGGAAAAGTGCTCGCTTACTGTGTGCGCTCTCTGTCTGTCTTTTATACAGACCTCAGCTAACCGATGACTCAAAAAAAACCTTAACTTCAAAGAGAATAATACAATGTGCCCCTAAACAGGCCTCAGGTGATTGACAGATAACTGCCTCTCAGCAATTAGGGTGGGGGCAGCTTCAACCAATCAGACACTAAGCTCCACACTGCACTTTTAACTGAAAAACAGCAGAATTAGATTTTCCACTTACCTTTGCTGATTTACCTCACTGCACCAAATTACCAAGTTTCAATCCCCACTCTGTACGAGTCTCACTCCGGATGTGTCTCCTGGAAAAGTGCTCGCTTACTGTGTGCGCTCTCTGTCTGTCTTTTATACAGACCTCAGCTAACCGATGACTCAAAAAAAACCTTAACTTCAAAGAGAATAATACAATGTGCCCCTAAACAGGCCTCAACAGGCCTCAGGTGATTGACAGATAACTGCCTCTCAGCAATTAGGGTGGGGGCAGCTTCAACCAATCAGACACTAAGCTCCACACTGCACTTTTAACTGAAAAACAGCAGAGTTAGATTTTCCACTTACCTTTGCTGATTTACCTCACTGCACCAAATTACCAAGTTTCAATCCCCACTCTGTACGAGTCTCACTCCGGATGTGTCTCCTGGAAAAGTGCTCGCTTCTGTGCAGACAACGCATATTGTACATAGGGAAGGAAGGAGAGACTGCAGAATGTAGTCTGTCAACTGATCGAGTAAATCAGCTACGAGAAGAAATGGTGAAAGATTCCACATTACAGAAACTGCGGAAAACCATGATTGAAGGGAAGTCTGGTGAAACGCAACTTACCCTCGAACCTGTGAGACCATTTTGGCCTTACAGAGATGATAGGCATTACCAAGGAGACGTTTTTAAATGCAGGCAGGCTGCCATTTGTGACTTGGTATTCTTCAACAACTTCATCACTCACGGATCAGACTGAGAAGACACACAAGAGAGTCAATCGATTGGCAAGGTATGAACAATGTCATGGAAGTGATTGTCAAGAAATGCGAGGCAGAACAAGAGCATATTCCAGTCAGCAGAAAGATCCATTGCTCCCACATGAAGTTCCTCTACATCCTTGGTTCAAAATTGCATCAAATCTCTTTCATGTCCATAGCACTAACTTCATCGTTATTGTCAATAGCTTTACCAGATACTCCATTATTCAACAATTGCACAATACACCAAGAACAACTGTCACGCACACTCTAAGTGCAAGTTTCAGTTTATTTGGTGTACCTAGAGAGATCATTACAGATAATAGTCCACAATTTATTGATAAACCATTGGTATTATCTCCTTCTCCATACAGCTCCTCATCGTGCTCCTCTGGCCCCTTCCTGACCTGGAGGATGCACTTGTGGAAGCACCTCCTCGCGATTCTGTCCAATGTCTGAGTTACCCTGATCCCATCTCAAAACCCTGAGCTGCCATTCATAGGTTCACCAGGGTTTCCCTACCTACTTCTGATGCCCAAGTGATATCAGCAGCTTCACATCACCCTTAAGATTCCAAACCCTCACTTAACACAAATACAAGCCTTGCAGAATCAGCGAAGGCAACTTTATGCCACTGGTTCAGCATCTGAGTTAAAATCTCCTGTTTTATACAGCTGTTGCAACATTCATTTAAAAAAAAATTTAGAGTACCCAATTATTTTTTCCAATTAAGGGGCAATTTAGCGTGGCCAATCCACCTATCCAGCACATCTTTTGGGTTGTGGGGGTGAAACCCACGCAGACACGGGGAGAATGTGCAAACTCCTCACGGACAGTGACCCAGAGCTGGGATTCGAACCCGGGTCCTCAGCGCCTTAGGCAGCAATGCTAACCACTGTGCCACCGTGCTGCCCTTGTTGCAACATTCATTAGCACTCAGAGTATCCCGCCGTGTCCCTGACAGTTGTACCCTACATGTTCCTGATCCTCCATTTTCCCCATGCTTCTCAATTGAAAATTCCAAGCAGTCAATCCACAGAATGAGCTTCACAACAAACTCCACAAGAGGCATGTGGGTTGTCAACTCCCCACCTCTTGCCCGCCCTCTGAATATTGCATCGTGTTCCTGAGGCGTTGGGAACCAGTGATGTCATCGGAGTGCATGGTTTTCAAAACACGCCCGCACCCGACCTCACCTCATGGGTGACTGAAAATCTGGCACCCAGTTCAATTCACTTTGCGCGTCATTTTATGTTTATCTAATTATTTTGTTTCTCCATTTCAGACTGCTCAGTGGACTGTAGTTAAAAAGAAAAAGATTCTTGTAACTCATTTTCCTTTCTTACAGAGGGGCTGATGGAAACGGAAGTAGCATCTGGTTCCACAACTCAATAAAAGGAAGCTGTGGCAGCCGGCCTTGCAACTGGTTCTGTATATCTCTTGGCAAGAACTGCCTCAGAGGAACTGCCAGCAGCACTTAAATGATAAACAGCTCCAATCATTAATTGCACATTGTGCCGACTAATTTAAGAAAATATTTCATTCCAAACTTCAAGGAATATCATTCATAAATCGTCTCATGATCAAAGGCATGTTTCTGAAATAGCCTTTTGATTGATGCTCACCCTGGGTCAGTTGATGGTGTTTTTGCCTCTGTGGTAGAACGTTGCAGCTACAGACTCATTCTAGAGACGTACGAGCACAGGCCAATAATTAGTTTCCATGATGCCGGTTTGTTACAAGTGTCAAGTGCAGCAAAATGGTGTCCACACGACTTGCACATAGTTCTGGTATGGCCCAGGCTGAACGCCTTGTTGAGGGCGTTTGGATGAGCATTAGGAGGCACGGCCCAGTCCAAACACCACTTTGTTGAGGGTATTTGGGTGGGCGTTAAGACGGTGCACTGGAAGTGTGCTGAAAGATGGACGTCAGTTAGCATGTCATGCTGATTCGCTGCAAGCATTGCCATTTTCAACTTTTAACATAGAACAGTACAGCACAGAACAGGCCCTTCGGCCCTCGATGTTGTGCCAAGCAATGATCACCCTACTCAAACCCACGTATCCACCCTATACCCGTTACCCAACAACCCTCCCCCCCTTAACCTTACTTTTTTTAGGACACTAAGGGCAATTTTAGCATTGCCAATTAACCTAACCCGCACATCTTTGGACTGTGGGAGGTAACCGGAGTACCCGGAGGAAACCCACGCACACACGGGGAGGACGCGCAGACTCCGCACAGACAGTGACCCAGCTGGGAACCGAACCTGGGACCCTGGAGCTGTGAAGCATTTATGCTAACCACCATGCTACCGTGCTGCCAACTTCACTGCTCCACCATGCATTCAGCAACAGGAAGAATCCCCAGCTAGCATTATTTAAAGAGATCATTAATTGCTACTGTAATAAATGCAAAAATACTGTGGATGCTGGGGATTTGAATTAAAAACAGAACGTTCTGGTAAAGCTCAGCAGGTCTGGCAGCATCTGTGGAGAGAGAAAAAGAGTTAATTGAGTCGATTGTGACCCTGGAACACGATCACTTATCGTAGTATCAATTACTACTGGGTTGGTTTGCTAAACACTACTGCCTCTGAGAAGTGCTCAGTGGGTTGAAGAGCCAGGGAATCTGTTGGAAATGGTGGTGAAGGCCCTGGTTTCAACTGCAAGGGTTCAGAGCTGACCACCTGCTCGCAGTCATGAGAACTAAAGTTACCATTCCCCTCGAGTTACAGCAGGAATCTGCGTGGGTTTCATCCCCACAACCCAAAAAGATGTGCAGGGAGGTGAATTGGCCACAATAAATTGCTTCTTAATTGGAACAAAAGAATTGGGGACTCTAAATTATTTTTTTTATTACAAAAGAAAACTAGCGCAAAATATCAAGAAGAATAGCAAAAGCTTCTGTAAGTACATAAAAGGGAAGAGAGTCGCTAAATGAATGTTGGTCCCTTGGAAGATGAAACCGGAGAGTTAATGGGGAACCAGAAATGGCAAAGATGCTAAATCAATATCTTGTCTCAGTTTTCATGGTGGAGGGCACTAGTACCATTCATGTAGGAATGGGCAATTAAGAGATAATAGAAGGGTGGAACTTAGAACAATTAGCATTATTTGGGTAACAGTATTCAACAAATTATTGGGAATGAAGGCAGAACAGTCCCCTGGGCCTGATGGCCTACATCCTAGGGTGTTAATGGAAGTGGCAGCGGAGATAGTGGGTCCATTGGTTATAATATTCCAAAATTTCCTGGACACGGGAAACGTTCCAGTGGATTAGAAAAATGCTGATGTAACACCCTTATTCAAAAAGGGAGGGAGGCAGAATGTGGAAAATACAGACCAGTTAGTTTAACATCGGTTGTTGGGAAATTGTGAGAATCAATTATCAAGGAAGTAATATCAGGACATTTGGGAAGTCAAATCGCAATCCATCAGATCAGCATGGTTTTGTGAAAGGTAAATCATGTTTGACTAAATTGCTTGAGTTCCTCAAAGGCGTAACAAGCCAAGTGGATAATGTGGATCCAGTAGATGTAGTAAATCTGGACTTCCAGAAGGTGTTTGATAAGGTGTCACACAGAAGGTTAATACACAAGATAAGATCACACAGGGTTAGGAGTAATTTATTAGTTTGGATAGAAGACTGCCTGATGGACAGAAGGCAGAGAGTCGGGTTAAATGGGTCTTTTTCTGGATGGCAAGATATAACTAGTGGGGTGCCAGTGGGTTAGGTCCTTGGGCCCCAGCTATTTACAATCTATATTAACGACTTGTATACAGGGATAGAAGATTCTGTAGCCAAATTTACAGATGACACTAAAATAGGTAGGACCGTGAGTTGCAGTGAGGAAATAAGAACCTTACAAATGGATATAGATGGGTTAGTAGAGTGGGCCAAAATGTGGCAGACGAAGTTTAACGTGGATAAGCGTGAGGTCATCCATTTTAGGTGGAAAAATGGGAAGGCCACTTATTATCTCAATGGGGAGAGACTTCAGGGTGCTCCATTGAAGAGGGACCTGGATGTCTTTGTACATGAGTCACAGAAAACTAGCATGTAGGCGCAGCAGGTAATAAAGAAAGTGAATGGAATGTTGGCAGTTACAGCTAAAGGAATATAGTATAGAGGTAAGGAAGTGTTGTTGCAACTGTACAACGCATTGATGGGACCGCACCTGGAGTATTGTGCAGAGCTTTGGCCCTCTTATTTGAGGAAAGATGTAGTGGCATTGGAAGCAGTTCAGAGGAGGTTCACTAGATTGATTGAAGAGAGATTGAGCAGTTTAGACCTATGCTCTCTAGGGTTTAGAAGAATGAGGGGAGATCAAATTGAGATTTAAAAGATGATAAAATGTCTGGATAAAGTAGGCATGGAGCTTCCTCTTGTTGGACATTCTAGAATGAGAGGTCATGGTGTCAGGATAAGAGGTAGCAAATTTAAAACAGAGATGAGGAGAAACTACTTCTCATAAAGGGTTGTGAATCTGTGGAATTCGCTACCCAGAGTGCGGTGGATGCTGGAACAGTGAATAAATTGAAGGAGGAGTTAGACAGATTATTCATTAGTAATGGGTTGAAGGGTTACAGAGAATGAGCAGGACGTTGGAGTTGATCAGCCATGATTGTATTGAACGATGGAGCAGGTGCGAGCAGCTAAATTGCCTACTCCTGCTCCTAATTCGAATGTTCTAAGAAAGAACTATTCTGCCTAATTCCACCTTCTAGCTCTGGGTTTGTAGCCCAGTAGGTAACAGCACCTCAAGCACAAATCTGGTGTTCTTGATTATTAAGGCGATTTTGTGATTAATAAGTGGATCAGAGGTATATGAAGACAGGGGAACGGGGATGAGGAACATATTAGCCATGATCGAATGGCGGAGCAGACACAATGGGCCGAATATCTTATGGTCTTTATATATTCTGAAATAGCCATCCAATCAATGCCCTCTATCTGTACTTACTGAACTCCACTGATAGAATTAAGAGTTTTGCTATTTTTCCTTAAATAAAACTTAACAACTGATAGGCACAAACGATATTTCAAAACAAATCAAAGAAAAATGATTGTCCATATTCTATGTCAAAGCATTACATTATAAGCCCCGACAATTTCTTAGTACAGGCACTTCTCTTTGTGAAACAATCAGGTAATTTATGACTTGGTTTAACCTATTTGATCTTGAAGATCCGTCATCATTTTTCATTTGCGCATTTCGTTGGGTGTACATTATCCCACAGGGAACAATTGTCAATGTAACATTTAATGGGTAAACTATCTTCCTATTGTTTATATTCTATCGTATAGAATTTCCCCCAAAATATTTGACAAAGAAGCCGACAGCTAATGCTTCCACAGCAGCAAATATTTCCCAAACCATTTTCATTCATGTCTCCCAGGATAAAGAATACACAGAATATAACCCATAGAATTCCCACAGTCCAGGAGGAGGCTGTTTGGCTCATTGAGTCTGCACCGACACTCCGAAAGAGCACCATACCTGGGCCCACTCTCCTGCCCTATCCCGGTAACCCCACCTGACCTTTGGACACTAAGGGTCAATTTAGCATGGCCAATCCACCGAACCTGCATATCTTTAGACTGTGGGAGGAAACCGGAGCACTCAGAGGAAACCCAGGCAGACAGGGGGAGCAAATTCAACACAGTCACCCAAGGCCGGAATTGAACACGGGTCCCTGGTGCTGTGAGGCAGCAGTGTTAACTACTGTGTAATCATGCCAGTGTTCTGGGACAACTATTGCCCATTTTCACCCATCAAAGATATTATTAGATCAGCTTCACTTGAATACTCATCGGGGGCACGGTAGCTCAGTGGTCAGAACTGTTGCTTCACAGCTCCAAGATTCCAGGCTTGGGTCGCTGTCTGTGCGGGTCTGCACGTTCTCCCTGTGTCTACGTGGACTGTCTCTGGGTGATCCGGGTTCCTCCCACAGGTCCCGAAAGACTTGTTAGGTGAATTGGACATTCTGAATTCTCCCTCAGTGTACTCAAACAGGCACCAGACTAGGGGATTTTCACAGTAACTTCATTGCAGTGTTAATGTAAGCCTACTTTTAACACTAATTAAGATTAGAATGTGACCTCTCTAAAAGTGACTAATTTCCTTATCTCTGATGTCACCAAAGATGGAAAGATAAGTATGCATTGGTCCATATTGATTTATTTTTATTCTGAGGAGACTGTGGAGTAGTGGGAGCGGTCCAGGGGTCCCAGGCGAATGCTTTCGGGCCATACTTTCAAATTCCATCTCAGCTAAGGCTTGAATTTGAATTCAGTTCATTCAAATAATCTGCTATTGAAAGCTAATCACATTAATGGTGACCGTGAGCTGTCATCAATTGCTGTAAAAGCCCATCTAGTTCACTAATGTCCTTTAGGGAGGGAAATCTGCCATCATTAGCTGACCTACACGTGACGCCTGACCCTTAGCAATGTTGTTGGCTCTTAATTGCCCTCTGAAATGGGCACTCAGTTCAAGGACAATTAAGGATGGGCAACAAATGCAGGAGTTGCCATTAACACCCACAATCCATGAAAGAATTTCAAAAGATAACTAAGTTTGATATGCCCTTAAAAGATACTCAAATGTCCGGATGTTTCATCACAGTGTTTCATTCCATTACATTGAAACTGGCATCCGGTTCTGTCTGAGTGCCTAACCAATTCAATTGCCCAATCAAGTTTCACAAATACCAGTATCTTCCTTAAATGTGGCATTCTGTGATGACCCAGCACCATTAACTGTGGGGGGAGCAACACTCTCGAAGTCTAATTCTTAATGTCTAACCAATATAGTTAAAAGCCCCAGAGGCCTGACACCCGATCTTGAATTTCACTTTAATCTTATCAGTAACACATTCTCCAAATTTCAAAATAACACCCCACAAGAAATCATCAATATGCATCATGAAGATGTCTGAATGTTTCCTCTTTTGAAATGGATAAAATATTGCGGGATCTGCCTTGTGATGAAAACAGCCTACTTTCAGAAACACAAATCTCATCAAAAAAATACCACACCCTCTAAGGTCATAGAAGCATTCGTTGAATTTCCAGTTTGACTTCTGCATTGCTTGCTTCTTTGGGCAGTTTCAGTAACACATCTCTTGAAAGTATTAGCCTGAACAGGCGCCGGAGTGTGGCGACTTGGGGCTATTCACAGTAACCTCATTGCAGTATTAATGTAAGCCTACTTGTGACACTAATAAAGATTATTATTATTAGATACGCAGCATTTATGTCAGCAGATCTGCACTCCCAAGAATTAGTGACAAAAAGAGCGAACAAGGCTTTGCCAGGTTACCTTTCCTGTTGTGGAACAGTCAACATCTGTATTGCCTGGTGGCTCTTCAAAACCCTGAGTAACTAGCCTCACTTTAACCCTCTAAGTCCCAGTTGCAAGGACCTTTTCTGTAGAAATCAATCTATATGACAAGCCCTGTTGTCCCCTATCTGGGACTTCTGAATAAACTCCAATTTTTTCCCAACTATCTAAATCCTTCTGCTTTATCTCTCCTATTAGTTTATCCTCAAGTTTGTTGGCAGCCTGGGCAGAACGGTGGCGCAATGGGTAAAACTGCTGCTTCACGGCACTGAGGTCCCAGGTACGATCCCAGCCCTGGGTCACTGTCCGTGTGGAGTTTGTACATTCTCCCCTTGTTTGCGTGGGTTTTGCCCCCACAAATACAGATGGAGGGTGAGAAAGTAAAATCAAATACTAGTGTTTTGTGTTTAAACAAAGGAGATTACAAGGGGATGAGAGAAGAACTAGCTAAGGTAGACTGGGAGCTAAGACTTTATGGTGGAACAGTTGAGGAACAGTGGAGAACCTTCCAAGCGATTTTTCACAGTGCTCAGCAAAGGTTTATACCAACAAAAAGGAAGGACGGAAGAAAGAGGGAAAATCGACCGTGGATATCTAAGGAAATAAGGGAGAGTATCAAATTGAAGGAAAAAGCATATAAAGTGGCAAAGATTGCTGGGAGATTAGAGGACTGGGAAATCTTTAGGGGGCAACAGAAAGCTACTAAAAAAGCTATAAAGAAGTGTAAGATAGATTATGAGAGTAAACTTGCTCAGAATATAAAAACAGACAGTAAAAGTTTTTACAAATATATAAGACAAAAAAGAGTGGCTAAGGTAAATATTGGTCCTTTAGAGGATGAGAAGGGAGTTTTAATAATGGGAAATGAGGAAATGGCTGAGGAACTGAACAGGTTTTTTGGGTCGGTCTTCACAGTGGAAGACACAAATAACATGCCAGCGACTGATAGAAATGAGGCTATGACAGGTGAGGACCTTGAGAGGATTGTTATCACTAAGGAGGGAGTGATGGGCAAGCTAATGGGGCTAAAGATAGACAAGTCTCCTGGCCCTGATGGAATGCATCCCAGAGTGCTAAAAGAGATGGCTAGGGAAATTGCAGATGCACTAGTGATAATTTACCGAAATTCACTAGACTCTGGGGTGGTCCCGGTGGATTGGAAATTAGCAAACGTGACGCCACTGTTTAAAAAAGGAGGTAGGCAGAAAGCAGGAAATTATAGGCCAGTGAGTTTAACTTGGGTAATAGGGAAGATGCTGGAATCTATCATCAAGGAAGAAATTGCGAGGCATCTGGATAGAAATTGTCCCATTGGGCAGACGCAGCATGGGTTCGTAAAAGGCAGGTCATGCCTAACTAATTTAGTGGAATTTTTTGAGGACATTACCAGTGCAGTAGATAACGGGGAGCCGATGGATGTGGTATATCTGGATTTCCAGAAAGCCTTTGACAAGGTGCCACACAAAAGGTTGCTGCATAAGATAAAGATGCATGGCATTAAGAGTAAAGTAGTAGCATGGATAGAGGATTGGTTAATTAATAGAAAGCAAAGAGTTGGGATAAATGGGTGTTTCTCTGGTTGGCAATCAGTAGCTAGTGGTGTCCCTCAGGGATCCGTGTTGGGCCCACAATTGTTCACAATTTACATTGATGATTTGGAGTTTGGGACCAAGGGCAATGTGTCCAAGTTTGCAGATGACACTAAGATGAGTGGTAAAGCGAAAAGTGCAGAGGATACTGGAAGTCTGCAGAGGGATTTGGATAGGTTAAGTGAATGGGCTCGGGTCTGGCAGATGGAATACAATGTTGACAAATGTGAGGTTATCCATTTTGGTAGGAATAACAGCAAACGGGATTATTATTTAAACGATAAAATATTAAAGCATGCCGCTGTTCAGAGAGACTTGGGTGTGCTAGTGCATGAGTCACAGAAGGTTGGTTTACAAGTGCAACAGGTGATTAAGAAGGCAAATGGAATTTTGTCCTTCATTGCTAGAGGGATGGAGTTTAAGACTAGGGAGGTTATGTTGCAACTGTATAAGGTGTTAGTGCGGCCACACCTGGAGTATTGTGTTCAGTTTTGGTCTCCTTACTTGAGAAAGGATGTACTGGCACTGGAGGGTGTGCAGAGGAGATTCACTAGGTTAATCCCAGAGCTGAAGGGGTTGGATTATGAGGAGAGGTTGAGTAGACTGGGACTGTACTCGTTGGAATTTAGAAGGATGAGGGGGGATCTTGTAGAAACATTTAAAATTATGAAGGGAATAGATAGGATAGATGCGGGCAGGTTGTTTCCACTGGCGGGTGACAGCAGAACTAGGGGGCATAGCCTCAAAATAAGGGGAAGTAGATTTAGGACTGAGTTTAGGAGGAACTTCTTCACCCAAAGGGTTGTGAATCTATGGAATTCCTTGCCTAGTGAAGCAGTTGAGGCTCCTTCATTACATGTTTTTAAGGTAAAGATAGATAGTTTTTTGAAGAATAAAGGGATTAAGGGTTATGGTGTTCGGGCCGGAAAGTGGAGCTGAGTCCACAAAAGATCAGCCATGATCTAATTGAATGGCGGAGCAGGCTCGAGGGGCCAGATGGCCTACTCCTGCTCCTAGTTCTTATGTTCTTATGTTCTTATGTTCTAACCCAAAGATGTGCAGGCTAGGTGGGTTGGTCACGTTAAATTGACCCTTAATTGGAAAAAAATGAATTGGGTAATATAAATTTATTTTTTAAAAAGTTTGTTGGCAGCCAAAATACGCAATAGTCATGAAGACTTCTATCTTTAGTCCTATCTCGAAATTGCTCTGTCGCTCTTGGTTTATTGTGTAATCTATTCAAATCTTTAGGGATGATTACAACCATAAGATCTCTCTCTCACATGTTTGAAACTTTCTCAACAGGTGATAATTTTTGGGCACAAGAGTTACTCTCAGACGCACTCTTAGAATTTGCACTACACTTACATGCTTTTTATCCCATTCTGCCAGAGCAACACTCAGCCCTTAACCAAACGTATGGGGCAGGATTCTCCGATTTGAAGACTAAGCGCTGACACCGCTGTGGGAACAGTGGCATTTTATGCCCAGAAAAACGGCGCCAAAGCTGAACCGATCCTCTGTCTAGTGGGAAGCTAACAGGCACACAGTGTAAAGCCCCCGTGCCGCGCCGGGCAACATGACGCCAATTGCATCTGGACCCGGCCTGCCACATATTGTCCCCCAGTAACCTCCCTCGCCACCCACGGAGTACCCCCACCAGTGCCCCCAGCCCCCGCCAAAACCCCCCCCGGCTCCCGCCCGATTGTGGCACGCTGGGCTCAGTCCGCAGCCACCACGCGGGTTCGCGGAAAAAAATAGGTAAGTGTTCCATGCCATTGGGAACTCGGCCCATCGGGGAGGGCCTCAGGTGATGTCCTGCAAAAGCAGTGCTGCCCCCCAATATAGGTGCAAACGGTGATTTTCGGCTGATCGCCGAACGCGATTTCGGCGTCAGTGACCGGAGAATCCCATCCATTCTGTTCCTCAGTAACATTTTGATTGATTGATATTTGATTGAAATTTATTTTCACATGTACTGAAGTACAGTGAAATATATTTTTCTGCGGCCAAGGGAACGTACACACTACATACATAGTTGACAAAAGAATAATCGACAGAGCACATTGACAAATGGTACATCTACAAATAGTGATTGGTTACAGTGCAGAACAAGGGCCAAACATGAGCAATACATGAGCACGAGCAGCATAGGGTATCATGAATAACATTCTTGCAGTCCGAGGGAGAGTCGTTGAGGAGTCTAGTAGTTGTGGGGAAGAAGATGTTCCTATGTCTGGATGTGCGGGTCTTCAGACTTCTGTATCTTCTGCCTGATGGAAGTGTCTGGAAGAAGGCAAAGCCTGGGTATGAGGGGTCTCTGACAATGCTGTCTGCCTTCCTGAGGCAGCGGGAGGTGTAGACAGAATCAATGGGAGGGTGGCAAGCTTGTATGGTGCATTGGACTGAGTTCACCACATTCTGCCATTTCTTACAATCTTGGGCCGAGCAGTCGCCATACCAGGCTGTGATGTTTTAACAAGTCACATTGAGATGAGTCACAGTGTGGCTCATTAACTTCTGTCATTTGCTTAGATAGAGATTTTGTGATCAATCCTGATTAAGCATGAGGAATGAACCATGTTTTGGATAAGCACTGGGGGACCACCATGACCAATTACTTTACTGCGGCCTTTCCATTCTCTAATAAAGTACGAGAGTGACCTTGCAGGGAACATAAAAACTAACTATAAACTAGGATAACCAGGGAAAGAGCAGGGCCCATTAGGGACCAACAGGGAAATCTGTAGGTGGAGCCAGAGGGCATTGGTAGGGCTTTAAATGAATACTTCATATCTGTCTTCATCCAAGAGAATGAAGAAGTAGATATAGAACTCAGGGAGAGAAACTGGGAGGTTCCTGAACAAATTGTCATAGGGAGCGATATTGATAGTGTTGGCAGGCTTACAATTGGACAAATCTCCAGGTCTGGATGAATTGTGTCCCAGGCTGCTTTGGGAGGTGAGGGAGGGGATTGCTAAACTCTGACCCAAATTTTTAATTCTTCTCTGTCATGGAGGAGGTGCCAGAGGACTGGAGGACAGCTAATGTGGTCCCACTATTTAAGAAAGGTTGTGAAGATAAGTCAGAGAACTACAGACCAGTGAGTCTCACGTCAGTGGTAGAGAAACTATTGGAGAAAATTCTAAAGGAGAGAATCTATCTCCACTTGGACAGGCACAGTTTGATCAGAAATAGTGAGCGTAGCTTTGTCAGAGGGAGGTCATAACTAACAAATTTGATTCAATTTTGAAGAGGTGACCAGGTCTGTAGATGAGGATAGTGCAGTTGATATAGTTTACATGGATTTCAGCAAAGCCTTTGACAAGTTCTCACATGGGAGACTTATAAAGAAGGCAAATGCACGTGGGTTACAGGGTAACTTGATAAGGTGGATTTAAAATTGACTTAGCGATAGGAGATAGAGGGTGATGACAGTTGGCTGCGTTAGTGATTGGAAGCCAGTGTATCACAGGGATCTGCGCTGTGTCCTCTATTGTTTGTCATTTATATAAATGACTTTGATGACTACGTGGGGGGTAGGATCAGTAAGTTTGCAGATGGTGCAAAGATTGGCCAGGAAGATTGTGGTGATATAACCAATGTAGTGATGTGTACTTGCAGTAGGGGGATGGATGCCTGTACCTGTAATACAGGTTCCTCCGGTAAGCCCCTGCCGGCTAGCTCCGCCCACAGGGAGCTTGTGTATAAATATGCGTGTGAGTGACTCAGACCTTAGTCTACAGTTGCAGATGGAGGAATAGCATTGCACACCAATAAAGCCTCTATTGTACTTGTCTCTCGTCTTTGAGTATAATTGTTAGCGCCACAATTTATTGCTGTGTGATTTTCCGTTCACCATGGACATCAGAATCAAGCCTGACCGTCTGCAGCTGGATCCGCAGTCGCCTCACGCCAGAAAAGACTTCATTCGCTGGCTGGCGGTCTTCGAGGCCTACATCTCTTCAGCGGACCCTCCTCCGACGGAGACTCAGAAAAAGCAACTCCTGTACTCCAGACCTAGCTCCAGTGTCTTTCCGCTAATTCGAGATGCGACTGACTACACCAGAGCTATGGAACTGCTCAAGGAGAACTATGCACAGTCGGCGAACACCCTGTTTGCGAGGCATCAACTCTCTACTCGCGTCCAGCAGCCGGGTGAGTCAATTAAGGACTTCTGGAGGGCCCTTATACCTCTGGTACGAGACTGCGACTGCCGGGCCCTCACAGCCACAGAACACTCTGACTTACTCATGCGCGATGCCTTTGTTACAGGTATTGCATCGGACCCCATCCGGCAACGACTGCTGGAAGGGGCCGCCCCCGACCTCGCGGCCGCAAAGGCTCTGGCGCTTTCCATGACGGCCGCCTCCCGTAGTGCGCGATCTTACTCCGCTAGCCACTCGGCCCACCCATCCTGCCCCTTGTGGAACCCGCAAACGGCCCCACAGGCCCACCCGTCCTACCCCTCGTGGACCCCGCAAACGGCCCCCCCAGCAGCCGCCCCCGTGCACTACGCCTGCACTGCTCGCCGCATCGCGCTCCCCGGGGGTCCCCACTGTTAGTTCTGCGGTCACAGAAGCACCCCCGCCAGCGCTGCCCAGCCTGCACTGCGACCTGCAAAGCTTGTGGCAAGAAAGGCCACTTTGCAGCGGTGTGTCAGTCCCGGACGGTTGCCGCTATCGCGCCCCCGGTCCCCTCGCCTGGCTGCTCGCTCAATGGGCCCCGCCGTCCGCTGCCCCGACCCACGTGCGATCAGTGGGCGCCGCCATCTTTCGCCGCCCCTGCCACGTGCGCTCCATGGGCGCCGCCATCTTCATCCACCAACGCCATGTGCGTTCCATGGGTGCCGCCATTTTGTCCTGACCCACAACGTGCGCTCCATGGGCGCCGCCATTTTATCCACAGGTACTCCAGATGCCGCCATTTTGTCCTACCCCCGGGACGGGGCCACAGGACACAGGTCGCTGCCGCTCCTCGTCGGACTCATCTGACTCGACCGCTGATCGCCCGCAACTCGCCTCCGTTACGCTCGACCAGTCGCGTCCTCGCAACCTGGAACCCTCTTCCACATCGGTGCAGGTCAACGGCCACGTGACCTTCTGCCTCATCGACTCCGGGAGCACCGAGAGCTTCGTCCACCCGGACACGGTAAGGCGCTATTCCCTTGCGGTCCATCCCGCCAACCGGCAGATCTCTCTCGCCTCCGTGTCCCACTCTGTCCCGATCCGGGTTTTCTGCCTGGTTAAACTTACTGTACAGGGCGTGGAATTCGACCGTTTCCGACTGTACATTCTCCCCAACCTCTGTGCGTCACTCTTACTAGGCCTGGATTTCCAGTGCAATCTCCAGAGCCTCACTCTCAAATTCAGCGGACCCCTACCTCCCCTCACCGTTTGCGACCTCGCGACCCTCAAGGTCGAGCCTCCCTCACTCTTTGCCAATCTGACCACAGACTGCAAGCCCGTCGCCACCAGGAGCAGACGGTACAGCACCCAGGACAAGGCCTTCATCAGGTCCGAAGTCCAGCGGCTGCTTCGGGAGGGTATCATCGAGGCCAGCAACAGCCCTTGGAGAGCCCAGGTGGTAGTGATTAAGACCGGGGAGAAGCACAGGATGGTCGTGGACTACAGCCAGACCATCAACCGGTACACGCAGCTCGACGCGTACCCCCTCCCCCGCATTTCTGATATGGTCAATCAGTTTGCACAGTACCGGGTCCTCTCTACTATTGACCTGAAAGCCGCCTACCACCAGCTCCCCATCCGTAAATCGGACCGTCCCTACAGTGCCTTCGAGGCAGACGGTCGTCTGTACCAATTTCTTAGGGTTCCCTTCGGCGTCACGAATGGAGTCTTGGTATTTCAACGAGAAATGGACCGAATGGTTGACCGGTACGGACTGCAGGCCACCTTCCCGTACCTCGACAATGTCACCATCTGCGGCCATGACCAGCAGGACCATGATGCCAACCTTTCTAAATTCCTCCACATCACATCTCTCCTTAATCTCACGTACAACAAGGAGAAGTGCGTGTTCCGCACAGACCGCTTAGCCATCCTCGGCTACGCAGTCCAAAACGGACTACTGGGGCCAGACCCCGACCGCATGCGCCCCCTCATGGAGCTTCCCCTCCCACACTGCCCCAAGGCCCTCAAACGCTGCCTTGGGTTCTTTTCTTATTACGCCCAGTGGGTCCCACAATACGCGGACAAGGCCCGCCCACTTATCCAGCCCACACATTTTCCCCTCTCGGCCAAGGCACAACAGGCCTTCGCCCGCATTCAATCTGACATAGCCAAGGCTGGGATGCACGCAGTAGACGAGACACTGCCTTTCCAAGTAGAAAGCGACGCTTCAGATGTCGCACTTGCCGCCATGCTGAATCTAGCAGGCAGATCTGTGGCATTCTTTTCACGCACCCTCCATGCCTCCGCAATTCGACATTCGTCTGTTGAAAAGGAGGCCCAGGCAATCATTGAAGCGGTGCGGCACTGGAGGCATTACCTGGCCAGCAGGAGATTCACTCTCCTCACTGACCAATGGTCGGTAGCCTTCATGTTCAACAACACGCAGCGGGGCAAGATGAAGAATGACAAAACCTTGCGGTGGAGAATCGAGCTCTCCACCTTTAACTACGAGATCTTGTATCGCCCCGGCAAGCTCAACGAGCCCCCAGACGCCCTCTCCCGAGGTACACGTGCCAGCGCACAAGTGAACCAGCTCCGTGCCTTGCACGAGAGCCTTTGCCATCCAGGGGTCACTCGCTTGTACCATCTAATCTGCCCTACTGCGTCGAGGAAGTACGGACAGTCACCAGAGACTGCCAGATCTGTGCCGAGTGCAAGCCGCGCTTCTACCGGCCAGACCGTGCGCGCCTGGTGAAAGCGTCCCGCCCCATTGAACGCCTCAGCGTGGACTTCAAAGGCCCCCTCCCCTCCACCGACCGCAACACCTACATCCTTAGTGTGGTCGATGAATTTTCTAGGTTCCCCTTCGCCATCCCATGCCCGGATATGACGTCTGCCACCGTCACCAAGGCCCTGGATTCCATTTTCGCCCTGTTCGGTTTCCCCGACTATATCCACAGTGACAGGGGATCCTCGTTCATGAGCGATGAGCTGCGTCATTTCCTGCTCAGCAGAGGAATCGCCTCCAGCAGGACAACCAGCTACAACCCACGGGGAGACAGGCAGGTAGAGAGGGAGAACGGGACAGTATGGAGAGCCTTCCAGCTGGCCCTATGGTCCAGGTACCTCCCAGCCGCTCGCTGGCAGCAGGTCCTCCCTGACGCACTCCATTCCATTCGGTCGCTACTGTGCACCGCAACTAACAGTACACCCCTCTTGTAAATAGCTCATCCTTTGTATTATAGTTACACGTCACCCCCGCCGGACTCATTTTTTTTACAGGCCTGAATGTGGTGATATAACCACTGTAGTGATGTGTATTTGAAGTAGGGGGATGTATGCCTGTACCTGTAATACAGGTTCCTCCGGTAAGCCCCTGCCGGCTAGCTCCGCCCACAAGGAGCTTGTGTATAAATATGCGTGTGAGTCACTCAGACCCTAGTCTACAGTTGCAGATGGAGGAATAGCATTGCACAGCAATAAAGCCTCTATTGTACTTGTCTCTCGTCTTTGAGTATAATTGTTAGTGTCACAAAGATATAGAAAAAAGAATAATACAGCACAGAAACAGGTCCTTCGGCCCTCCAAGCTTGTGCTGATCACGTGTCCTAAGTAGACCAACCGCCTCTATCCTTCTCCACCAAGTCTGTTCATGTACCTATCCAGATAAGTCTTAAAGGTAACTAACGTACCTGCCTTAACCACCTCACTTTGCAGTGCATTCCAGGCCACTACCCACCCTCTGTGTAAAACACTTCCCCGCACATCTCCACTGAACCTATCCCTCCTCACTTTGAACTTGTGCCCCCTTGTAATTGTCATTTCTGCCTTGGGAAAAAGCCTCCAACTGTTCACCCTATCTTTACCCCTAATAATTTTAGAAACTTCTATCAGGTCGTCCCTGAGCCTTTGTCTCTCGAGGGAGAACAATCCCAGTTCATTCAATTTCTCTTCATAGCTAATACCCTCCATACCAGCCAACGTCCTGGTAAACCTTTCTTCAAAGCCTCCACATCCTTCTGGTAGTGCGGCGACCAGAATTGGACACAGTTTTCCAAATGTGGTCTAACCAACATTCTATATAATTGTAACATAATTTGAGCTTTTATACTCAATACCCCGTCCTATGAAGGCAAGCATGCCATATGCTTTCTTTGCCACCATTTCCATCTGTGCTGCCACTTTTAGGGATCTGTGGATCTGCACGCCCAGATCTCTCTGTCTCTATGCTCCTGATGGTTCTGCCATTTATTTCATAGCTTCCACCTGAATTGGAACTATCAAAATGCATCACCTCGCATTTATCGGGGTTAAATTCCATCTGTCATTTCTCTGCCCAATCTTACAGCCTATCTACATTCTGTTGTATTCTCTGACAATCTTCATCTCTATCCGCAACACCTGAAATCTTAGTATCATCCGCAAACTTGCTAATCAGACCCGCTACGTTTTCTTCCAAGTCATTGATATATATTACAAAGCCATGATGTGGAGATGCCGGCGTTGGACTGGGGTGAGCACAGTAAGAAGTCTTACAACACCAGGTTAAAATCCAACAGGTTTGTTTCAAACACGAGCTTTCGGAGCACTGCTCCTTCCTCAGGTGACTGGAGAGGTATGATCCAGAAACATTTATATAGACAAAGTCAGCGATGCCGGACAATGCTTGGAATGCGAGAATTTGCAGGTAATCAAATCATTACAGATCCAGAGAGAGGGATAATCACAGGTTAAAGAGGTGTGAATTGTCTCAAGCCAGAACAGTTGGTGGAATTTTGCAAGTCCAGGGCAGATGGTGGGGAGTGGATGTAATGCGACATGAATCCAAGATCCCGGTTGAGGCCGCACTCATGCGTGCGGAACTTAGCTATAAGATTTGTTCGGCAATTCTGCGTTGTCGCGTGTCCTGAAGGCTGCCTTGGAGAACGCTTACCCACAGCAAAAAACTACGACATGTTCTTCGCAGCCTTCAACACATCATCAATGAAGATGAACATCTTGCCAAGGTCATCCCCACACCCCCACTACTGGCCTTCAAACAACCGCGCAACCTCAAACAAACCATTGTTTGCAGCAAATTACCCAGCCTTCAGAACAGCGACCACAACACCACACAACCCTGCCAGGGCAATCTCTGCAAGACATGCCAGATTATCGATTTGGATACCACCATTACACGTGGAAACACCACCCACCACATACTCGTGCGACTCGACCAATGTAGTCTACCTCATACGCTGCAGGAAAGGATGCCCCGAAGCGTGGTACATTGGCGAGACCATGCAGACACTGCGACAACGAATGAACGGGCACGTGCGACAATCACCAGGCAGGAATGGTAGCATGGTGGTTAGCATAAATGCTTCACAGCTCCAGGGTTCCAGGTTTGGTTCCCGGCTGGGACACTGTCTGTGCGGAGTCTGCACGTCCTCCCCGTGTGTGCGTGAGTTTCCGCCGGGTGCTCCGGTTTCCTCCCACAGTCCAAAGATGTGCGGGTTAGGTGGATTGGCCATGCTAAATTGCCCGTAGTGTCCTAGGAAGTAAGGTTGGGGGGGGGGGGGGGTTGTTGGGTTACGGGTATAGGGTGGCTACGTGGGTTTGAGTAGGGTGATCATTGTTCGGCACAACATCGAGGGTCGAAGGGCCTGTTCTGTGCTGTACTGTTCTATGAATGTTCCCTTCCAGTCGGGGAACACTTCAGCAGTCAAGGGCATTCAGCTCGGATCTCCGGGTAAGCGTTCTTCAAGGGATCTTGGAATCATTTAAATGAATGGGCTAGGGTCTGCCAGATGGAATACAATGTTGACAAATGTAAAGTGATACATTTTGGTAGGAGTAACAGCAAAAGGGATTATTATTTAAACGATAAAATATCAAAACATGCTGCTGTGCAGACAGACCTGGGTGTGCTAGTGCATGAGTCGCAAAAAGTGGTTTAACAGGTGATTAAGAAGACAAATGGAGTTTTGTCCTTCATTGCTAGAGGGATGGAGTTTAAGACTAGGGAGGTTATGTTGCAATTATATAAGGTGTTAGTGAGGCCATACCTGGAGTATTGTGTTCAGTTTTGGTCTCCTTACTTGAGAAAGGACATACTGGCGCTGGAGGATGTGCAGAGGAGATTCACTAGGTTAATCCCAGAGCTGAAGGGGTTGGATTACGAGGAGAGGTTGTGTAGACTGGGACTGTACTCGGTGGAATTTAGAAGGATGAGGGGGGATCTTATAGAAACATATAAAATTATGAATGGAATAAATAGGATAGCTGCAAGGAGCGTGTTTCCACTGGCGGGTGAAAGCAGAACTAGGGGGCATAGCCTCAAAATAAGGAGAAGTAGATTTAGGACTGAGTTTAGGAGGAACTTCTTTGCCCAAAGGGTTGTGAATCTATGGATATCTACGTCCTCCCCAACCTCTGCACTGCCCTGCTACTCAGCCTGGACTTCCAGTGTAACCTCCAGAGCCTAACATTGAAATTCAGCGGGACCCTACCACCCCTCACTGTGTGCGGCCTCGCGACCCTAAAGATCTACCCACCTTCCCTATTCGTAAACCTAACCCCAGATTGCAAACCCGTCGCCACCAGGAGCAGACGGTACAGCACCCAGGATGGGACCTTTATCAGGTCCGAGGTCCAGCGGCTGCTTTGGGAAGGCATCATCAAGGCCAGCAACAGCCCTTGGAGAGCCAAAGTGTAGTGGTGAAAACTGGGGAGAAACACAGAATGGTTGTGGACTACAGCCAGACCATCAATCGGTACACGTAGCTCGACACGTACCCCCTCCCTCGCATATCTGATATGGTCAATCAGATTGCACAGTACCGGGTCTTCTCAACTGTAGACCTAAAATCACCTACCATCAGCTCCCCATCCGTAAGGTGGACTGCCCATACACTGCCTTCGAGGCAGATGGCCGCCTCTACCACTTTCTTAGCTATAAAGAAGAGTAAAATAGATTATGAGCGTAAACTTGTTCAGAATATAAAAGGTAAATATTGGTCCTTTAGTGGATGAGAAGGGAGATTTAATAATGGGAGATGAGGAAATGGCTGAGGAACTGAACAGCTTTTTTGGGTCGGTCTTCACAGTGGAAGACACAAATAACATGCCAGTGACTGATAGAAATGAGGCTATGACAGGTGAGGACCTTGAGAGGATTGTTATCACTAAGGAGGTAGTGATGGGCAAGCTAATGGGGCTAAAGGTAGACAAGTCTCCTGGCCTTGATGGAATGCATCCCAGAGTGCTAAAAGAGATGGCTAGGGAAATTACAAATGCACGAGTGATAATTTACAAAAATTCACTAGACCCTGGGTGGTCCCGGTGGATTGGAAATTAGCAAACGTGACACCACTGTTTAAAAAAGGAGGTAGGCAGAGAGCGGGAAATTATAGGCCAGTGAGCTTAACTTCGGTAGTAGGGAAGATGCTGGAATCTATTATCAAGGAAGAAATAGTGAGGCATCTGGATAGAAATTGTCCCATTGGGCAGACGCAGCATGGGTTCATAAAGGGCAGGTTGTGCCTAACTAATTTAGTGGAATTCTTTGAGGGCATTACCAGTGCAGTAGATAACGGGGAGCCAATGGATGTGGTATATCTGGATTTCCAGAAAGCCTTTGACAAGGTGCCGCACAAAAGGTTGCTGCATAAGACAAAGTTGCATGGTATTAAGGGTAAAGTAGTAGCATGGATAGAGGATTGGTTAATTAATAGAAAGCAAAGAGTGGGGATTAATGGGTGTTTCTCTGGTTGGCAATCAGTTGCTGGTGGTGTCCCTCAGGGATCAGTGTTGGACCCACAATTGTTCACAATTTACATAGATGATTTGGAATTGGGGACCAAGGGCAATGTGTCCAAGTTTGCAGACGACACTAAGATGAGTGGTAAAGCGAAAGGTGCAGAGGATACTGGAAGTCTGCAGAGGGATTTGGCCAGGTTAAGTGAATGGGCTAGGGTCTGGCAGATGGAATACAATGTTGACAAATGTGAGGTTATCCATTTTGGTAGGAATAACAACAAACGGGATTATTATTTAAATGATAAAATATTAAAACATGCTGCTGTGCAGACAGACCTGGGAGTGCTAGTGCATAAGTCGCAAAAAGTTGGTTTACAGGTGATTAAGAAGGCAAATGGAATTTTGTCCTTCATTGCTGGAGGGATGGAGTTTAAGACTAGGGAGGTTATGTTGCAATTGTATAAGGTGTTAGTGAGGCCACACCTGGAGTATTGTGTTCAGTTTTGGTCTCCTTACTTGAGAAAGGACGTGCTGGCATTGGAGGGTGTGCAGAGGAGATTCACTCGGTTAATCCCAGAGTTGAAGGGGTTGGATTACGAGGAGAGGTGGAGTACACTGGGACTGTACTCGTTGGAATTTAGAAGGATGAGGGGGGGATCGTATAGAAACATATAAAATTATGAAGGGAATAGATAGGATAGATGCGGGCAGGTTGTTTCCACTGGTGGATGAAAGCAGAACTAGGGGCCATAGCCTCAAAATAAGGGGAAGTAGATTTCGGACTGAGTTTAGGAGGAACTTCTTCACCCAAAGGGTTGTGAATCTATGGAATTCATTGCCCCGTGAAGTAGTTGAGGCTCCTTCATTAAATGTTTTTAAGATAAAGATAGATAGTTTATTGAAGAATAAGGGGATTAAGGGTTATAGTGTTCAGGCCAGAAAGTGGAGCTGAGTCCACAAAAGATCAGCCATGATCTCATTGAATGGTGGAGCAGGCTCGAGGGGCCAGATGGCCTACTCCTGCTCCTAGTTCTTAGAGTTCCCTTCGGCGTCACCAAGGGGTCTCGGTCTTCCAAAGGGAGTTAGACCGAATGGTCGACTGGTACGGGCTGCGGGCCACTTTCCCATACCTAGACAATGTCACCATCTGCGGCCATGACCAGCAGGACCACGAAGCCAACCTTGCCAAATTTCTCCGCACCGCCACTCTCCTAAACCTCACTTATAACAAGGAGAAGTGCGTATTCAGCACGAACCGATTAGCCATCCTCGGCTATGCGGTCCAGAACGGAGTTCTGGGCCCCGACCCCGACCGCATGCGCCCCCTCATGGAACTCCCCCTTCCCCACTGCCCCAAGGCCCTCAATCGCTGCCTGGGGTTCTTTTTTTACTACATCCAGTGGGTTCCAAATTATGCGGACAAATCCCGCCCACTCATCCAGTCCACTCTTTTCCCCCTGACGGCCGAGGCTCAACAGGCCTTCAACCGTATTAGGGTCGACATCGCCAAGGCCGCGATGCATGCAGTCGATGAGACGTTACCCTTTCAAGGGGAGAGCGACGCATCAGATGTTGCTCTAGCCGTCACCCTCAACCAGGCAGGCAGGCCCGTGGCATTCTTGGTGCATTTGAGTGCCATAGTGAGAGTTTGGTGACTGAGGGAGCTAGGTGAGGAGGGAGCAAGGTGCTCCTTTCATTTCATTTCCGCAAACAGCGAGAAGGGAGCCAGGAGTTTACAGAGAGTGCAGCTGACTGGGAGCAGAGTCGGAGGGCGGAGATCCAGTTGGTCCACAGGGCAGCTATAGTCTGTAAGGTAAGAGGGGATGGAGGGTAGGGCAGTTGCATGCTCCTGTGATGTGGGATGTGGGTGGTGAGGGATACCATCAGTGTCCCCGCTGACTATACCTGCGGGAAGTGCACCCAACTCCAGCTCCTCAGAGACCGTGTTAGGGAACTGGAGCTGGATGAACTTCAGATCATCCGGGAGGCAGAGGGGGTTATAGAGAAGAGTTACAGGGAGGTAGCCACACCCAATGTACAGGACAAGAGTTGCTGGCTTACAGTCAGGGGAAAGAAAGCGAACATGCAGACAGTGCAGGGATCCCTCTTGGCCGTTCCCTTCAAAACAAGTATACCGTTTTGGATGCTGTTGGGGGGGGGGATGACCTACCGGGGGAAGGCCCTAGCGGCCAGTTCTCTGGCACTGCGTCTGGCTCTGGGGCTCAGAAGGGAAGGGGGGGAGAATAGAAAAGCAATAGTAATAGGAGATTCAATGGTTAGGGGAATAGAAAGGAGATTCTGTGGTCACGAGTGAGAGTCCCAGAAGCTATGTTGCCTCCTGGGTGCCAGGGCCAGGGATGTCTCGGATCGTGTCTTCAGGATCCTGAAGGGGGAGGGTGAGCAGCCAGAAGTCGTGGTGCACATTGGTACCAATGAAGTAGGAAGGAAAAGGGGTGTGGAGATATTAAACGAGTTTAGGGAGTTAGGCTGGAAGTTAAAATCCAGGACAGAGTTGTCATCTCTGGTTTGTTGCCGGTGCCACGTGACAGCGAGGCTAGGAATAGGGAGAGAGTACAGTTGAACACGTGGCTGCAGGAATGGTGTAGGAGGGAGGGCTTCAGGTATTTGGATAATTGGAGCGCATTCTGGGGAAGGTGGGACCTGTACAAGCAGGACGGGTTGCATCTGAACCAGAGGGGCACCAATATCCTGGGACGGAGGTTTTCTAGTACTCTTCGGGAGGGTTTAAACTAATTTGGCAGGGGAATGGGAACCGGATTTGTAGTCCAGCAACTAAGGTAGCCGATATTCAGGATTCCAAAGCGTGTAGTGAGGCAGTGGGGAAGGTAACACTGACAAAGGAGAGTACTTGCAGGCAAGGAGATGGGTTGAAGTGTGTATACTTCAACGCAAAAAGCATCAGGAATAAGGTGGGTGAACGTAAGGCATGGATCGGTACTTGGGACTACGATGTGGCGGCCATCACGGAAACTTGGATAGAAGAGGGGCAGAAATGGTTGTTGGAGGTCCCAGGTTATAGATGTTTCAATAAGATTAGGGAGGGTGGTAAAAGAGGTGGGGGGGGGGGGGGGGGGGAGGGTGGCATTGTTAATTAGAGATAGTATAACAGCTACAGAAAGGCAGTTCAAGGAGGATCTGCCTACTGAGGTAGTATGGGTTGAAGTCAGAAATAGGAAAGGAGCAGTCACCTTGTTGGGAGTTTTCTATAGGCCCCCCAATAGCAGCAGAGATGTGGAGGAACAGATTGGGAAACAGATTTTGGAAAGGTGCAGAAGTCACAGGGTAGTCATGGGTGACTTCAACTTCCCAAACATTGAGTGGAAACTCTTTAGATCAAATAGTTTGGATGGGGTGGTGTTTGTGCAGTGTGTCCAGGAAGCTTTTCTAATACAGTATGTAGATTGTCCGACCAGAGGGGAGGCCTTATTGGATTTGGTACTTGGTAATGAACCAGGGCAAGTGATAGATTTGTTAGTGGGGGAGCATTTTGGAGATAGTGACCACAATTATGTGACTTTCACTTTTGTAATGGAGAGGGATAGGTGCGTGCAACAGGGCAAGGTTTACAATTGTGAGGGGAAGGGTAAATACGATGCTGTCAGACAAGAATTGAAGTGCATAAGTTGGGAACATAGGTTGTCAGGGAAGGACACAAGTGAAATGTGGAACTTGTTCAAGGAACAGATACTACGTGTCCTTGATATGTATGTCCCTGTCCGGCAGGGAAGAGATGGTCGAGTGAGGGAACCATGGTTGACAAGAGAGGTCGAATGTCTTGTTAAGAGGAAGAAGGAGACTTATGTGAGTCTGAGGAAACAAGGTTCAGACAGGGCGCTGGAGGGATAAGAGATAGCGAGGTGGGAACTGAAGAAAGGGATTAGGAGAGCTAAAAGAGGGCATGAAAAATCTTTGGCGGGTAGGATCAAGGAAAACCCCAAGGCATTTTACACATATGTGAGAAATATGAGAATGACTACAGCGAGGGTAGGTCCGATTATGGACAGTAGTGGGAGATTGTGTATTGAGTCTGAAGAGATAGGAGAGGTCTTGAACGAGTACTTTTCTTCAGTATTCAGTATTTACAAATGAGAGGGGCCATATTGTTGGTGAGGACAATGTGAAACAGACTGGTAAGCTCGAGGAGATACTTGTTAGGAAGGAAGATGTGTTGGGCATTTTGAAAAACTTGAGGATAGACAAGTCCCCCGGGCCTGACAGGATATATCCAAGGATTCTATGGGAAGCAAGAGATGAAATTGCAGAGCCGTTGGCCATGATCTTTTCGTCCTCACTGTCAACAGGGGTGGTACCAGAGGATTGGAGAGTGGTGAATGTCGTGCCACTGTTCAAAAATGGGAATAGGGATAACCCTGGGAATTACAGGCCAGTTAGTCTTACTTCGGTGGTCGGCAAAGTAATGGAAAGGTTACTGAGGGATAGGATTTCTGAGCATCTGGAAAGACACTGCTTGATTAGGGATAGTCAGCACAGATTTGTGAGGGGTAGGTCTTGCCTTACAAGTCTTATTGAATTCTTTGAGGAGGTGACTAAGCATGTGGATGAAGGTAAAGCAGTGGATGTAGTGTACATGGATTTTAGTAAGGCATTTGATAAGGTTCCCCATAGTAGGCTTTTGCAGAAAGTAAGGAGGCATGGGATATTGGGAAATTTGGCCAATTGGATAACGAACTGGCTAACCGATAGAAGTCAGAGAGTGGTGGTGGATGGCAAATATTCAGCCTGGAGCTCAGTTACCAGTGGTGTGCCGCAGGGATCAGTTCTGGGTCCTCTGCTGTTTGTAATTTTCATTAATGACTTGGATGAGGGAGTTGAAGGGTGGGTCAGTAAATTTGCAGATGATACGAAGTTTGGTGCATAGTGAGAAGGGCTTTTGTCAGCTGCAAAGAGACATAGATAGAATGCAGAGCTGGGCTGAAAAGTGGCAGATGGTGTTTAACCCTGAAAAGTGTGAGTTTGTCCATTTTGGAAGGACAAATATGAATGCGGAATACAGGGTTAACGGTATGGTTCTTGGCAATGTGGAGGAGCAGAGAGATCTTCGGGTCTATGTTCATAGATCTTTGAAAGTTGCCACTCAGGTGGATAGAGCTGTGAAGAAGGCCTATGGTGTTCATTAGCAGAGGGATTGAATTTAAGAGAGGTGAGGTGATGATGCAGCTGTACAAAACCTTGGTAAGGCCACATTTGGAGTACTGTGTGCAGTTCTGGTCGCCTCATTTTAAGAAGGATGTGGAAGCTTTGGAAAAGGTGCAAAGGAGATTTACCAGGATGTTGCCTGGAATGGAGAGTAGGTCTTACGAGGAAAGGTTGAGGGTGTGTTGCTCGTTCTGGGTGAGTGTGCTTAACACTCAATTTGGCTCTGTTTCGTTACTTAGCTCTGGAGTCGCCAGGTATCGTTAAGATACCGCCACAAGTTTCAAGGTCAAGTTCAAAGCAATAAAACCATACACCAATTAGTAAGTTCAAACAAAGGAGTTTATTATAACACAATTATAATCTACACATGCACACGCTAAGATGGTTAAGTATTCCTACCACTAAATAAACCAATACTTATCTTAAAGGGAACTGCCGGATTAGGGGACAAGGCTTCTTGCTCTGCACTGGGTCCGCAGACTTCAGGTTGGTATGGGTTAAAAAGGGGTCAGGAGTGTCTATCTCTGGTAGCGATCGTTGTGAGACACTTACTTGCTGGCGGCTGCTGTCCCAAATCTCTCCTCTCTCTCGGTCAAGGTCTTCTTCGGTAAAAGGCTGGTCGAGAGGGCTGGTCAAGAGAGGGGGGCTGGTCAAGAAGAACGAACTAAGTTTGGGACCTGTCTTTTATAGGTCCCAGGGCTTCGCGCCCTTTTGGGCGGACCCTTTATCTGCTGGGGATCGATTGGTTCTCTTCCCAATCGATTTGTTTGAATCCCCCCAATACTGAGGCTGTCCCTCGGCTACTGGGCGGGCCTTCAGGTGCTTTGTTTTCGAACCCTGCTGGTGCCAGGGTGTCTGGTATCCTATACAATGTTGCAATCACTTCCCTATTTGTGTCCATTGTCCCTGGGATCATTCCATTACTATGTTAACTGTCCCGGAGATTGCCTCATTAATATGCGGAAGGTTCGTTTCGGTGCTCTCTTAGCAGACAGAATACACAGTGGCTTGTTGCAGCCTGCTTGTGCTGCAAACTTTGTCCATTTTAACCTGCAAGCATTGCGTTCCTCCATTTTGTATTGAGGGAATGGCCAACTTCGGTGGCTACACTCCCTCCTTGTGATCCTCATGAAGGATCACCTAAGTACGGTGTCTTTGGGTCCCCTGACCTCAGCGAGTTCCATGGCTTCTATCCTTGCCTCAATTATGGCAAAAAAATTTTAACTAACAATTTCTGATTGGTGCTATGTCAAAGGGGACATGCATTACCAATTGGAATCAGGAACCTCTAACTATCTCAATAAACTACTCTCATCTCATATTTAAACATTCTACAACATTCTAAACCCTTAATCATTCATACAGCAGCATCGTTACATTTCATTCTCTGACTTGGCAGTCGAACTCAGAGGTACATCAATAATCATTTTACAACGGCATCGAGTGTAAAAATAAATACTTGATTACATTTCCAGGGGTTCGGGGAACTGGTGGAATCCAAAAATAGGGGATTTCACTCTATACACTGTTGAGGCACGAGAGCGGTGGGCTCTCCTTCTCCATTTCCTCATCCTGAGGGTCTGGACTATAATACAGAGAACTGCAATCACCAAAAGTGATTCAATGACGTATGACAAGGAGTACCATGTCAGAAATCTGGTACACCAGGTCGGGGTACTGTTACCATTGACTGGGCTGGGTGTGGTCTGGGTTTGGGAGAAGTTAGCAAACGTTGTACTGTGGGAAAGGGGGTCCGCGTCCACGCGCAACCACACAGATGCCACAAAAGTTAAAAACATAGCAATTGGAGTGCTCTTCATCTTCTCTCTTCTCGTCTCTTCTCTTTCCTTCCTGGGATCTTGCTGTGCTGTTACTTCGGTTCCTCTCTCGAACGTCCGAAAGATATGGGATCAAGCATATTATCTGTTAGTGTTCAGCTTAATATCTTGACTTTAAGTATATCTGTCTTTTTATTCCAAATTTCCCTTCATGATGGTCACCTCCACGTGACTCCCTCATTTTGTTTTTCAAAAGCGGATTTAGGACCAGACATATACTTAACTACTAAACCAGTGCAAGCCGTCTCGCAGAGTGTTGCAATTTACCATCCCAAAATGTTCCTGGATATAAATAGCATATGGAGTAGCGGCCGAAGGGCTACCTTAAACAAAATGAAACCAAGCTTTAGAAATGAAAAGTCGAATGAGTTGCGTATGGGCCGCGACGGGTAAGAGTTGAATGGGATCCCCGGGTAGGGCGTGGTGTGCTGTACCCGAGCTTAGCTGACCAAAGGGGTGGTCCTCAGACAGGGCGGGTCCTCAATGCCGTTTCTCCACTGCCTGAGCGACCTGAAACGAACGGGCAAGAATGTAGCATGGGCATGAGTAGATTGTGGAATTTGCAGCCTCTATTCCCAGAATAGAGGGGCACCTAAAAAAAAGGGCGAGCCAAGATGCTCCTAGTGGGGTGAAGGGTGAAGCGTTGAGCTGGGCTCCAGACATTTCAGCTGAGTCAAGTTCTCAGAAATATCTGCGGACAAACTAACGTGCACGTGAAATGGTCACAAGCTTTTCAGGTGAAAACTGAGTGGCCAATCTCCATAGCAAACATTTAACAAACAAACATACAAACATGCGTGCAGTTTCCATCAGAAAGGACAGCGCTTCTCTCAAGCGGTTCCTCTTTTTACATCATCTGGACAACTCACTTCTCTTCATTCTCTGTGAACAGGGTCGCAAAGGGGTTGCCATGTCGGGAGTCAGACATCAAGTCATCCTCTTCTCCCAGATCCCATACCCTTGTATGGATCAGGCATGCAATTTTGGCATTGTGTGACTGGGAGTCACTCTCATCATTGCGGACAAGTCTCCATGAATTGTCCATGTGCCAAATCGTGGGGTCTAAATTTGAAGGAGCGTTGTCGGGTCGTCAGTGTTGGGTGGTGGGTTTGGGTGTGGGTCTGGATTTTTAATGTAAGTGATCTCTAAACCACTGTAGTCGGAGTCGTAGGTGGTGTGTGTAGTGTCTGTGGAATCAGGGCAGTAGAGAGGCGTGCTGTGGCTATCGTCCAAGTCACAGTCGCTGTCTCTGCTGTGGCAGCTTGTGGGCGTTCCGGGGCGTGTCCTAAAGTCGGTGGGCGGAGTCGAGGTCGAGTCCGATGAGGAACTGGTCTGTGAGGGGGAGGGTGGAAATGTGTCTCTTGTGGGCGGGGCGAGGTGTTCTGCTGCGTCTAGCAGGACATGGTGCGAGTGGTTTGACTGTGTTCCATAAGCCTTTAGCTGGTTAATATGGAACCACGCAGTCTTACCGTTGGGGTACTTTATCCTATATACTGAGGGGCTGATCTTGTCCGAAATTGAGTACGGGCCGGAAAATTTTGGTGCCAAAAACGTGCTGGGGTTATATACAGATAACATCACTTGTTGCCCAACCTGAAATTCTGTGGGGTGGACATTTTTGTTGAAACAGGCCTTGCTCTGTTTCCTCCTTTTACCCAATTTTACTGCAGCTGCTAGCTGAGCAGACCTCACAGTCTCAACTAATTGTTTTACTGCTTTCTTGTGTGTGAGGGCCGTCACTTCTGGGCTGGTCATGTCGAGTCCTAAAAGGAATTCTGATCCTTTCATAGGGCGTCCGGTCATGAATGTGTGTGGGGTGAAACCTGTAGATGATGAAACAGTATTTCTTATGAACATTAGAGCGAATGGGAGCACTGAATCCCAAGTCGAATTGTTCTCCTGTACCATCTTTCTAAGGGTCAATTTTAGAGTCCGATTCATGCGTTCCACTATCCCGCTTGACTGGGGGTGATACGCAATGTGAAAATTTTGTTTGATTCCAAATCTGGTCAGGACGTTCTTCATGACCCGTCCTGTAAAATGAGATCCCTGATCTGATTCTATACTTCTGGGGAGTCCTCATCTCGTAAAGATGTGGTGGGTCAGGATCTTTGCAGTTGTCTTTGCTGTGTTGGTGCGGGAAGGGAATGCCTCTACCCATTTGGTAAAGGTATCTGTGACCACCAGAACATATTTATAGCCATTCCTGCAAGGGGGCAATGGACCTATAAAATCGATCTGGAGGTTTGTCCAGGGGCAATTAACGGGGTGAGTGTGGCTGAGTTGTGCCTTCTTTGAATACCTCTCCGGGTTATTCTGCCCACAAATTAAACAAATCTCAATATAGTGGGTAACATCTTGTATTAAGTTGGGCCACCAACAGAGTTGTCTAAGGTGTGTTGTGGTAGGGTCGATCCCTTGGTGTCCATGACCATCATGGAATAAGGCAATCATTTGATTCCTGTCCTTTTCAGGAACCACATACAATTTGTCTTTTATAATTACACCCTCATGTGTGGTCAAAGCGTGTTTGAATTTGTCGTACTGGGCCACAAAGTTTCCTTTTAAAATCTCCCGGAGATTTTCGTCCTGCTTCTGTGCCTGTACTAAATCCTCTATTTCTGTCTGTGAGACCTGAACTGAACTCACAGGGGCACTAGCTGGTGCGCTAGCTGGGGGTGTCCAAAAGTGACCTCGCCTGGAACCTGCCTTAGCCAGTTCATTGGCTTTTACATTTCCAGGGGGGGGATGATCGATGGTGGCTTCTAACTTTAATAATGCCATACGTCCTATCCTTTGCCTTCTCTAGGATATGGCGGAGTAATGGGGCTGATGGAAGGGGCTTCCCGTCTGCGGAGACAAACCCTCTTGTCCTCCACAGGGGTAGAAAATTTGTTAGGCTGTTACAGACATATAAACTGTCCGAATATATGTCTGCTGGGCTGTGGAACGAATCTGGGTGGTCCACTATATATGCAACGGCCGCGAGCTCTGCTGCCTGCGCGCCTAAGTGACCTGGGAGTTTTAGATATATCTCCTCTAAAGCGCGTCCCTGTGCATCCTCAACATAAATCCCGCATCCTGTAATGCGTTCGCCATCTAAAACTGTGGATGAACCGTCCACATATATCTTTAAGGGGGCACACGTGTCTGTGTGCTGGGGGCCCTGGCTTGAATTCCCTATCTTCCTGGGGGGCGTTTTAGCAATGAATGGTCCTGTGTTGTGTAGGGGTGCTACTATCTCGCATTCATGGGGTTGTCCTGGATACTGTAGGTTGTCCGCTAAAAATGTGTGTGTCTTGGTCCGTTTAACTGTTATGTCCCGTCTTTGTAACAGAAGTGTCCACCTAGCTGCTCTTATCTGGCTCACTGAACCGTCCTTCAGTCGTCCGTCTAAAAGTAACTGTGTGGGGGTGTGTTCGGTCAAAATGGTGATGGGGTTGAGTCCGGTAATGTAGGAAAAATATTGTACTGCCCAGAATACCGCGAGCAGGTGCCTTTCGCAGGCTGAGAAACCTTGCTCCACGGGGTCTAACAGTCGTGAGGCATAAGCCACTGGTCGTAGCTGCTTGTGCCGTTCCTGAAGGAGCACGGCTGAGAGGGTCAGATCTGTGCTAGCTACCTCTATTGCATAGGGGGAGAGTTGGTCTGGGACTTGTAGTGCGGGTGCTGCTCTAAGGGCTAAGGGCTTTCTTTAACTCTTCTACAGCCTCTGTATGCTGCAGAAGCCATTCCCAAGGGGCTCCTTTCTTAAGGAGGTCTGAGAGTGGGGCTGCCTTGGTCGCAAAACCATCGATATGGTTCCGACAATAACCAACCAGTCCTAAAAACGACTGGAGGGCTGAAACATTTTGGGGAAGGGGCAATTTGACGATCGAGTCAATTCTTTTCAACTCGATCTCGCGTTTGCCGTGTGTGATGATTGTACCCAAATACATCACTTGATTCTCCAATATCTGGGCCTTTCTGGGGTTAACTTTACATCCAATACTTTGCAATAGTTCCAGGAGTTCGGACAGAAGCGTGATGTGCTGTGCCTTGGTGTCTGTCTGCAGTAATAGGTCGTCCACATACTGTACCAGGCATTCGGGTCGGGAAAATTTTGCTAGTCCATTTGCCAGCTGTCGGTGGAAAATGGAGGGGTAATTGTGGAATCCTTGTGGGAGGCATGTCCACGTATACTGCTATCCTTTAAATGTGAAGGCAAATTTGTACTGGCACGCCTTTGCCAATGGGATTGACCAAAAGCCGTTGCTAATGTCCAATACCGTGAAATATTTGGAGTGGAGTCCCTGCTTGAGCATGGTCTCAGGACTTGTTGCTACCATGGGGGCTACTGCTGGGGTAACTGTGTTGAGTTCCCGATAATCTATGGTCAGACGCCATGATCCGTCGGGCTTCCTCACTGGCCAAATAGGGGCATTATTAGTTGAGGTTACTGTCCTAAGTACACCCTGCTCTAATAAGCTCTCTATAACCTTTCCAATTTCTCCCTCTGCTTCTAGGGGAAATCGGTACTGTCTGTGGTTTCGGGTCAGGTCCAGTAACTTGAACTTGTCCAGTCATTCTGCCGCAGTCATGCCGGTGACTGGCAAATGCTGTCCTGTGTCTGTTCAAAACTGCCCTAACCTCTTTGTCCGTGCTAAGCATGGTCGGGTCAAAACAATAGTCGCCTACTGCGCTAATCCTATTTGCGTACTCTCCTACTGTGAGCGTTACGGGTGCTCTGTCAGATTTTGCCATTCGCCAGACACATTGATTTACTGGATCGAATGACAGGCTGTGGGCATTCATAAAGTCAATACCCAGTATGTGTTCTGCTGTGCAGGGCAGTTTAACTAAAACAACGGGGTGTCTGGTGGAGATATTCCTCAGTTGGATTGATACAGGGGCTGTAATGTGTCCCTGCTGCGAGTGACCTGTAAATCCGCTGAGTGTTATTGAAGCTGTAGTGGGCCACGTGTCTGCCTGTGGTGTAGTGGAGGAATTAATGGTAGTGCGGGACCCTCCTGTGTTTTAAAGTAATTCTATGAGCTTCCCTCTAATTTTCGCTGTGACCACCGGTCTTCCGGATTGGTCCCAAAGGGTGCCACAGACCCAAGTGGGGGAGCCCGAACACCGTCAGTCCGTTCTGTCCACATTGGTCTGTCCTGACTGCGTCTCTATACTTTGTATTGGCTTCGCCTTGTTCCTGGTCAGAGTGCCTGTCTGCTGGCCTCTCTGAGATTTCTGTGGGCCGTTGCATTCCCTAGCAAAATGCCCTAATTGTCCGCAGTTGTAACATTCCTGCGACTTCTGTGGAGGGCTGTTCTTTCCTTCATTTACCCATGCGGGGTTTTGGTGCGCTCTTACTGCCTGAATATCTGCTGCAGCCTGAGCTTCTTCAGGGTTCTGTGCTTTTATTTTGCCTTGGACAGATTGCTCCCAAGCGCGGGACAATCTGTTCAACACCCATTTTTCATTATGGGCCTCTTCTGAGGGGTCATAACTGCTGCAGACATTCTGTCCTGCATCTGTGGCATGGGAGATTATAGTGCAGGTCCATTTAACCATATTATCGGGGGTTAAATGTGCGCGGTCTAAATCACCAAACACGGCAGTGAAATGAATCCACAGCCTTCCTGCAAATGCTGTGGGGTGCTCTGTCCTTTTCTGCCTACACTTATTTAGGCCTTTGACTGGGTCTCCTCTGTTGTATCCTATTGCATCTAAAATAGCTGTATGCATCTCTTTGAGGGTGCCTCCGCCAACGTTCTGTGGGTCAGGGAGGGCTGCTACAACTGATGAGTCTAAACTCAAAACTGTGAGCTTCACCTGCTCTTACTCATCCAGGCCGTACATGGTCGCCCGCTGTTTCACTCTTGCGAAAAATTGGTGGGGGTCTGCAGTGGGGAGGAACGGGGTGATTTTCTCACACGCGTCCCTTAGTTGTGTTACAGTTAAGGGGGTGGTGTATGTGATCTCGGGTGCGCCTTCTGGGGTTGCTTTTCTTTGGGTGGTGACTGGGTTCATTGGTACAGGTGCTATCTGATCTGTGGGGGGTTGGGGTGCTTTCCTTTTCTGTTGCGCTGCTGGCGCACATGTTCCCTGAACATAGCGTTGCGCGGTTTCGCTCAATTCCTGCCAATCTGGGGCATTTTCTTCATCTAACTGGGTTCCAAATGTCTCTTGGAACCCATTCTGCACAGAAAGCAGAGATTGTAGCTGTGCAATCTGCTTCCTACATTTCGCATAGTCTATGGTGCTTTGCCTTTGTTCAGTGGTGGCAGCATGGAGTGCTCTTAAAGCTGCCTTTAGGTCAGAGCATTGCCTTTGCAGTGCCTCTACCTGCTTCTCTGAATCTTCCCTTATCAGAACTGCGCGCTGCACATCCTGATAGGCTTTCTCATACTGGGCTTGTATGTGATCTCGGGTGCGCCTTCTGATGTGCCCTCTTGGCATCATCCACCTCTCTATCCTTCTCTGCCAGTCGTTGCCTTAAACCTAGATTCTCCTTTTCGACATCGCAAATGTCGACTTTGCTCATTCTATTCTTTTCCTCTAATTATTTGCGGAGCGGCCGAACGACCTCCTCTGTGCCTCGCAATTGTGCCAAGCAGGACACAATTGCCATCGGCTTGCGTGCTTTTCCTAAATTCTTTTTATGAATTTGAGATAGGTTCTCCCACCAAGTATGTCCTATACTCCTGGGGCCTGTATGTCCTATACTCCTGGGGCCTGTCTCCTCATTCAAACAAAACTCACTCCAAAGGGGCCATCCTTTCCCTTTGAGGTACTTCCTGAGTTCCAGCTCCCATACGGGACACTGGCCTACTCTGCTACTGTTGGTCGCTGCGACCACAAACTGCTCTGGGTTCATGAGGCGTTCCATTGCCTGAATGGCCATTTCTTTTTCTCTTTTGCTCTCTTTTAATTTGCAACGAGGGATAATAAGGCAATGCTTAAAATACGGGTACGGCTTTCGCTATGTTCCGACTTATAAAACTCCCGACAGTTTGTCGCAACAAAAATCTCTCGGTTTAACCTTACAACCCTGTTAGTTACGCATGCAAAAACACACTTCCGAATTATGATTATTGATTTGAACTCTTTGAACACTTATGGTTTTCCCTTTTCCCAATTGGATTTCAGATTCAAATTTCTGGGTTCTCTTGGAGTGGGGGAGCCACTTCTAATTGAGTCCCGTCGGATGTTGCCACTAAATGTTGCTCGTTCTGGGTGAGTGTGCTTAACACTCAATTTGGCTCTGTTTCGTTACTTAGCTCTGGAGTCGCCAGTTATCGTTAAGATACCGCCACAAGTTTCAAGGCCAAGTTCAAAGCAATAAAACCATACACCAATTAGTAAGTTCAAACAAAGGAGTTTATTATAATACAATTATAATTTACTCATGCACACGCTAAGATGGTTAAACTATTCCTACCACTAAATAAACCAATACTTATCTTAAAGGGAACTGCCGGATCAGGGGACAAGGCCTCTTTCTCTGCACTGGATCCGCAGACTTCAGGTTGGTACGGGTTAAAAGGGGTCAGGAGTGTCTATCTCTGGTAGCGATCGTTGTGAGACACTTACTTGCTGGCGGCTGCTGTCCCAAACCTCTCCTCTCTCTCGGTCAAGGTCTTCTTCGGTAAAAGGCTGGTCAAGAGGGCTCGTCAAGAGAGGAGGGCTGGTCAAGAAGAACAAACTAAGTTTGGGACCTGTCTTTTATAGGTCCCAGGGCTTCGCGCCCTTTTGGGCGGACCCTCTATCTGCTGGGGATCGATTGGGTCTCTTCCCAATCGATTTGTTTGAATCCCCCCAATACTGAGGCTGTCCCTCGGCTACTGGGCGGGCCTTCAGGTGCTTTGTCTTCGAACCCCGCTGGTGCCGGGGTGTCTGGTATCCTATACAATGTTGCAATCACTTCCCTATTTGTGTCCATTGTCCCTGGGATCGTTCCAGTACTATGTTAACTGTCCGAGAGATTGCCTCCTTAGTATGCGGAATGTTTGTTTCGGTGCTGTCTGCTCTCTTAGCAGACAGAATACACATTGTCTTGGTGCAGCCTGCTTGTGCTGCAAACTTTGTCCATTTTAACCTGCAAGCTTTGCGTTCCTCCATTTTGTATTGAGGGAATGGCCAACTTCGGTGGCTACAGGTGCCAGTACTTTTCTCATTAGAACGTAGAACGATAAGGGGCGACTTGATAGAGGTTTATAAAATGATCAGGGGAATAGATAGAGTAGACGGTCAGAGACTTTTTCCCCGGGTGGAACAAACCATTACAAGGGGACATAAATTTAAGGTGAATGGTGGAAGATATAGGGGGGATGTCAGAGGTAGGTTCTTTACCCAGAGATTAGTGGGGGCATAGAATGCACTGCCTGTGGAAGTAGCTGAGTCGGAAACATTAGGGACCTTCAAGCGTCTATTGGATAGGTACATGGATTACGATAGAATGATGGAGTGTAGATTAATTTGTTCTTAAGGGCAGCACGGTAGCATTGTGGATAGCACAATTGCTTCACAGCTCCAAGGTCCCAGGTTCAATTCTGGCTTGTGTCACTGTCTGTGTGGAGTCTGCATATCCTCCCCGTGTGTGCGTGGGTTTCCTCCGGGTGCTCCGGTTTCCTCCCACAGTCCAAAAATGTGCAGGTTAGGTGGATTGGCCATGATAAATTGCCTTTAGTGTCCAAAATTGCCCTTAGTGTTGGGTGGGGTTACTGAGTTATGGGGATAGGGTTTAGGTGTTGACCTTGGGTAGGATGCTCTTTCCATGAGCCGGTGCAGACTCGATGGGCCGAATGGCCCCCTTCTGCACTGTAAATTCAGTGATAATCTATGATTAATCTAGGACAAAGGTTCGGCACAACAACGTGGGCCGAAGGGCCTGTTCCGTGCTGTATTTTTCTATGTTCTATGTGCCAGCGCACAGGTGGACCAAAACCGGACTCTGCACGACAACCTTTGCCACCTGGGAGTCACACGGTTGTACCACTTCATCAAGGCCCGCAATCTGCCCTACTCCGTCGAGGAAGTCAGGGCCATCACCAGAGACTGCCAGGTCTGTGCGGAGTGTAAACTGCGCTTCTACCAGCCGGACCGTGCGCACCTGGTGAAGGCCTCACGCCCCTTTGAACGCCTCAGCATGGACTTCAAAGGGCCTCTCCCCTCCACCGACATGTATTTCCTCAGTGTGGTCGATGAGTACTCCAGATTCCCCTTCGCCATCCCATGCCCCGACATGATGTCTGCCACCGTCATCAAAGCCCTCAACACCATCTTCGCTCTGTTTGGCCTCCCCGCCGACATCCACAGTGACAGGGGATCCTCCTTCATAGCGATGAGCTGCGTCAGTTCCTGCTCCACAAGGGTATCGCCTCCAGCAGGACGACCAGGGAAACGGACAGGTGGAGGGGGAGAATGGGACAGTCTGGAGGGCCGTCCAGCTGGCACTACGGTCCAGAAATCTCCCGGCCTCCCGCTGGCAGGAGGTCCTCCCCGATGCACTGCACTCCATTCGGTCGCTCCTATGCACTGCGACTAACGACACACCCCATGAACGTGTCTTTGCCTTCCCCAGGAAGTCCACCTCCGGAGTGTCGCTCCCGACTTGGCTCGCAGCTCCAGGACCCATACTCCTCCGTAAGCACGTACGACTCCACAAGGCGGACCCGTTGGTGGAAATGGTGCAGTTACTCCACGCCAACCCCAGTATGCCTACGTACCGTACCCCGACGGCCGTCAAGATACTGTCTCTCTCAGGGACCTGGCACCAGCAGGTTCCACACATACACACACACACACCCCCAGCCCGGCGCCACCCTCCCCTCCCCTGGCGCACCCAGCAGCAACCCCCCCAGAACCATCCGTCCTCCCCCTGTCCACGCCCGAGGATGAAGAGGATCGCGGCACGCTCCCGGAGTCACCAAGGACCCGACCAACGGCAGAATCGCCGCCACCACTGCGTCGCTACCAACGTCACATCAAGACTCCGGACCGGCTAGGCCTGTTATAGGTTCTGGACTCAAAATTCTTTTCTCTGTAGATTAAACTTGTGCTGTATATAGTTCTCCACCACCCCCGCCGGACTCAGTTTTAACAGGGGGTGAATGTGGCAGTAACTGCTGCTGTATATATTAGGGTATGTATGGTAAGGCCCTGTACTGCAGGTACGGGAGTAGTCCCTGCCTGCTGGCTCCGCCCAGTAGGCGGAGTATAAATATATGTGTGCTCCCCGTACAGCAGCCATTTCGCCAGCTGCTGTAGGAGGCCACACATCTTAGTGTAATAATGCCTCAGTTGTATTCAACTCTCGTCTTTGAGCAATTGATCGTGCATCACCCATCACAAACCAAGAGAGGACCATCCACAGAGGCACCCGAACAGAGGACACAGACACCTACAGCTACAAGAGCTCTAGCATTGCCTGATCACAGATAAGGCCATATCTGCTCTGTACTTGCCAGTCACCTAGAAGTTTAGTTAAGGGGCGGGATTCTCCCCTAACCAGCGGGGCGGGCCGTACCGCCGCCGAGGAGTGGCGTGAACCACTCCGTGTTGCGTCGGGGCTGGCATTGAAGGAAGCCACTGCGCATGCTCGCGTTGGCACTGGTGTCACTGCGCATGCGCAGATCTCGCTGTGCCCAGTTGATGCCAGGATCAGCAGCTAGAGCGGCGTGAACTGCTCCAGTGCCGTGCTGGCCCCCTGTAGGGGCGAGAAGCGCTGATCCTGAGGCCGTGTTGACGCCGTCGAGAAACACAACAGCGTTTCCGACGGTGTCAACACTTGAATCCCGCCCCCTATGTTTTTTTGTGTATGGAACAATCTGCATGGACTGTACGCAGAACAATACTTTTCATTGTGCATCTGCCTTAGCAATGTCATTATTTGTTTAAACAGGGCATCACGGTGGCACAGTGGTTAGCATTGCTGCCTACGGTGCTGAGGACCTGGGTTTGAATCCTGGCCCTGGGTCACTGTCCGTGTGGAGTTTGCACGTTCTCCCTGTGTTTGCATGGGTTTCATCCCCACAACCCAAAGATGTGCAGGTTAGGTGGATTGGCCACGCTAAATTGCCCCTTAATTGGAAAAAATAATTGGCTACTCTAAATTAAAAAAATAATAATAATTTGTTTAAACAGTTAAAGCAGGATTGGCAATGAGCAAAAAGGGGGAAAAATGCATTTATATAATTCCTTTCATAATCTCAGGAATTCACAAAGCAATTTACAGCCAATCAAAAACATTTGACGTGTAGTTACAGTTCTAATGTAGGAAACATAGCAATGATGGAAATTGGGATTTCGTTGCCACCTCATTTAAATACACTCATCCACTTTTTGGACATGCAAGTGCTGAAGTGTTGTTGGGCACTAATATGATTGTAAACTAGACAGGAATCAGCAGTAATGGCTTTCTCGCTCATTCTCTGTTACATCCGTACTGGAAAACTGTTAGAAATGCAGAAGGAAATGACACCACAGAATCTGTTGCTAACAGTAATTATCACTGAATGAATAAGATAGGGTCAGAGCAAACTAGAAAACTGACTTGAACTTTCTAATCTAAATGAAGAAAAGAATCTATTCTATCGATGCCTTTAAACTACATGGCGAGAGGTAGTCACCATAGTCCCAGGTGACCATAGGCTCAGGTGAGGGACAAGGTTGAGAAGGCGGAGCCTTCATGCATTTCCTTAGCCGGTACGGGAATTGAACCCGTGCTGCTAGCTTTGCTCTGTATCACGAACCATCTGTCTAACCGACTGAGCTAAACTTGGTGAGAATATGTGCTCTTACTGTCATTCCAGAAAGCACAGGGGGGCCTCTGAGAAAGTTGCAGCATAATTCACATGGTAAACCCGTGCGCAGCTGGAAAGCACCGAGAGGCTTTATGTCGCGGAACTCTACACAACATAAAGTGGAAGTGGTTTCTGTTATTGGGATGAGCTCACCCATTTCCTTAAACGGTGACAGTCACACACTGCTGTGATGGATAAACACCTCAGTTACATCCTGTCATGAACGAGGATGTAAAAGAAACCACACAAGAAATTCCATTGCTAAAACCTTTTTTTTTTGCAAAACTATATTTCAGCCATAAAATATCTGAAAGAACATAACAAACATTTCAAAGTGGCCATCAGACAAAGTGCAATGATATTCAGATTCTCTGCACATGTCCTGTTGCACTCTGAGGTGCTTTAATACAGTTAAAGAAACATTACAGACATTTCAAAAAGGACATTCTAAATGGTGCTAAGGTATCCAAATTGTCCACCGAGATCAAGTTGCACCCTGAGGTGCTAATATCAGACAAGCAGGTTTGGGTTAAAGAGCAGATTCCAAGTATAGGGACCCACATTTCATTGTTCACATAGATGTGCTACAAACACATTTCAAAAAGCTTTCCAGAATTTCAACAATTTTAACTTTAACCCCAAAGACGCAAAGTAATGCTTTGGGTACCGAGGTTCAAATCCTGCCACTGCAGATGGTGAAATCTGAATTCAATAGAAATCTGAAATTAAGTCGAATGATGACCATAAAACCATTGCCGATTGTCGTAAAAACCCATCTCGTTCACTAATGCCCTTTAGGGAAGGAAATCTGCCATCCTTACCTGGTCTGGCCTACATGCGACACCAGACCCTCAGCAATGTGGTTGACTCTTAACTACCTCCCTCAATGGCAATTAGGGATGAGCAATAAATGCTGGCTGAGCCGGCGATGCCCCACCTCCCATGAACGAATAAAAAAAAGTGCAATCTCATGTGTAACGTGGCACTGGCCATTTGGTTATTAAACTTCCTGGGGCACCTTTCACCAAATGCAATGATCATAAGTGACTGGTCAGTGTTGTGCTGTGGTACTGGTTATGTGCTCCCATGAACAGGCCCACTGAAGTCCATTCAACTCACAAGAAACATGAATTGGTTCCCGACCCACAGCAAATGTGCTCATTTCAACAAGGCCACACAGACCCTCGAGCCTGTTCCACCGTTCAATAAGATCATGGCTGATCTGGTTGTAACTTCCACCCCATATTCCAACAGAGTTACCCCATCACAAATATGCAGCTCCTCGCCCAACAACCACAGTTTAAGTCGAAAGCCAATCAACTGTGGATACTGGAATCTGAAACACAAACGGAAATCCTAGACAATCTCAACAAGGTTTGACCCAGATGTGGAGAGAGAACGGTGCTAACGTTTTAAGTCTTGATGAGCCTTTGTTCAAGCTAATCTGTTTATTGAGACACATGTGAATCCCCAGTTCTAGAGTCATAGACTTAAAGCTTTACAGCACAGAAAAAAGGCCCTTCTGCCCATTGTGTCTCCACTAGCCATCAAGCACCTATCTACTCTGAACCCATTTTCCAGCATTGGCCCACAGCCTTGTATGCTATGGCATTTCAAATGTTCATCTAAATACTTCTTCAATGTTGTGAGGGCTCCTGCCTCTACCATCCTTTCAGGTAGTGAGTTTCAGTTTCCCACCACTCTCTGGGTGAAAAGCTTTTCCTCAAATCCCCTCTAAATCTCCTGCCCCTTATCTTAAATCAATACACCCTGGTCATTAGCCCTTCTACTAAGGAGAAACCTTTCTTCCTGTCTACCCATTTATGTCTCTCATAATTTGTACACCAGAATCAGGTTCCCTCTGAGCCTTCTCTGCTCTGAGGAAAACAATCCTGGCTTAACCAGCTTCTCTTTGTAGCTGAAATGCTCCAATCCAGGAAATATGCTGGTCAATCTAATTTGTACCCACTCCAGTGCATGCACATCCTTCCTATAGTGTGGTGACCAGAACTGCACACAGTACTCTAGCTGTGGCCAAACCAGCATTTTATTCAGCTCCATCATAACCGCCCTGCTCTTAGCACTGTTACTTCACAGCGCCATGGTCCCAGGTTCGATTCCCAGCTTGGGTCACTGTCTGTGCGGGGTCTGCATGTTCTCCCTGTGTCTGCGTGGGTTTCCTCCGGGTGCTCCGGTTTCCTCCCACAAGTCCCGAAAGACACGCTGTTAGGTAATTTGGACATTCTGAATTCTCCCTCTGCGTACCCGAACAGGCGCCGGAATGTGACGACTAGAGGGGCTTTTCACAGTAACTTCATTGCTGTGTTAATGTAAGCCTACTTGTGACATTAAAGATTATTTTTTTTCAAAATATTTTTATTCTCCTTTTTCACATTTTCTCCTGAATTTACACCTACCAACAATAAACAATAATCAGCAACAGATATGTCAATCCCCATAACAATAACAACGATCCCATCCTCCCACCAACCCCTAACATCAGCCCGCATATTGACATAAACAAATGACAAAAAAGGAATCAGGGATTACCCATAGTCAGCCTTAATATACACAACCATCCCCCCCCCCCCCCCCCCCCCCCACCCGACCACCCAACTAATGTTCGATGTTATCCAGTTCTTGAAAGTGCATAATGAATAATGCCCATGACTTGCAGAACTCCTCCGACCTTCCTCTCAGTTCAAACTTAACCTTCTCAAGGGTCAAATATTCCAACAGGTCCCCCCAGCACGCCAGGGCACAGGGTGGAGAGGCTGCTCCCCATCCCAGCAGGATCCACCTTTGGGCGATCAACGAGGCGAAGGCTACGAAATGAAAAAAATGAAAATCGCTTATTGTCACGAGTAGGCTTCAAATGAAGTTACTGTGAAAAGCCCCTAGTCGCCACATTCCGGCGCCTGTTCGATATCTGCCTCCGATATCTGCCTCCGCACCCTTTTCCAACCCTGGCAGGTCCAATACCTCAAATATGGCCTCCCGGGGACCCGGGTCCAGTTTCACGTGCACCACCTTGGAAATTACCCTAAAAACCTCCTTCCAGTACTCGTCTAGCTTTGGACAGGACCAAAACATATGAACGTGATTAGGCACCCCCCCCCCCCTCCCAACCCCCCACCGTGAGGTGTGCTCTGTATACCACCTTTAGCTGTATCAGCCCGAACCTTGCACATGAGGTGGAGGCATTTACTCTCCAGAGCACCTCACACCAGAACCCCTCCTCCATATCCTCTCCCAAATCTTCCTCCCACTTTGCTTTGATCCCTTCCAGTAGTGCCTTATCCTTGTCCAAAATAGCTCCGTACACCGCTGAGACTACCCCCTTCTTCAGTCCCCCTGTCGTCAGCACCACCTCCAGCAATGTGGAAGCCGGCTCCACCGGGAAGTTCTGTATCTCCTTTCTGGCAAAATCTTGAACCTGCATGTATCTAAACATTTCCCCCTGCTCCAGCCTATACTTTGCTTCCAGCTCCTTCAATCCTGCAAACCGACCCCGAAGAAACAAATCTTTTAGCGTCTTAATCCCCTTCTCTTCCCATTTCCGAAAACTTCCATCCCACTTCCCTGGCTCAAATCTGTGGTTCCCCCGAATCGGTATTTCCCTTGACCTTGCCCCCAACCCGAAGTGTTGACGAAACTGCCTCCAAATTCTCAATGAAGCTATTATTAGCCACCTCACCACCGCCTTTAGAGCCTCCCAGACAACTGCCTTCGACACCTCACCCGTACAACTGAAACCTACATATTCCTTAATTACCTTTTCAATTTTCTCACAAAACACTTGGTTCCCCAAAGCCCCACATCCTGTTTCCACCCCGGCGTCTGCGCTATCCCCTTCTCCAGTACCATATCCACCCAACGCGGAGCGTGATCTGACACTGCAATTGCCGAGTAAACATTAAAGATTATTAAATTAAATTATTGTTGTCTATGCCTCGGCTAATAAAAACAAGTATCCCATATGCCTTCGTAACCACCTATCCACCTGTCCTGTAGTCTTTAGAGATCTTTGGACCAACACCTCAAGATCCCATAGAATCCCTACAGTGTAGAAGGAGGTCATTCGCCTCACCAAGTCTGTACCGACTCTCCGAAAGAGCATCCTACCTAGGCCCACTCCCTCGCAACCCCGTAACCTAACCATATTTTTAAACTTGGGGAGGAAATTGGAGCACCTGGAGGAAACCCATGCAGACACAGGGAGCACATGCAAACTCCACACAGACAGTCATCTAAGGTTGGAATTAAACCTGAATTCTGGTGCTGTTCCTTGAGTCCTGCCATTTATTGTGCATTCCCTTGCCTGTTAGTCCTTCCATAATGTAACACCTCACACTTATCAGGGTTAAATTCCATTTGCCAGCCCATTGCTATTGCCCTGTAATCTAAGACTTTCCTCCTCACAATTTACCACACCACCAATTTTTGTGTCATCTGAGAACTTCCTAATCATGCCTCCCACATTCCCATTTAGATTATTGATGTACACTGCAAACAGCATGGGACACAACACCGATTCCTGTAGAACACCACTGGACACAGGCTTCCAGACACAAAAAAGACCAGGTAATTCCCATTATTTGCATACGGTCAAATACCATTAATACCCAATGAACAGATTCCCCTCAAAGCAACAGTTGACAACTTGTATCCATCCATTTAATTTTAGAGATTTAATTTCCCTCTGGAATTTGTGTCATGCCAGTAAGGTCAATCGGTAACCTTTTCCCACTCACATTTTTCACAGAGCGTACATTATTCCACAAGGAACAATTATCTTCATAATATTCAATACTAGCTTCAGCATGCACATTGTATAGATTCTCTCTTAAAATATTTGACAAATGGAATCTAAAAGAGGCAGTTTCCCAGCAGCCTTAATGCTTTTTTAAAACATTTATTTTATTATCAACATGTATCCAAACAGGTTACAACAAATAAACACCTTGGGAAACATACTTCCTGGCAATTAACTATACAGTCCCGTCCCCCCCCGCCCGTCCCGCCCGTCCCCCCCCCCCCCCCCCCCCCCCCCCCCGCCCGTCCCCCGTCCCCCGTCCCCCGTCCCCCATCCCCCCCGTCCTGTGTCCCCCCCCCCGTTCCCCCCCCCCCGTTCCCCCCCCCCGTTCCCCCCCCCCCCATCTCCCCCCCCCCCCGTCTCCCCCCCCCCCCCCCCCCCCCGCAACGAACAGCTTCTCAAACATGGTCACAAACAGCCCCCACCTTTTCTCAAACCCCTCTGAAGAACCCCTTAACTCATATTTTATCTTCTCCAACCGCAGGAAGTCGTACAGGTCACCCAAACAAGCCGCTACCCCCGGTGGTGATGCCGATGGCCACTCCAGTAAAATTTCCAGCCGTGCGATCAGAGAGACGACACTTTTTATTTTCTTACCTTCCCAAGATAAAGGACATTTCCCATTTTCACTCATCCAAAATATAATTAATCCAACTGCACTCGAATATCCATCAAGAAGATTAGCATGTGAAGCATGGCCAAAATGTTGAATTTTGTGTCCTTTAGGCTGTCTAAGGATAGGAATTTATGATTTAAATCTATCCAGATTTAACTTTCTTAATTTTTTAATTTTCTCTTAAAACACTCTCCACTTAAGGGTGTTTCTTCATCAGAGTAGTTAACTCCAAATTAACATCAATATTAGCATCCAGCCTTGTTTGATTAACTGATTAATCAAAGTTTACAATTGCTCTGTCACTTCCTCATTTTACTGAGGACCTGGTAGTTTTACCTAGGATGGGAGTATGTTCTCCAATTAGAATTGCTGATTTAGAGCTATTCTAATTTGCTTAATGTCTAAATCAATATATTTAAATGACCCCGCACAAGTCTGACTCTATTAGAAATCATCCACATGCACCTTGGAGCTGCTGAAATTTCCTTTATAATACCAATAAAACATTGGGGGACCTAATGTTTCCTACTTCCGGTTTACAAACAGCTGAGCCAGTCAAGAAAACCGTGCAGTGCTGGTCCGAGGAATCTGAGGACACCCTCTGCGGCTGCTTGGAGACTGTGGACTGGTCCATATTCAAGGCCGCAGCAGCTAACCTGGACGAGTACGCAACCACCGTCACAGACTTCATCAGTAAGTGTGTCAAGGACTGTGTCTCAAAGAAGACAATACGGGGATTCCCCAATCGGAAACCCTGGCTCAACCAAAAGGTTCACTCCTTGCTGAAGTTCTGGACGGAGGCGTTCAAGTCTGATGACCCCAACCTATATAAGAAATCGAGGTATTACGTACGGAAAGCCATTAGGGATGCAAAAAGCCAAGCACACATTAAACTAATAATAATATAATAATTACTTAGTGTCACAAGTAGGCTTCAATGAAGTTACTGTGAAAAGCCCCTAGTCGCCACATTCCAGCACCTGTTCGGGAAGGCTGGTACGGGAATTCAACACGTACTACTGGCCTTGTTCTGCATTTCAAGCCAGCTGTTTAGCCCACTGTGCTAAACTAGAGTCCCAGGCCAACGACACTAACACACGCCAACAATGGCAGGGCCTACACAAGATTACAGGCTATAAAGCAAGGCCAGGCGGAATATCTGGGGCTGGAGCATCCCTACCCGATGATCTGAACTAGTTCTATGCCCGGTTTGAGCAGTCAGCCAATGTATCAGTGCCACCCGCCCCAACAGCCCTGGACACACGCATACCCACTGTTACAGCCTCAGAGGTAAGAGCTGCCTTCTTGAAAGTGAATCCGCGGAAAGCGACGGGCCCCGACGGAGTCCCTGGGCGAGCACTCAGAGTCTGCGCAGACCAGCTGGCAAGTGTATTCACAGATATCTTCACCACCTCACTCCTCCACTCTGAGGTCCCCTTCTCCTTCAAGAAGGCCACCATAATACCAGTACCAAAGAAGAACAAGGTAGCCTGTCTCAACGACTACCGACCGGTGGCGCTAACGTCTGTTATCATGAAATGCTTCAAGCGGCTCGTCATGAGACGGATCACTGCCAGCCTCCCAGACGGTCTCGATCCACTGCAGCTTGCCTATCACCGTAACCGGTCCATAGCAGACGCTATCTCCCTGGCTCTGCAATCAACACTCAAACACTTCGACAACAAGGGCACCTATGTCAGACTGTTGTTCATCGACCACAGCTCCGCCTCCAACACCATTATCCCAACAAGACTAATAACCAAACTCCACAATCTTTGACTTGACCCCTCCCTGTGCAGCTGGATCTTCGACTTCCTCACCAACAGACCACAATCTGTCAGGATAGGCAACCGCACCTCCTCCACAATAGTCCTCAACACCGGAGCCCCGCAAGGATGTGTGCTCAGTCCTCTCCTGTACTCCCCGTACACACATGACTGTGTGGCAAGTTTTAACTCCAACTCAATCTATAAGATTGCGGATGATACGACTGTGGTGGGCCACATCTCAAACAATGACGAATCAGACTACAGGAGGGAGATAAATCACTTGGTTGCATGGTGTACCGAAAACAACCTCTCTCTAAATGTTGGAAAGACCAAGGAACTGATCGTTGACTTCAGGAAGCGCAGCACAACACACACTCCCACCTACATCAATGGCTCCGAAGTGGAGATGGTCAATGGCTTTAAGTTCTTGGGGGTCACCATCACCAACTGTCTGTCCTGGTCCACTCATGTTGATGCAACAGTCAAGAAAGCCCAACAACGTCTCTACTTCCTACAGAAGCTAAAGAAATTTGGCATGTCTGCATGGACTCTCACAAACTTCTACAGATGTGCGATAGAGAGCATCCTATCCGGCTGCATCGCAGCCTGGTATGGCAACTGCTCGGTCCAAGATCGCAAGAAACTGCAGACTGTGGTGAACTCAGCCCAACGCATCACACAAGCTTGCCTCCTCCACATTGATTCTATCGCTTCCTCAGGAAGGCAGACAGCATTATCAGAAACCCCTCCCACCCAGGCATTGCCTTCTTCCAGACCCTTCCATCAGGCAGAAAGTACAGATATCTGAAGACTCGCACATCCAACCATAGGAACAGCTTCTTCCCCATAGCTACTAGACTCCTCAATGACTCCCCCTCGGACTGATCAGTTCCCTGTAAGAACACTATTCACGCCGCCCTATGCTGCTCTTGCTCATGTGTTTGCTTTGTTTGGCCCCTTCTTCTGCACTGTAAACTGTCACTGTTTTGCCGATGTACTATTGCTCTTTTACTAATGAGGCTCTATTTATAATATAATGTTATGTCCCAACAGCGTCGCCAATACTGTGGGTATTTCTATTTATCTTACTGAAACACAAGGCTTTCCCATATATTGGTCAAATGACCACACAACCAGTTAGTCAGTTCAAGTTCAAAGATGGTTTTTTACTTCGACATGCAAGCACAATATACTACAAGTTAAACTACACCTATCAGCTACAATAACCTATACTTAACTTCGGGACAACTGGCACTGTGCAGATTGATAAGGCCTTTATCTTGATCTCATGTGGCTGGATTGAAGAAGTAGCTCTGTCTCTGCTGGGCTCGTCCGCCAGGTAGCGATCGTTGGTCTTGAACTTGGCTGTCGGGTCTTTATGCTGCAGTGAGGCTGGCACAGGTCGGGTCCAAAGGAGGCTGGCACAGGCCGGGTCCAAAGGAGGCTGGCACAGGCTGGGTCCAAAGGAGGCTGGCACAGGCTGGGTCCAAAGGAGGCTGGCACAGGCCAGATCCAAAGGGGGCTGGCACAGGCCAGATCCAAAGGGGGCTGGCACAGGCCGGGTCCAAAGGAGGCTGGCACAGGCCGGGTCCAAATGAGGCTGGCACAGGCCGGGTCCAAAGGAGGCTGGCACAGGCCGGGTCCAAAGGAGGCTGGCACAGGCCGGGTCCAAAGGAGGCTGGCACAGGCCGGGTCCAAAGGAGGCTGGCACAGGCCGGGTCCAAAGGAGGCTGGCACAGGCCGGGTCCAAAGGAGGCTGTCACAGGCCGGGTCCAAAGGAGGCTGGCACAGGCCGGGTCCAAAGGAGGCTGGCACAGGCCGGGTCCAAAGGAGGCTGGCACAGGCCGGGTCCAAAGGAGGCTGGCACAGGCCGGGTCCAAAGGAGGCTGGCACAGGCCGGATCCAAAGGAGGCTGGCACAGGCCGGGTCCAAAGGAGGCTGGCACAGGCCGGGTCCAAAGGAGGCTGGCACAGGCCGGGTCCAAAAGAAACCGAACACATGTTTGTGTCTCTTTTCATCCCTCTAGGGTTTTGCGCTATTTAGAGCGGTCCTTAATCTTGGACCCAATAGTTCAACAGGGCTCTGATCACTGCCTTCGATTTCGGCCAATAAAGAGGCGGGTACCTTGGTGACTGGGCGGGTGCTTAGCGGTCATTGACCTTGGCAGTTGGGCTCTCTGAGTAAAGGGAGTGGCGCCGATCAGTCTGTGGCTGTACCCGTGGGGTCCTATCGTTCTGGGGAACGGGCCATTGAAATGCAAACGAGCGGGGGTTTCGATCGGGTCTAGCTACCTGCGCTTCAAATACACAGAAGCTCTATATCTATCTGAGTCCTGGGTTGGCCATAATTCCCATGGTCCTTTGCAGGTGGCCATCTCAGGTGACTACATCCCATCCTCTTAATGCTGAACGCGAAGCGTGGTGGATCACACTATTGATCCCTATCCATCCTTGGTGTACCGGTCACCCTTGGTCAAGGCCAGGTTCTACTCTATCCTATCCTATGTTTTGGGGCATTTACCTAATATTTATTAACACATCATACATTAATTAATCTCTAACGGGTCACTATAAAACATTTCACCGTTAAACATTTAATTTATCTGTGCAGTTGATTACTAATTAACACTATCTAAGCTACTCTCATGCTGCGGGTGAATACAAAAAAGAACTTGTGTACAGTACAAAAATTTTTAAACAGCAGCATTACATTTCTACTTAATCTAGTAAAGTTTACAGAGGTACATGGTTATCATTCTTACAGCAGGTAATTCAGTTTTGTTGAACGCCGAAAAAGGGGGCTCGAACTGTATATATCGGGGACCGGGAGGCTCTTGCTCGCCATTTCGAAGTGTCTGAATGACACTGCAGATTATTGCAATTACTAGAAGGGCCTCTACTGTGTATGAAGGGGGGTTCCAATTGGCAATGTTTTCGCACCAAGTGGGGGTTTCGGTGTCTGTCTTTGTGTGTGGCGTGGTGTGCGGGCCAGGGGTGTCATGTTGTGTGGTAGTGTTAGGGCCTGGTGTGGTGTACATTAAAATAGTCCATTGCATGGGCAGTTGTAGGAGTCCAGCGATGATCAAAATGTATATCAGCGGTCCTTGCTTCATCTTGTCTTCTTCTGTGTTCCGTGTGATTCTGGGCGTGCAAGCATAATGTTGGCTATTATCTTTGGTTAATATCTCGTTTTACTTGTCTTTCTCTCCTTAATCCAATTTCCCATTATGATCGTCACCATGTGTGAATCCCTCCATTTTAAAAAAAATAACATTTTGAGAGCCAAGACATGCCAAAAAAAAATTATTTTTAAGTGCAGAGATTCTAGCAACTGGTAGTCGATGCGGGGAGTGGACGTACAACTTTTCTGACCGGTCTTTTCTTTACTGCAACCATTGATGGTTGAGGCTCATGTTAACCAGCCGAATTTTAGGGCGGCCAGTTTTATAAAGTTTCTTCATCCCAGGGTTCAGAGGTAGTTCGCGTGTAGCAGCATATGTGGCAACCAAGTGTGTCAAACATGTTAAATAGCAGGTGGGGAGCGACCAAAGGGGGGTCGCGGAAGGTAAACGAAAGAAGGGTGAGTGTGGCAAAGGGCATTCTTTAAACCACAATAAAAGAGCAGAGAAGGGGAAACTAAGACCTGCCAAGGACAGCATAGCGTGTAGGGAACCATTCCAGAGCACTCGAAGTGACAGTGAACCGCGGCAGGACAAGAATGGGTGGAATCCCGGGTAGGGCAGTGATCAGTGCCGTTGCTCCACTACCCGAGTTTAACTCAGCGGATGCATTTGGGATCCCCAGGTAGGGCGGGGATTAGTGCCGTTACTCCCTACCTAGGTGACCGAAAAGAGCGGAAAGAATTTGTAGTCATATGAGATCCAACAATTGTACCTTTAACGGCCATTGGTCAGTAAATTGCATCTGCGTCTCTGTGAGAAGAGTAACTATGAGTGTATCAAGGAATTGGGTGTCAGGCCGACATCAATTAAAACCATGTAACAAGAAGAAAAGAAGAAGGAAAAAGGCGGGTAGGCTCCATCAGAAATTAGGACACCGTAATTCTTATGCGGCATCTTTTCCTCATCATCTGGACACCTCAGGGTTCTGTACCAAACAGTGTTGTAAAAGCATTACCAAAATGAGTGTCAGAATCTGAATCATCACCATCTCCCAGTTGCCAGACTCGTGTCTCCCGTTTTTGTGCCGTGGCCGCGTGGGCCGTCGTAGGATCCGAATCGTCATATCTTACCAGTCTACAAGAGTTGTCGCGGTGCCAAAGGGGGGTTTGTTTGTCATGAGGTGTAGGGGCGGTGGTAGTGAAGGGCAAGTTACTGTCGTCGGGTGGTGGCTGTGGCAGGGGTGGTGGGGGGGGGGGGGGCGAAGATATCCTTGTCATGGTTCCAGGACCTGGGGTGACTGGGGGCAGAGAGATCAGACCATTGGTCAGGGATAGCAATCAATTCAGGAAGGCTGTTGCTGTCATTGGAGTCAAGCTCAAGGTGGAAGTTCGCACCTGTGGGCGGAGACAACTTCGGGTCTGTGGGCGTGGATATGTTGGCATGGCTGGGGGAGGGTTGGACTAGGTTGTTGATGGGCAGGGTGGAATTGTCTCCTATTGCCAGAGAGATGTGGTGGGAGTGGGTTCCATAGACTCTGAGTTGGTTGATGTGGAACCAACCAATTTTACCATTGGGGTACATTATCTTGTACACAGGGGCTCACTTTGTCTGAGGTTGAGTAGGGTCCTGCAAATTTGGGAGAGAGGAAATAACTGGGGTTGCAGAGGGAAACCATTACTTGCTGACCGACTGTATACTCTATGGGGTGGACGGTTCTGTCAAAGCAGGTCTTACTCTGCTTCCTTCTAGTGTCTAGTCGGACAGCTGCAGCGAGCTGTGCTGCTTTAATATTCTCTGTGAGTTGTTGGACTGCTCTTTCACGGGTGTGGGCGGTGACTGTGGGCTTGTCAAATCAAGACCTAATAAATATTCAATTCCCTTCATGGGACGTCCAGTCATGAGAGTGTGGGGGGTGAAACCTGTGGAACTGGAAATGGTGTTCCGAATAAACATGAGGGCGAATGAGAGAACTGTGTCCCATGTCGTGTTATTCTGCTGCACCATCTTTCTAATGGTCGCTTTTAAAGTGCGATTCATTCGCTCAACAATGCCGCTGGATTTGGGGTGATACGCTATGTGAAATTTAGCGGGTGAATATCTGTTGGGTCAAAATATTAGCTGTGGCCTTTGCTGTGTTTGTCCATGAGGGAAATGCTTCTACCCATTTCATAATGGTGTCTATAACAACTAAGACGTATTTGAAACCATTTCTGCAAGGGGAGAGGGGGCCAATGTAGTTGAGTTGCAAATTTGTCCAAGGGCCATTAACAGGTCGGGTGTGAGGTAATTGTCCTTTCTTTGTGTATTGTTCCGGATTATCTTGTGCGCAGATAAGACAATTCTCTACATAATGTTATTAAACTGGGCCACCAACACAATGGTCTTAAATGGGCAATGGTATTGTCTATCCCCTGGTGTCCGTGTCCATCATGAAACTGGTAAATTATTTGGTTTCTGTCCTAGGTGGGGACCACATAAATTCCATTTTTCAAAACTATGCCGTCCTGTACAGTCAGTGAGTCCTTCCACTTATCGTAGGGGGCTGTGAAGTTGCCGTCTAAAATCTGCTTGAGAGTGCCGTCTACCTTTTGGGCCTGGGCTAGATCCTCAATATTGGTCTGGGAAACCTGGACTACGTGTTGTCGGTTCGCTTTCGGGGGGGCTGCCAAAAGTGACCATGGCGTGATCCTGCCTTGGCTAAGGCGTCTGCTTTTACATTACCCAAGTGTGGGGACAAACAATGATGGCTTCTTACTTTCATTATACCATACATGCAGTCTGATGCTGCCCTAAGAATGTGGCAGAGGGTAGGGGTATTCCATTGGCTGAAACAAGTCCTCTAGATTCCCACAGGGGCAGGAATTTTGTCAAGCTATTGCATACATGTAGACTGTCCGAATGTATGTCTGCGGGGGTTGGAAAGGAATCGGGGTGCTGCACTACATATGCTATGGATGCGAGTTCTGCTGCTTGTGAACCTAGGTGGCCGGGAAATTTTAAAGGGATTTTTTCTAATGCGCATCCCTGCGCATCTTCCACATAAATTCCACAACCAATTGTTCTCTTTCCATTTCCTATCATGGAGGAACCGTCTACTTAATCTTTAAGGCATTGCCTGTGGTCTGGGAATCCTGTGTTTTACTGCCTGCACATGGGTGTAGTGACCTTGGAATAAAGGGACCTGTGTTGTGTTTGGCTGCAATGATCTGGCACTCATGTGGGGTCCCTGCATACTGAAGATTGTCAGCCAGAAATGTGTGGGTCTTGGTACGTTTGACTGTAATGTACCTTCCTTGTAACAGCAGTGTCCAGCGAGCTGCTCTGATTTAGCTGACTGAACTGTCCTTTAATCTACCATCGAACAAGAGTTGCGTGGGGGTGTGCTCGGTTAAGATCGTTACTGGGTTAAGGCCTGTGATGCACGTGAAATACTGTACTGCCCAAAAGACTGCGAGCAAATGCCGTTTGCAGGCTGAGAATCCTTGCTCTACGGGGTCCAAAACTCGTGAGGCCTAAGCGGTCATGTCTTTCCTGCAGGAGTACTGCTGATAGGGTTCGGTTGGTGGTTGCTACTTCTATGGCATAGGGCGAGTGTGGGTCTGGAACTTGCAAAGCGAGGGCTGTGCCGAGGGCACGTTTTAATTCATCGATGGCGTCTGTGTGCTGCGGAAGCCATTCCCACAGGGCGTTCTTTTTAAAGAGTTCTGAGAGTGGGGCTGCTTTTGTGGCAAAACTATCTATATGGATCCCACAATATCTGGTTTAGCTCACTGGGCTAAATCGCTGGCTTTTAAAGCAGACCAAGCAGGCCAGCAGCACGGTTCAATTCCCGTACCAGCCTCCCCGGACAGGCGCCGGAATGTGGCGACTAGGGGCTTTTCACAGTAACTTCATTGAAGCCTACCGGTGACAATAAGCGATTTTCATTTCATTTTCATATCCTACTAAACCTAGGAATGACCAGAGTGCAGTGACATAGTGGGGCAGGGGCAATTTAACAATTGATTTTGATTTGTTTCTGTTCAATTTTTCTCTTCCCATGGGTGATAATGGTGCCTAAATAAAGGACTTTCTCTTTTAAGATCTGGGCCTTTTTGGGGTTGACCTTGCATCCAATGGATTGAAAAAGACCTAGTAATTCCGAAAGGAGCTTTACATGCTCTTAATTTGTGTCCGTCTGTGGGAGTAAGTCATCCACATACTGCATAAGGCATTCGGGTTGGGAAAATTTGGAAAGTCCGTTGGTCAATTGTCGGTGGAAAATGGAGGGGGAGTTGTGGAATCCTTGCGGGAGGCATGTCTACATGTACTGCTGTCCTTGAAATGTGAACGCAAACTTGTATTGACAGGCCTTATCTAACGGGATGGACCAAAAGCAATTGGTGATGTCCAGCACTGTGAAGTACTTTGCCTGTACTCCCTGTTTGAGCATGGTCTCGGGACATGTGGCAATGGTGGGGACTGCTAAAGGGGTTACCTTGTTAAGTTCTTGGTAGTCGATCGTGAGTCGCCATGAAACATCGGGTTTTCTTACGGGCCAAATTAGGGCATTATTTGTTGACGCTATGGGCCGAATAACTCTTTGGTCTAATAAACTATTGGTAACTTTAGAAAGCTCACCCTCAGCTTGCTGTGGGAAACCGTATTGTTTCTTCGGCTTTGGATCATGACCTGAAATGTGACCATGCCTGGGATCTTCCCACAATCGTGTTTGTGTTGTGCGAACGAAGCTTTGTGTTTCACGAGTCTCTCTAATTGTCTGGTCTGTACTAATTGTTTGTGGATCAAACCAATAGTCTCCTACTGAGCAAATCATATGTTCATAATCCCCTACTGTGAGCGTAGTGGGGGCTCTAGCTGCTTTGACCATTCTCCATACACATTTATTCACTGGATCAAACAAAAGATTATGGGAGCTCATAAAATAGATTCCTAGAATGTGCTCGGCTAATTGTCGACATTCCCATGAATATGAAGTGAAAAGAGCTAAAAAAAAAAGTAAATGTTACTTTTCCAACTTGTGGAAGAGTCTGTATTCAGGAATCTTTTCTGTACAAATCTACTTTGATGACTAAGCTGGTTTCTCTTTATCTAGAACCTCAGAATAAACTCCAAACTCACTTTGCCTGGCTGATTCCCTTTGTTTTTCCTCTCTGATTACTTTATCTTTGACTTTATTAGCAGCCTCCAAAATGTCACAGTCATGAGTATTTCTGCTTCTAGTTATGTTTGGAGATGTTCTGTGGCCTTTATGTCATATTCAGCTCAATTCAACCCATGACCTCGGCTCTCACTTATATCTGTCAAAACAATTATTGCACGATCTCTCTCTTGCACTACTGAAGGCTCTTTCCTTCGAAGCTAATACTTTTTTGGACGCTAGAGTAATTTCGATATCCAATATCGGTATTTGCATAGAATCATAGAATTTACGTGCAAAAGGAGGCCATTCTGCCCATCAAGTCTGCACCAGACCTTGGAAAGAGCACCCTACCTAGGCCCACATCTCCACACTATCCCGCATCCTAGTAACCCCACCTAACCTTTTTATTGGACACTAGGGCAATTTATCATGACCAATCCACATAACCTGCACATCTTTGGACTGTTGGAGGAAACCGGAGCACCCGGAGGAAATCACGAGGAGAATGTGCAGACTCCACACAGGCATTGCACTGTCTTACTCTGCAAACTTTCACCTCATTTTGCCAGTTTATGAAACTCGCTGCTTAGCCGGCATCGTGAGCCTTGAACCCAATATTTCAACCAGCCTGATAGGGGGTTTCTGTCCCGCCCTCCTGCATGGTCAGCCATACCCACCATGGGCAGCACAGTAGTACAGTGGTTAGCACTGCTGCCTCACAGAGCCAGGGATCTGGGTTCAATTCCAACCTTGGGTCACTGTCTGTGTGGAGTTTGCACTTTCTCTCCGTGTCTGCGTGAGTTTCCTCCGGGTGCTCGGGTTTCCTCCCAAAGTCCAAAGATATGCAGATTAGGTGGATTGGCCATGCTAAATTTTCCCTTAGTGTCCAGAAGGTTAGGTGGGGTTGCTGGATTACAGGGATAGGATGGAGGTGGAAGTTTGTGTGGGGTGTTCTTTCAGTGGGTTGGTGCAGACTCGATGGGCCGAATGGCCTCCTTCTGCACTGTAAATTCTAGGATTCTGTGAAGTACCTTCTTACCATCATGAGAGACCAGATCCTTTCCATTCCAGATTACCCTCTCTGCAATATTATACTAAATTTCCTGAATTGAAATTTGTCTCAGATACTTTTACAGATTGCCTCAATCCTCTCCAAATTCCCTCCCAGACCTCAGCCGTGTGAAAGCTGGTGTATTGGCTTGTAAGGCATACATATGTGCAAGAAAAAATTGAACATCTAGAGCAGGAGGTCGATCGCACAATATGGAGGACAATTTGGGATTCCACCCAGAGACTAATTAATAGGAACTTTTTCAAAAATGTATTCTTTCACGGGATGTCGGTAGCGCTAGGAAGGCAACATTTATTGCCCATCCCTGATTGCCTTTGAGAAGGTTGTGGTGAGTAGTCTCCTTGAACTGCTGCAGTCCACTTGGTGCTGGTACTCCCACTGTTGTGTTATGTGGGGAGTTTCTGGATTTTTATCCAGCAGAGGTGAAGGAAAGGCATAAGCACACTGCAACTTTGGCAGGGAGAAAGGATAGCACAGCTCCAGGAAACCGGAGGACCCGGAGGAAACCCACGCAGACACAGGGAGAACATGCAGACTCTGCACAGACAGTGACCCAAGCCGGGAAGAAACCGTGCTAACCACTGTGCTACCGGGTAGGGACGAGTGGGCTTTTTCCTGCTGCAAGATGCATGTTCAGATGTAAATAATGTAAATAATCTTTATTGTCACAAGTAGGCTTACATTAACACTGCCACATTCTGGTGCCTGTTCGGGTACATAGAAGGAGAATTCAGAATTCTCAGCTGGTACGGGATTTGAACCCGCGCCCCTGGCCTTGTTCTGCATCACAAACCAGCTGTCTAGCCCACTGAGCTAAACCAGCTACAACTGTGAGCTTAAGGGAGGGTGCTTGCTGAACCATTGAGTCCCAAAATGGCACTGGGAACATCAAACCTCATAGACATCATGATCTTCCAGTTCTATATGTTTTCACCAAATGTTAGCTGAACACATTAACACCCTCAGCAATATGGTATGTGACACAAATGATGGCAGAAGCTTACAAGTGCATTGAGTGCCTATTCGATCCCTGAATGGCAAGTGTAATGCCCGAACAACAACCACTGCCAAATGCAATTTCACATCTGATGTATAGTGGGGCTTAATGGTGAGTGACACTTTATGATCTGGACTTTGATACCAAGAACATAATCATGAAATCTGAAATTTCCTGAGAACAGATCAGAAATCTGCTTGCGAAACAGGAAGGAAAATAATAATAATAATCCTTATTTGTGTCACAAGTAGGCTTACATTAACACTGCAATGAAGTTACTGTGGAAATTCCCTAGTCGCCACACATCGGCGCCTATTTGGATACACAGAGGGAGAATTCAGAATGTCCAATTCACCTAACAAGCACATCTTTCGGAACTTGTGGGAAGAAACTGGAGCACTCGGAGGAAACCCACGCAGACACGGGGAGAACGTGCAGGCTCCGCAGCGACATGGACCCAAACCTGGAATCTAACCCGGGTCCCTGGCACTGTGAAGCAACAGTGCTAACCAGTATAAAGAACTTCAGAGAAATTTAAGTGAGCAGAACAGGCAGACTGATGAACGATACAATTTAATGTGGATAAGACTGAGGTGATTGGGCTGCAGTGTGGCGCAGTGATTAGCACAGCGCTGAGGACCCGGGTTCAATCCCGGCCCGGGGTCATTGTCTGAGTGGAGTTTGCTCATTCTTCCCATGTCTGCGCAGGTTTCACCCCTGTCATAATATCCACACATGTATATCATGAGATGCAGGCAGGCAGTGATTGACACACAGGATAACCAATGAACACACATGACACAGAACAACCAATCACCAGACAGGAGACCACCACTATAAAGCCTACAGAGCATTACGGCTCTCTCTCTCTCACAAGACACAGCTAGGGAGATGGTCACAGTGCACAAGCCAGTGAACATCATCACCATGTGGTAGAGAGCTAGTCTGGCCAAGCAGGAGGTTATCAGTTAGGTTAATAGAGTGTCAACCCACAGCAGATTATATACAGCAATCAACAGGTTCAATAAAACAGTGTTGGATCATCTCCTGTGTCGGAAGCCTGTTTTTCATTTTATTGCATCCAGTTGCAGTCGATGTTAGACCAGCACAGATAACACATCAACCCCCACAACCCAAAATGGCAAGTGTAATGCCCGAACAACAACCACTGCCAAATGCAATTTCACATCTGATGTATAGTGGGGCTTAATGGTGAGTGACACTTTATGATCTGGACTTTGATACCAAGAACATAATCATGAAATCTGAAATTTCCTGAGAACAGATCAGAAATCTGCTTGCGAAACAGGAAGGAAAATAATAATAATAATCCTTATTTGTGTCACATAAGGGTAGGTGAATTGGCTACACTAAATTGCCCCTTAATTGGGAAAAAAATAATTGGGTACTCTAATTTTATTTTTAATAAGATTGAGGGGCAACATGGTGGCACAGTGGTTAGCACTGCTGCCTCATGGTGCCGAGGTCCCAGGTTCGATCCCGGCTCTGGGTCATTGTCCGTGTGGAGTTTGCACATTCTCCCCGTGTTTGTGTGGGTTTCGTCCTCACAATCCAAAGATGTGCGGGTTGGATGGATTGGCCACGCTAAATTGCCCCTTAATTGGAAAAAATTAATTGGGTACTCTAAATTTATTTTTTAAAATGATTGAGGTCGCTGAGGTAATGCATTGTGGGAGGAAAAATGAGGACTGGGAATATCGTCAGACCAAAGTCAGAGGAATGGCGCAAAAAATTCTCTGCTTTGGATTGGGTTTCTGCACTCAAAGCAAGTTACTGAAGGGTGCGGATGGTGACAGAAACATAGGGGTTTGAATGCCTTATTCCCTGAAAGTAAGGTAGAAATGGTCATATTAAGGCCAATGCTACAGTGTACAAGAATAAAGAAGTAATGATAAATTTATACAAACAATGGTCACTTTGGGTTCCCCATTACAGAAATGATATTCGTACCATACAAAGTGGCACATCTCCTCTAAACTTTGACCCACTATGCCCAATTTAGTGCGGTCTGCCTTTTGCAGGAAGCAGGAAATGCTATAGTGGTCATCTGGGGTGGTTCCCCCAGGATGATCCCAGCATTGGAAAGCCATAGTTATTGAGGCAAGGCTTGACAGCCAGGGAGTGGAAACTATATTCACTGAGGTAGAGAAAGTTAACTTGAGATTTATTTTCTCTGGTCGGGCAATCTGTAACAATTGCTGAGAAATGTTTCTTCCTAACCTATTTAAGCAGTGGAATATTTTATTGCAGGGTAAGATCAGTAAGAGCCCATTGAATCTTTTAAGTAACAATAGGACAAATATTTGAAGAAGAGGAAAGTATTTGACTGTCAGGAAAACATGGAACAATGGGATTTGTTTCAGATTGTTCCAGGGAAGAATGACCAGAGACTCAGGGTGAATTCTCCACTGGCGGGATTTTCCATTCCACTGGCAGTGCATCCCCGCCCGCAGGTTTCCCGGCGGCATGGAGTGGCCACAATGGGAAACCCCATTGACCGGCTGCGGGAACAGAGAACCCTGTTGCTAGCGATTGCGAGTTGCCGAGGAACAATCGGTTGGGGAGAGGGAGAATTTACCTCTCAGTCTATGGCCTTCTTTTCAGTGTTGTAAACTATTACTATATTTAGTCTCAAAATTCCACCTAAAGAGACAATTCATATTCCTTGAACTTATATCAGTACTTTTCATTGTACAATAAATCCTATCGAAATAAAAGACTTTTCAAACCCATAATATGCAATCTGTGCTACAGAAATGGTACAATTAAATCCTACAAAGGGTAAGTCTACCACAATGACTATCTTACCCAGTCTGGTCACTATAGTTTCAGTACCTATAGAATTTTTATGACAAATTGTATTTAAACTAGGACCACATCCTTCCTGGTTTAGCCTTGGGAGGCACAGTAAGCACACTCACAATCCAGAAAAATGAATATGCTTGTTGTGATTCAGGCTTCCTTCCAATGCTGCTGTATTCACAGCAAACACATGGGGGTTTCCATAAACAAAGTGAGTCTGCTTTTAACCGATCATACTATCATACCTGAGATAGGATGCTCAGGCTTAACAACTGCCCTTTTATTCTGATATAAGCCTCCAGATGTCACACGAGGTGTTCACCATGCATTTCCTGTTTCCTGCAAAAGGCAGACCACACCAAAGCGAAACCAAAAAGCAAAAAATATGATAGATTGTTTACAACACAGGAGGCCATTTGGCCCATCGTGTGCATGCCAGTCAACAAAGACCTGGGGCGAAATTCTCCGACCCCACGCAGGGTCGGAGAATAGCCCGGGCCCGGCGTAAATCCCGCCCCCGCCGTGGCCGGAATTCTCCGCCACCCAGGAATTGGCGGGGGTGGGAATCGCGCCGCACCGATGGCATGCCCCCGTGGCGATTCTCCGGCCTGCGATGGGCTGAAGCCCCGCCGCTGAGAGGTCAATCCCGCCGCCGTGGTTTCAACCACCTCTGGTGGCGGCGGGATTGGCGGCGCGAGCGGGCCCCCGGGGTCCTGGGGGGGCGTGGGGCGATCGGACCCCGGGGGTGCCCCCACGATGGCCTGGCCCGCGATCGGGGCCCACCGATCGGCGGGCGGGCCAGTGCCGTGGGGTACTTTTTCTTCCGCTGCCGCTACGGCCTCCACCATGGCGGAGGTGGAAGAGAACCCCCCCACCACCGCGCATGCGCCGGTGGTGACGTCAGCGGCCATTGACGCACCGACACATGCGCGAACCGGCGAAGACCTTTCAGCCAGCCCCAATGCCGGGCGGCGGACATCAAAGGCCGTTGGCGCCGGTTTTGGCGCCAGTCGGCGTGGCGCCAACCACTCCGGCGCAGGCCTAGCCCCCAAAGGTGCGGAGTCGCCGGAGTGGTTGGCGCCACTCGTCCCGCCGGGTAGGGGAGAATCCCGGCCCTGATTACTCTAATCCCATTTTCCAGCGCTTGCAGTATAATCCTGGAGGTTATGGCGGCGAAAGTGAATATTTAAATACTTCTCAAATGTTATGAGAGGAGCAAATATGATACAAACAGCAAGATGCAGATGCTCAGATTTTCTGACTGGTTTCAGAGAAAAAAGTTGGTACCGAATGGAAAGCCACTGACAATCACGTCCAGGATTTTCTGTTTTCTTAGGCCTTGGATGTGGGGTGGGGGAAGGAGGCAACTTGAATTTGCGTGGGGTGAGGACAGTATTTCAGGTATCAATTCTACTAGAGGGAGATGATGTTTGATTCTGAAAAATAAAAGGTATCTAAGGTGACTAAAATGGCAATTGGCTGCGACTGAACAGCACGGTAGCACAAGTGAATAGCACTGTGGTTTCACAGTGCCAGGGTCCCAGGTTCGATTCCCCGCTGGGTCACTGTCTATGCGGAGTCTGCATGTTCTCCCCGTGTCTGCGTGGGTTTCCTCCGGGTGCTCTGGTTTCCTCCCACAGCCCAAAGACGTGCAGGTTAGGTGGATTGGCCATGCTAAATTGCCCTTAGTGATCAAAAAGGTTAGGAGGAGTTGTTGGGTTACAGGGATAGGGTGGAAGTGAGGGTTTAAGTGGGTCGGTACAGGCTCGATGGGCCGAATGGCCTCCTTCTGCACTGTATGTTCTATTCCATGTGCCTGTTCCAATTTCCCTACAAGTTCATGTGGGTCAGAGCCCCTGCAGGTTAATGAGGCAGCCACAAGGTGACAGCACTGGCCACTGCTGCATTCGGTAGCCATTGGCAACGTGGCATGAGCATTTTTGCAGCAAGGAGCCAGAGCTTTAGGGTCTGGCTGCAGGCAGTTGGGTCAATTGAAAATGGGGCTGAGAGAGGGTGGTGCAGGGTGCTTGGAGGAAGTATCTGGGAGAGTGGCCCTTGAGACTAGCAGTGCCCAGCTGCCATGGGCATTGCCCACTTTGGAGTTGGGTTTTCCAGTGGGAAGAAGAAGCTAAGAAGGAGGGAGGTGCACACAAATGGAACTGGACAGCAGCACCCTCATGGCCACGTGCAGGGGCAGCCAGGGAGTGGAGCAGTGACAGAAAGCCACATAGGGTATTGCGAGTCGGCTCCAGTATGGAGAAGGATGTACAGTCAGAGGGAGAGCTACCTCCAGATGTCGGTGTGCAAATGTCATGAAAATTCCCGCCTCTTCCAAGAGGCGGTCAAAGATAATTGTGTCATAATGACAGATGAGCTGAACCCTAATGACATTAGTGGGCAGTGATGCCCATGCTGTTGGACTTTAAATTCTATGCCTCCAGTTCATTCCAGGGTCCCATTACAGATGTGTGTGGTTTCTCCCAGTCAGCATTGAGATGCTGATCGCTGCCCTCTTTGGGAGGGTCCGATATGTGCGGGATCACACTGGTCCGGACACTCACCCTGACAGATCCATCGGATTCATGGGCATTGCTGGATTCTCCCATATGCAAAGTGTGATGAACTGCAACTATGTGGCCATAAAGGCGTCCACAGCCAGCGGCTTTCAACAACCAGAAGGCAATTAATTACCTGAACCTCCAGCTTTTCTGTAAACATAGCCAATGGATCTTGCAGCTGTGTGTACAGTACCCTGGAATAGTCAGGCACTCCCTAACACCTGAGCTATTCACTACCTGTCACCCCTGTGCACCTTTAAGGTTGGATTCCTGGAGACAGGAGGGGCTCTCTTCTCAAGATAGTCCCATGAGGAATCCAAGGGTGGAAGCAGAGGAAAAATACAACACCTGTCATGCAACCCCCCGAGCCACCATCGAACAGGTTCTAGGCAGAGGCAGACTTACAATGAAGCACAGGGGGCTGGATTCTCTGTCCAGCAATGCCGGAATCGGGAAACGCGATTGGGCAGAGAATTGTGGCCAGAAACTCGTGGCCAGTGCCGGGCGCCCGACAGAATGCAATGCTCTGGTGCCTCGACAGTGGCATCAATGCATTCTACTCCGCAGTTACAGCAAACGCCTTTGACATATCATTAACACATCGTGGCGCAGGGCGACCTCTGGAACCAGGACTGGGACAATTTTTAAAAATTGATTTACGGGATGCGGGTGTCGCTGGTTGAGACAGCATTTATTGCCCATCTCTAGTTTGCCTCCAGAAGCTGGTGGTGAGTTGTCCTCTTGTACCGCTGCAATCCTTCAGCTGTAGGTACACCCACTGTGCTGTTAGGGAGGGAGTTCCAGGATGTTGTCCCGGTGACAGTGAAGGAACGGCGATATAGTTCCAATCCGGGTGGTGAGTGACTTGGAGGGGAACCTCCAGGTGGTGGGGTTCCCAGGTATCTGCTGCTCTTGTCCTTCTAGATGGGAGTGGTCATGGGTTTGGAAGGTGCTGTCTAAGGAACTTTGGTGAGTTCCTGCAGTGAATCTTGCTGCCACTGTTCCTCGGTAGTGGAGGGTTTGAATGTTTGTGGAAGGGAGAGTAATCAAGTGGGCTGCTTTGTCCTGGATGGTGTTGAGCTTCTTGCATGATGTCGGAGCTGCACTCATCCAGGTAGGTGGAGAGTATTCCATGACAGTTTCCAAGCGCAGCCATTTCCACAGCCTGCAGGGCAGCCACCTTGCTACGCACACCCTCTGACCACCCACAGTGGCGCGTGGTTGTGCAGATTGACACCGGCCATATGGCTGCACCATCGCCCCCCCCAACCACAACCCCTCCCTCCACCCCACCTCCACCCCACCAACATAACCCCTCCAGCCACAGCTCGATGCCACCCCACAAGACGTGGACTCTGAAATGACAACGGACCTACAAGATATTGCTGATTTTGCTGACATTGCCTTATGGAAAAAAATTGTTCCACTGGATATGATAGAATATTGCATACTGAATAAATGAGAAAACACACGTAATATGAAAGATATGAGGAAAGAGTTTGAAGAGCAGGCCGTAAGCAGGTAAGAAGTCTTCATAAATTCCATTTTCTGAGGGTAAAGAGAAATGGGATGATGGGAATTCGAAATAGGTTAATTTTTCTGGAAACCTCTAAAGCAGTCTACTGTTGTGTTTGCAAACACCTTAGTATGTTTACAAATACCCTAGTAAAGAGAACAAAAAGTATTTGTCCATGGGTACTCTATTGGAAAAATGTTGGAAGAGATATTGTTGATCATGAAACTTCCAAAGCTCATATTAATAGCTTTGTAAGGTTCATGATCAACAATATCTCATAGATCATTGAATCACAGAATTTACAGTGCAGAAGGAGACCATTCAGCCCATCGAGTCTGCAGCGGTCCTTGGAAAGAGCACAGTACTTAAGCCCACATCTCCACCCTATCCCCGTATTCTAGTAACCTCACCTAACCTTTATTGGACACTAAAGGCAATTTAGCATGGTCAAACCACCTTACTTGCATATCTTTGGATTGTGGGAGGAAACCGGGGCACCCGGAGGAGACCTACGCAGACATGGGGAGAACGTGCAGACTCTGCAAAGATAGTGACCCAAGCCAGGAATCCAACCTGGGGCTTTGGAGCTGTGAAGAAACTATGCTAACCATTGTGCTACCATGCTGCCAACATTCTGATGAACTAATCGCACATATAGATATAAATGGGTATGATATAATTGGGATTGCGGAGACATGGCTGCAGGGTGAACAGGGATGGGAACTGAATGGAACTGAATAGAACAAACAAAGAACAAAGAAAAGTACAGCACAGGAAAGGCCCTTCGGCCCTTCGGTCCTTCGGCCCTCCAAGCCTGCGACCAAGCTGCCCGCCTAAACTAAAATATTCTTACACTTCCGGGGTCCGTATCCCTCTCGTCCCATCCTATTCATGTATTTGTCAAGATGCCCCTTAAACATCACTATCGTCCCTGCTTCCACCACCTCCTCCAGCAGCGAGTTCCAGGCACCCACTATCCTCTGTGTAAAAAAACCTGCCTCGTACATCTCCTCTAAACCTTGCCCCTCGCACCTTAAACCTATGCCCCTTACTAGACCTCTCTACCCTGGGAAAATGTCTCTGACTACCACTCTGTCTGTGCCCCTCATAATTTTGTAGACCTCTATCAGGTCGCCATCCAAACTCCTTCGTTCCAGTGAGGACAAACCAAGTTTATTCAACCTCTCCTCATAGCTAATGCCCTCCATACCAGGCTACATCCTGATAAATCTCTTCTGCACCCTCTCTAAAGCCTCCACACCCTTCTGGTAGTGTGGTGACCAGAATTGAACACTATACTCCAAGTGTGGCCTAACTAAGGTTCCATACAGCTGCACCATGACCTGCCAATTTGTATACTCTATGCCCCGGCCAATGAAGGCAAGCATGCGTATGCCTTCTTGACTACCTCCTCCACATGTGAAAAAAATGAAAAATGAAAATCGCTTATTGTCACGAGTAGGCTTCAATGAAGTTACTGTGAAAATCCCCTAGTCGCCACATTCCGGCGCCTGTCCGGGGAGGCTGGTACGGGATGTGTTGCCCCTTTCAGTGATCTGTGGACTTGTACACCTGGATCTCTCTGACTGTCAATACTCTTGAGGGTTCTACCATTCACTGTATATGCCCTCACCTGTATTAGACCTTCCAAAATGCATTACCTCACATTTGTCCAGATTAAACTCCATCTGCCATCTCTCCGCCCAAGTCTCCAAACGATCTAAATCCTGCTGTATCCTCTGACTCTCCTCATCACTATCCGCAATTCCACCAACCTTTGTGTCGTCCTCAAACTTACTAATCAGACCAGTTACATTTTCCTCCAAATCATTTATATAGACTAGGAACAGCAAAGGTCCCAGCACTGATTCCCATGGAACACCACTAGTCATAGCCCTCCAATCAGAAAAGCACCCTTCCATTGCTACTCTCTGCCTTCTGTGACCTAGCCAGTTCTGTATCCATCTTGCCAGTTCACGATTCCCCCCCTTCACAAAACTGTGCTGCGTCCCGCTAATATGTCCACTTGCTTCCAAATGGGAGTAGATCCTGTCTCAAAGAATTCTCTCCAGTAATTTCCCTCCCACTGACGTAAGGCTCACCGGCCTGTAGTTCCCTGGATTATCCTTGCTACCCTTCTTAAACAAGTAAGAAGTCTTACAACACCAGGTTAAAGTCCAACAGATTTGTTGCAAACACGAGCTTTCGGAGCACTTTCACCTGAGGAAGGAGCTGCGCTCCGAAAGCTCGTGTTTGAAACAAACCTGTTGGACTTTAACCTGTTGTTGTAAGACTTCTTACTGTTCTCACCCCAGTCCAATGCCGGCATCTCCACATCATGGCTTCTTAAACAAAGGAACAACATTGGCTATTCTCAAGTTCTTGGGACATCTCAGAGTTTTCAGTATTTAGGAAGGACAGGCATAAAAGAAAAGGTGGTGGTGTGGCACTGCTGGTTAAAGAGGAAATTAACACAATAGTGAGAAAGGATATTAGCTCTGACAATGTGGAATCTGTATGGGTAGAGTTGAGAAATACCAAGGGACAAAAAACATAAGTGGGTGTCATATATAGACCCCCAAACTGCAATGGTGAGGTTGGGAATGGCATTAAACAAGAAATTAGTGATGCGTGTAACAAGGGAATATTGGTGATCATGGGTGATTTTAATCTTTACATAGATTGGGCAAATCAAATTAGCCACAATACCATGGAGGAGGAATTCCTGAAGTGTATGGTTTTCTTGGCCAATATGTGGAGGAATCATCTAGAGAGCCATCTTAGACTGGGTACTGTGTAATGAGAAGGGAATTATTGCCAATCTGGCTGTACGAGACCCCTTGGGGATGAACAAACATAACGATAGAATTTTTTATCAGGATGGAGAGTGAAGTAGTTGATTCGGAGACTAGGGTGCTGAATCTTGATTAAGGGAATTATGAGGATATGAGGCATGAGTTGCCCTTTGTAATTGAAAATATGGAAACATGGAAGTCTGGAAATACCTGATCTAAGAGTGCATAAGAGAATGTAGGGACTAATCCCACGAAGGGTTAACAGCAGCTGCAGGAGAGGATTGTAAAACGCAGATAGCCTTAGTCAAACAGGCTTAGCAAACAAAACAAGCAAGTCTTTTAATTCACAACCGATTGAATTTTTAGTCAAAAGCTAAAAGCAATATTTCACACCTTCATTGAAGTTAAGTCAGCAGCTGGAAAAGAATGGATAAGATTTTCAGTTGAATGAGGTGACAAATGAATGTGTGAAGTTCTGCTGACACCAAGTGAATATGGGAAGCTGGAGACAATGTGTCTACGAGAACACAGATTAGACCCAAATCAAAGTCAAAATTATGAGCTGGGGACACAATTTGATAATAATAAAACTACAGAAATGACAGGAATCAAAAGTCACACCACTTTGAAATCAAAGCATTTTTGAACATCACAAAGAATACAATGTAATCAGAGATCTATGAGATGAGGTCATGGTCAAAATGAATACTTAGTTGTGTTAGAAAAATTTAGATTAAAGGTACCGTTTACAATCCAAGTGAAATAAAAGTTAATTTACAATAAAGTCATAAAAACTTAATAACTGTTAGAAAGATATATAAACCCGAAGAAAGGTGACAGCCATTAGAGTTAGCTGGGTCATGGGAAGAATAGAGCATAGCAACCGAGCAGAACAGTGAATCCATCTGAGAAAGACCAAAAGCTAAAGAAGAGAGAGAGTCAGTCCTCATAGCTCAGTACATGGGACGGACAGAGCATAGCAACCGAGCAGAACAGCAAATACATCTAAGGAAGACTAGAATTTAAAGAAGAGTGATTGTCAAGGTGGACCAGAAGGTCTCTTCAACCAACCAGGAGAATCCAGAAGCAAGATCTTTTTAGTTCTCTGTAAAGACAGTGATTGCATCTTTTAAAAGAAAAAATATAATAACAAAATAACTTAAGTTTTAACCTGAAACAATGGATATTACAAAGTCTACTTTACTTACTTAGCAACGAGGGACCCAGGATCAATGGTACTAAGTGCTAAGTAGATGAAATCTTCTGTGAAGGTATGGGTTATACCGGGGGATAACTTGAAAATATAGTTTGACCTGAATAGCACCCACCTAAGCCTGCATAGGAGTCAGGGAGTGAGAATCCCTGTTCACTATTTAGAATGTCGACCCTTTTTGGTATAGGGGGAATTCTAAGAATAGTGATGAGTTTTTAACTTCACCTTGATAGATTGGGGAGAGTTACTTAAAGGGATGACAGTGGATAGACAATGGCAAACATTCAAGGAACGCATGGACGAACTACAGCAACTGTTCATTCCTGTCTGGCACAAAATCAAAGGGGCTAAGAGGGCCAATCCATGGCTTACAAAGGAAATAGAAATAGTATCCGAGACGAGGAACAAGCATACAGATTGGCCAAGAAAAATAATAGGTCTGAGGATTGGCAGCAGTTTAAAATTCAGTAAAGAAGGATTAAGAAGGGGAAAGTACAGTACGAAAGGAAGCTTGCAGGGAAAATAAAAACTGACACTATGAGTTTCTACAGATATGTGAAGAGAAAGAGATGGGTATAGAGAAATGTAGGCTCACTACAGACAGAAACAGGGGAATGCATAATAAGGGATAAAGAAATGGCTGAGCAATTGAATACACACTTTGGTTCTGTCTTCGCAAATTAGGACACAAATCAGATCCCAGAAATATTGGAGAATGAAAGGTTTAGTGAGAGGGAAGAACTGAGGGAGATCAACATTAGTAGAGAAATGGTGCTGGGAAAACTGATGGGATTGAAGGCGGATAAATCCCCAGGGCCTGAGAATCTGCATCCCAGAGTGTTTAAGGAGGTGACTCTGGAAATAGTGGATGCATTGGTGGTCATCTTTTGGGATTCTATAGACTCTGGAACTGTCCCTGCAGATTGGAGGGTAGCTCACGTCACTCCGATATTCAAAAAGGGAGGTAGAGAGAAAGCAGAGAATTATAGACCAGTAAGTCTGACGTCTGTAGTGGGGAAAATGCTTGAATCCATTATCAAGGACTTTATAGTGGAACATTTAGAAAGCAGTGGCAGGATCAGTCAGAGTCAGCATGGATTTATGAAGGGAAAATCATGCTTGACAAATCTGTTGGAATTCTTTGAAGAGGTAACCAGTACAGTCGACAAGGGGAAGCCAGTCGATGTGATATATTTGGACTTTCAGAAGGCGTTTGACAAAGTCCCGCATAAGAGATTATTGTGCAAAATTAAGGCGCATGGGTTTGGGGGAAATGTATTGAGGTGGGTAGAAAACTGGTTGGCACAGAGGAAACAAATAGTAGGGTTTAATGGGTACTTTTCAAATTGGCAGGCAGTAACTAGTAGCAGCAACCAACAACCGCTGTTAACTGCCCCAGCAGCCCCGAACACCCCATTCCTATGGTCACAGCCTTAGTAGTCAGATTGGCCTTCTTGAGAGTGAACGCACGGAAAGCAACGGGTCCTGATGGAGTCTCTGGTCGTGTATTCAGATCCTGCGTGGACCAGCTGGCGGGTGTGTTCGCGTACATCTTCAACCTCGTCTTACTCCATCCTGAGTTTCCCACCTGCTTCAAGAAGACCACGACCATACCGGTGCAAAAGAAGAATCAAGCCATATGCCTCAACGACTTCCAACGGTGGCCTTGACATCTATTATTCTGACGTGCTTCAAGAGGTTGGTCATGAGATACATCAACTCCATACTTCGAGAATGCCTTGATCCACTGCAATTCGCATAGTGCCACAACCGGTCCACAGCAGATGTTATCTCCCTGGCCCTGCATTCATCCCTGAAGCATCTCAACAACAAGGACTCCTATGTCAAACTCCTATTCATTGACTACAACTCTGCATTCAACACTATAATCCCAGTCAAACTCCAAAACGTAGGTCCTGGCTCCTCCCTCTGCAAATAAATCCCGACTTTCTGACCCATAGACCACAATCAGTAAGGATAAACAACAACTCCTCCTCCACGATAGTCCTCAATACTGGGACCACTTAAGGTTGCGTACTTAGCCCCCTACTATACTCCCTGTACACACACGACTGTGTGGCAAAATTTTGCTCCAACTCCATCCACATGTTTGCAGATGACACGACCATCGTGGGTCGAATTTCGAACAATGATGAGTCAGGGTACAGGAGGGAGATAGTGGTATGGTGTAACAACAACATTCTCTTCCTCAACATCAGCGAAACTAAGGAGCTGGTAATTGACTTCAAGAAGCAAAGTATCGTACACACCCCTGTCTACATCAAGGGTGCCAAGGTGGAGATGGTTGACAGCTTCCAATTCCTAGGTGTGCACCTCACCAACAATCTGTCCTGGTCCACCCACGTCGACGCTATGACCAAGAAAGCACAACAGCGCTTATACTTATGCAGGAAACTAAGGAAATTCGGTCTGTCCACATTGACTCTTATTAATTTTTACTGATGCACCATAGAAAGCATCCTATCTGGCTGCATCATAGCCTGGTATGGCAACTGCTCGGCCCAAGACCGGAAGAAACTACAGAGAGTCGCGAACAATGCCCAGTCCATCACACAAACCCGCCTCCCATCCATTGACTCTGTCTACACCTCCCACTGCCTTGGGAAAGCGGGCAGCATAATCAAATACCCCTCCCACCGAGGTATTCTCTCTTCCAACCTCTTCCATTGGGCAGGAGATACAAAAGTCTGAGAACACAGGTTCAAAAACAGCTTCTTCCCCACTGTTATCAGACTCCAGAATGTCCCTCTTATGGACTGAGCTGATCTCTCCGCACATCTTCTCTACAGAGTAGTACTACACTCTGTATGCTTCACCCGATGCCTGTGTCTATGTATTTACATTGTGTATTTATGTATGTCCTCTGTTTTTCATGAATGGAACGATCTGTCTGGACTGCACGCAGAACAATACTTTTCACATTATCTCCGTACACGTGACAATAAATCAAATCCAATTAAATCCGATCCAATCATTTTTCTATGCTAAAGATACTAAGCAAATGTAAATCATTATTATCCAGCACTTGAGTCGCTGAAGTGTTTTTAAAGAGCATATTTCATGGAGAAAATTACTCCCCATTTGTAAATTTCTATTTCTTGACATTTTGTTGTTGCTACCTTGGTTTGCAGGTACTGCTGTGGGGAGTGCTAGCTCACTGCCTCTTCTGTCCCACTTTCATGAATAATATACAAACAGATTCCCCTCAGAAATTCCCTATACTTTAGTGCGGGTGGTGGTGGGCTGGTGCAAGTGGGTGGGGGGAGGGGGGGGGGGGGGGGTGGGGGATGGTCAGGAAGGAAGCTTGTACACCGCTGAGGAAAAAGAGAGAATGCTGAAACTGAGCTGAAACTGATATCACGTGAAAGTCAGCCCAAGATCAAATTTCAGTTTTTTTTGGTTGTGATTTAGCCATGTTTTTTTGCGAATTACATAATCTTTGTTTCCATCCAGTTTGCTGCCAAACTCATGGTGGAGCTGCACCGTTGAGTAGTATTGTTGGTTTTTGCATGAACATTTTGGGGAGTTGACAATTTTGCACATTTAGACAATACGTCAATGGGAACGAAGTAGAAAGGGTCGAGAGCTTCAAGCTTTTAGGTGTTCAGATTACCAACAACCAGTCCTGGTCTCCCCATGCCGACAGTATAGGTAGGAAAGCCCACCAACGACTCTACTTTCTCAGAAGACTAAGGAAATTTGGCACGTCACCTACGATTCTCACCAATTTCTCCAGATGCACCATTGAAAGCATTCTTTCTGGTTGTATCACAGCTTGGTATGGAGCCTGCTCTGCCCAAGACTGCAGGAAACTACAAGAGATCATGAATGTATCCCAGTCCATCACGCAAACCAGCCTCCCATCCATTGACTCTATCTATAATTCCCGCTGCCTCGGAAAGGCAACCAGCATAATTAAGGACCCCATGCACCTCGGACATACTCTCTTCCACCATCATCCATCAGGAAAAAGATACAAATATTTGAGGTCACGTACCAACTGGCTCAGGAACAACTTCGTCCCTACTGCCATCAGACTTTTGAAAGGCCCTCCCAACCTTGTATTAAGTTGATCGTTTCTCTGCATCCCAGTTATGACTGTAACATTACATTCTGTAGTCTCTCCTTCCTTCCCTACGTATGGTATACGTTGTCTGTACAGCATGCAAGAAACAATACTTTTCACTGGACAGTAATACATGTGACAATAATAAATCAAATCAAATTAAATCAAATATTTAATTTTAAAATGAGATGTGGGACACTGCAATTACAAGCACTATTATTATATCGGTTATGAAACCTAGATTTAGAAAAGGGGAATTTTCAGTCAACTGAACAAAAGAACCTATCGGGAGGAGGGACGACTCCAGGAATAAACGTTTGAGTCAGATAACTGACTCCTTTTCATGAACTTTAAAGAAGTGAAACAGCAGTTTAATAAAAGCAAATTACTCGGATGCTGGAATCTGAAACGAAATTGCAACCTAAAATTAACTGATTTATGTCCAGACTTGGCACGGCAACCAACATCCTCTTCATAAACCCGACAACATCCCAAATCGGGGCATACAGGCTAACCAGCACAATCAACCTCGTCTCCAACACACCCGTTACTATAAAGTACCTGCCCCCCGAATCTGACACCACCTTCTCTACCTGAAAACTAATTCTCTTACCCACCAGTACTTCCCTCTCGCTGGCCCTGCTATCAAAGCCCAAATGGAACACCTGATTCACCCAACCCTTCTGAAGCCTAACTTGGTCCTTCGCCATCAGGTGGGTCTCCTGCAACTGCACCACATTGGCTCTCAAGCTCTTTAAATGTGAGAAGATTCTTGCCCGCTTCTCCGGTCCACCCGACCCCTGCACGTTCCACGTTACCATTGGGATTGGGGGTGTCTCACCCCCTCCTCGTCCTGTCAGCCATGCCCGGGGCCCCGCCCCACGGGTGTGACCAAGCCCTACCCCTAGTCACCGTCAGCCAGCCACCCCTTCCGCCTCTCCCAGAAACCCCCCCAACCACCACCTCTCGTAACCGCTTCTCTCTGTATACTCCCCAGACACCCCCCCCCCCACACACCATTCACACATCCCAGCCCATTGAAACCTGTCCACACAGGCTTGGCTGGCTGCAGCCCCTCCCCCACCCCACTCCCGTTCATCAGCCAACTTAAGTTTGCTAACGAGATGGCCCCCACCGGAGCCCCCTCCCCCCCACATACCGAGTACAAAAACCAACAGAAAACCCCCCACTCCCAGCCCTTCTAACCAACCAAACATGATAAGCCCCAATGTCCCCAAACTATCCCCTCCCAACCACAACATATGAAACCAAAGTCAAACTCTGTTCAGTCCCAATCCTTCAGCTCTCATGAGTGTCTCTGCCTCCCCTGCCAACTCAAAAGTAATAGTCCTTGGAGTTATGTGTAACTCTCAACTTCACCAGTTACACCCCAAACCGCATATTACTCTTACAGAAATGCTGCTTTCGCCCTGTTAAAAGGCCTCCCGCCATCTTGCCAGCTCCACCATGACATCCTGGTATATACGAATACCACTGCCTTCCCGCCTCACCTCCCGATTCAGCTTGGCCCATCTCAGCACCCTCTCCTTCATCTGATAACTGTGAAAACAGACTATCACAAATTTTGGTGATTCCATCGCCTTTGGCTTCGGCTGGAGCAACCAATGAGCCCTCTCCAGCTCAAAGAGGGAGGTGTTCTCCTCCCCCAACAACCTGGCGAACATCTCGAATAATTACTTCGTCGGCCTTGGGCCTTCCAGCCCCTCAGGCAGTTCCATGTTCCAAAGATTCTGCCACTTTGGCTCTCAACCTTTAATTACTCTTCTCCAACATAAGCAGCTCCTCTCCCATTGAGGCGAGCTGGCTACGGTGCTCTGACAAAGCTTCCGCCACCCCCTTCAACACCTCTCCTTGTTCTCACACCGCAATCAATGTCTTTCCAAAGTCTTCCCTCATCGTGACCAGGGTGTCGTCCACCAACTGTTTGAGCATTCCCATCATCTCCTTCCCATGCCGCTCAAAATGCTTGGCAATCTACCGCTCAAACTCCACCGCCATCAGCTCAGGCAGCCTGCCCACCATAATGGGCGCACCCCATCCAGCAAGCTTGCCCCCGCCATCTTTCCTCCCACAGAACTCTGCATCAAACCCAGACCTGCTGGCGGACTAGTGCTCATTCCTTTTCCTGCCATATTCTTCCATTGAGTCTTTGACATCCTCCAATTACCACAACTTTACTGGAGGCCGTTCATATAAAATTTTCCCCCAAAACCGAGTGAAAAGGGCCAAAAAAACAAATCTAGCAGGAGCCACCAATGTGCGACCTCCACTTACAGGTCGCCACTGGAACTCCCCCATGGGGCAGTAATTGGTCCGATTGGATTCTTCCTATTTTTTGTGGACAGGGCAAAACCTGGGCAATTTTCCATATTGCTGGGTAGATGCTAGTGTTGTAGTTGTACTGAAACAACTGGGCTAGGGGCACAGCGCGTCCTAGAAGACAAGTCTTCAGTATTATAGCCGGAAGGCTGCCGTGGCCCATAGTTTTTGCCACATCCATGCCTTCGGCCATGTCTTGAATCTCTTGAAGTGAATTGAATGGCTGAAAATTGGCAACTGGGGACCTCAGGCGGTGGTCAAGCTGAATCATCCACTCGGCATTTCTGACTGAGGATGGCTGCAAATGCTTCAGCCTTGTCCTTTGTACTGATGGGTTGGACACCTCCGTCATTGAGCATGAGAATACTTGTGGAGCTTTCACCTCCTATTGGAGAGTTTCATTGTCTGCCACCATTCTGGGTTGGATGTGACAGGACTGCAGTGCTTATATCTGAGCACAGTAAGAAGTGAACATTCACCTGAGGAAGGAGCAGTGCTCCAAAAGCTAGTGTTTGAAACAAACCTGTTGGACTTTAACCTGCTGTTGTAAGACTTATTACTGTGCTCACCCAGTCCAACGCCGGCATCTCCACATTATATCTGATCAGTTTGGCTGTGGGGTTGCTTAGCTCTGGCTGTCCCATGCTGCTTATGTTGTTTGGCACGTATAGTGTTCTGTGTTGTGGCTTCACCAAGTTGTACCGGGCTTGGTAATAATAGTAGGGTGAAAGATAATTCCAGGCCTTGAGTTACAGATTGTGATTGAATACCATTCTGCTGCTGTTGATGGCCCACAGCCCCTCATGGATCTGTTCTGAATCTATTACATTTTGCATGGTGGTGGTACCACAGATCACAAAGGAGCATGCCATCAATATGAAGATGGGACTTTGTCTCCACAAGGACTATGGTGTGGTCATTTCTATCAATACTGTCATGGACAGATGCATCTGCAGGAGATAGTGAGAGAAGGGGACAACAAAAACAACTATTTCTCAGCAAGTTTCTATCTTCTATAGACCTGGAAGGCAGATATGTCCTTCAGGATTCAGTCTGTAGAGGTGCTGTTGAGCCACTCTTGTGATACACATTGAACTCCCCCATCCAGAGTACATTTTTAGTCCTTACTACCCTCAAGTGCTTTTTCCAAGTGTTGTATATCAAGGGAGGGTATGACTCATCAGCTGAGGTAGAGTGGAAGTGGTAATCAGCAGGAGAGTTCCTTGGTGTATTTGACCTGAAACATCTTCGAGTTTGGTGTCAATGTTGAGGACTCCCAGGGCCACTCTCTCACACTGGGCGCGATTCTCCGCACTCCCGACGGTGCGGAGAATAGCGTGGCTCGTAAGATTTTACGGCCACGCTGTTCCGACGCCCTCCCGCTATTCTCCCCCCCCCCCACGCCCGACTCCCGATACGAATCGCTGCCGCTGTATTTTTACGGCCGGCAGCGATTCTCAGCTGATGGATGGGCCGAGTTCCCAGCCCTTTACGGCTGTTTTTACGAACGGCAAACACACCGGGCGCGATTCTCCCATATGGGGAGAAATCGTAAGGCTGCCGTCAAATCCGGGCGGGTTTGACGCCAGCCCCCCCCCTTCCCGACCGGGAACCGATTCTGGTCCCCGGTCTGGGCTAGCATCCCGACGCCGTAAACTCCGGCATCACGGGCTTAACGAATTTCGTTAAGCCCGCTTGCCAGAGTTAGCGCCGGCTGACGCGTCATATGACGTCAGCCACGCATGCGCGGATTGGAAGACTCCAACCCGCGCATGCGCGGATGACGTCATCGCGCATTTGCGCGAAACCCGCGCATGCGCGGGCCGGGATGCCCTTCAGCCGCCCTGCGAATGGATACTGCGGGGCGGCGGAAGGACAAAGAGTGCGCGGGCATCGGGCCTGCTGCCCGTGATCGGTGCCCACCGATCGCGGGCCCATGGCACCCTTGGCACGGCCGTGGTACTGCCGTGCCAATCGGTGCCATGGTTTTAAAAATCGACAGTTTACGGCCGTTTTTACGAACGGCCAGACCAGGTGTGTTTGCCGTTCGTAAAAACAGCCGTAAAGGGCTTGGAACTCGGCCCATCGGCCAGCTGAGAATCGCTTTTGGGACAGTCTAGAATGAGAGGTCATAGTCTCAGGATAAGAGGTAGCCAATTTAAAACAGTGATGAGGAGAAACTACTTCTCCCAAAGGGTCGTGAATCTGTGAAATTTTCCATCCCAGAGTGTGGTGGATGCTGGGACAGTGAGTAGGTTTTAGGTGTTGAGGACGCGAGTTTGATCCCGGCCCCGGGCCACTGTCTATCTGGAGTTTGCACATTGTCTCCATTTCTGCATGGGTTTCACCCCCACAACCCACAAGGGGACATAAGTTTAAGGTGAATAGTGGAAGATATAGGGGGGGATGGTACTGCCGTGCCAATCGGTGCCATGGTTTTAAAAATCGACAGTTTACGGCCGTTTTTACGAACGGCAAGACCAGGTGTGTTTGCCGTTCGTAAAAACAGCCGTAAAGGGCTGGGAACTCGGCCCATCCATCAGCTGAGAATCGCTGCCGGCCGTAAAAAAACGGCGGCAGCGATTCGTATCGGGAGTCGGGCGTGGGGGGGGGGAGAATAGCGGGAGGGCGTCGGAACAGCGTGGCCGTAAAATTTTACGAGCCACGCTATTCTCGGCACCGTCGGGAGTGCGGAAAATCGCGCCCACCTGGTCTGGCCGTTCGTAAAAACGGCCGTAAACTGTCGATTTTTAAAACCATGGCACCAATTGGCACGGCCGTACCACGGCCGTGTCATGGGTGCCATGGGCCCGCAATCGGTGGGCACCGATCGCGGGCAGCAGGCCCGATGCCCGCGCACTCTTTGTCCTTCCGCCACCCCGCAGTATCCATTCGGGGAGCGGCTGAGGGGCATCCCGGCCCGCGCATGCGCGGGTTTCGCGCAAATGTGCGATGACGTCATCCGCGCATGCGCGGGTTGGAGTCTTCCAATCTGCGCATGCGCGGCTGACGTCATATGACGCGTCAGCCGGCGCTAACTCTGGCAAGCGGGCTTAACGAAATTCGTTAAGCCCGCGATGCCGGAGTTTACGGCGTCGGGATGCTAGCCCCGACCGGGGACCAGAATCGGTTCCCGGTCGGGAAGGGGGGGGCTGGCGTCAAACCCGCCCGGATTTGACGCCAGCCTTACGATTTCTCCCCATATGGGAGAATCGCCCCCATTGTATCCCACCATTCCTCCAATATCAGGGTTGATGATGGTAGAGCCTGTGACATTGGTTGGAGGGTGAGCATGATTATATCAGGTTGTTACTTGACTAGTGTGCTTGAACCAGCTGTCTCAACTTTGACACAAGTCTCGCTGATGTCAGCGAAGGGAAGTTTGCAGGGCAATGTGTACCTTTGTCATTTCCGGTGCTTACGTTGATGTCATATGGTCTGTCTGGTTTTATTCTTATTTAGCTTCGCTGCAGCAACTTGATACAACTGAGTGGCTTATAAGGCCATTTTGGAGGGTGTGGGGTAGCATTCAAAGCAAACAACATTATTGTGGGTCTGGAGTCACAGGTCATCCAGACCAGGTAAAGTCGGCAGATTTTATCCCCTATATCTGTAAGTTTGCGGATGGTATGACTGTGGTGGATCGTATCTCAAACAACGATGAATAAGGCAACAGAAAGGAGATAGATCATTTGGTTGCATGGTGTATCGAAAACAACCTCTCTCTAAATGTCAGCAAAACCAAGGAACTGATCATCTCCCCACCCGCCTACATCAATGGCTCCGAAGTGGAGATGGTCGATAGCTTTTACGTTCCTGGGGGTCACCATCACCAACAGTCTGTCCTGGTCCACTCACGTTGATGCAACAGTCAAGAAAGCCCAACAAAGTCTCTACTTCCTACAGAAGCTAAAGAAATTCTGCATTGTCTGCGTCGACTCTCACAATAGTCTACAGATGTGCCATAGAGAGCATCCTATACGGCTGCATCACAACTTGGTATGGCAACTGCTCGGTCCAAGATCACAAGAAACTGCAGAGTGTGGTGAACTCAGCCCAACGCATCACACAAGCTTGCCACCCTCACGTTGATTCTGTCTACACCTCCCGCTACCTTAGGCAGGCAGACAGCATTATCAAAGACCCCTTCCATCAGGTAGAAGATACAGAAGTCTGAAACCCGCACATCCAGACATAGGAACAGCTTCTTCCCCACAGCTAAAGACTCATTAACGACTCGCCCTTGGACAGATCTGTTCCCTGTAAGAACACTATTCACCACATCCTGTGCTGCTCTTGCTCATGTATTTGCTTTGTTTGGCCCCTTGTTCCGCACTGTAACCAATCACTGTTTGTGGATGTCCTTTGTCGATTATTCCTTTTGTCTACTGTGTATGTACTGTATACGTTCCCTTGGCCACAGAAAAATACGTTTCACTGTACTTTGGTACATGTGACAATAAATTAATCAATCAATCAATATTGGCCACAGTAAACCAGATGAGTTTTTATAACAATCATACTCGTCTTTATTGAGACTACCTTTTTATTCAAGATTTTTATGTCAGATTCAATTTAAATGCCACAGTTGGCATGGTGATATTTGGACTCATGTACATTGAGCTTTAATCTAGATCTCAGGACCACTGGCCCACCATGCTTGCATTCCCTCCTTCTGACAACTGTTCAAGAAACTGCTTATCGCTGGCTTTGAAAGCAGACCAAGGCAGCCAGCAGCACGGTTCAATTCCCGTACCAGCCTCCCCGAACAGGCGCCGGAATGTGGCGACTAGGGGCTTTTCACAGTAACTTCATTGAAGTCTACTCGTGACAATAAGCGATTTTCATTTCATTTTCATTTCATTTCATTTCATTTCTGCAAGATGGGTGATGGAGAAAACCCAGTCCACCATTGAAAGAATACCACAAGAGGGTAGATGCCCCTCTGTATAGGCAGGTCTCCATCAATTAAGAGTAGAGTCTCCTGCAGGAAGCAAAGTTTTGATAAGGCTCTAAAGCTGTTGCAATGTTGGATTGCACAACTTTTACTGACATTTTATAAATACCGCTTCTTTCTATTTCTGCTTCTTTGTGGGAAATGAAGAAATTCTCCACATATCCGTGTTAAAGGTTTCCATTGTGCAAAATGCCTGGTTTTATAATCAGGGCTGAGTGTTCGCAGTCAGGATGACCCTGGAGACATTTAAAAATAACTGGGACAATTTCACAGTGAACTGAGACAGGCCTTCTAACTATGCTGTCTTGGCACTAACCTGCTGCTGTGGCTGCCTTGGCACTAACCCGCTGCTATGGCTATCTCAGCACTCACCCACCTCTATGACCACCTAGCACTCACCCATCCTTGTGACCATGTCGGCACTTACCCACCTCTGTGGCCACCTCAAAGGTGACCCACCCCCATAGCCCCCTACACTCTGCTTCCAGGGTTGGTGGACTCGACTCCAACGTGCATCCACACACCCTAGTGAATAGCTGGGAGATAGTCTGACTTGAGTTCCTCAGCAGAGAAGGTCCAGCCCCCAGTGTCAATAAAGCTCCCCCTAGGACTGTTCTCCAATTACCAGGTGCAGGGTAAGGATCCCTCTTCTCTGTTTCAACCTCCCTAACAGAGTACTGTATTGATTGCAACCACAAACACTAGTCATATCATTTATTCAGGAAGTTATGGCTGAGCTTAAGACTTCTACAAGATTGGGTGTCAGAGGACAGGGGTTGTTGTGCAGGTGGGGTTAGTGGTGTTTGAGGGAGAGGCTGGACTCTCCTGGAAAAGGCCCTAAAGTTCCTGAACTCCCTATAATTGTCTGCAGTTTAATCAATTCATTAGCAGCACTATTCAGAAAAGATGTTTGCCCATAATGCCATTCCAGGCACCTGGGCAAGATCTTAACTCAATTCACTTACCAAGAGATAAAATAAGATCCCACATGTTTTTGTGAATCAATAAATAATTTGGGCAAAAAATAATCAAAAAGGAAAAGAAAAGCAAAATAAGGAAGGGGGTGGTGGTTGTGGAGACACCTGACCTTCCAATTCTTCTATGCATCCAGACCTATAGCCTGGAGGTTCACAGTCCCAGCAGGTTAAGAACGTTACGTTTGCTGTCCTTCTTCCATCCACGCTTGCTGGTGCTCATTATACACAGGTGTCCTCTCACAATTAGATAGAAAAGATAAAGGTAAGATAAAGCTCTAAAGTGCTGAGTCCAGCTCTTACTGGTTGTCAGTCTCGACAGTATGCAGATAGTTGGTGTTGACGTCATTCTTGCTCTCTATCTTCCAGATTTCATTTTTGCACACGGAAAACACACTGGCATGGAAGTGATGCAGAGAGCTCATCAATAACATGGGCGTACCCGTGCATTGTATTGCAATCCCAGCCAATGCTGCTACTGGACGGGATAGTCCCAGAATGGAGCCCTGGCTCACAGGAACATAGGAAGGAAAATAGGAACATAGAAACCAGAGTAGGTCATTCAGCCCCTCGAATCGGTCCCGCTATTTAATGAGATGATGGTTGATCTGAGTGTCATAATATCCACTCATGTATATAATGAGATGCAGACAGGCAGTGATTAACACATAGGATGACCAATGAACACACAACACAGAACAACCAATCACCAAACAAGACACCACCACTATAAAGCCCACAGGGCATTAAGACTCCCGCTCTTCTTCGGGACCCAGACACTGAGACAGTCAGAGTGCACAAGTCAGTGGACATTATTGCCATGTGGTAGCTAGTAAGAGGTCGTCAGTAGGATTAGTAGAGTGTCAACCCACAGCTGAACATGCACAGTAGTTCATAGTTTAAATAAAACCGTGTTGGATCATCTCCGGTGTTAGACATTTGTTTCTAGCTTCCCTGCATCCAGTTGCAGTCAACGTCGAACCAACCCACCTAACACATCACTGGGGACTAACTCCATATACCTACCTTTGGCCCAAATCCCATAATTTCTTTGCTAAACAAAAATTTATCTATCTCTGATTTCAAATTAACAACTGATCTAGCTTTGACAGCTGTTTGTGGGAGCGAGTTCCAAACCTCTACTACCCTTTGAGTGAAGAAGTTCTTCCAAACATCTCTCCTGAATAGTTTAGCCCTAATTTTTAAACTATGCCACCGACTTTAGAACCTCCAGTCAGTAAAAGCAGTACGGTGGCACGTTGGTTAGCACTGCTGCCTCACAACACTGAGAACCCGGGTTCGATTCTGGCCCTGGGTGGCGTTTGCACATTCTCTCTGTGTCTGCATAGGTCTCACCCCCATAACCCAAAGATGTGCAGTGTAGGTGAATTAGTCGTGCTAAATTGCCCTTGAATTGAACACAAAATTGGGTACTTTCTCCAACCAGTGGAAATCGCTTATCTTTATCTACCCTGTCTTTCCCTGTTAATGTCTCAAATACTTTGATCAGATCACCCCTTAACCTTCTAAAATCTAGCAAAAACAGGCCTAATTTGTGTAAGCTCTACTCGTAACTTAACCCATGTAGTGCAGGTATCATTGTAGTAAACCTACGTTGCGCTCCCTCCAAGGCCAAAATATTCTTCCTCAGGATAGTCAGTGTGGCTCTGTCAGAGAGTGGTCATGCCAAACAAATGTATTTATTAATTTTATAAATTTAGAGTACCTAATTATTTTTTTTAATAGTCAATGGGTACTTTTTTTAAATAATATTTTATTGAGGCATTTTAAAATTTTTACATTAACATGAACAATGACATCAATATGGAAAAAAAAACATTTCCCCTCCCAGCCCAATCTTCACGCACCTCAACCATACAACAATCCGCCCCCCCCCCCCCGCCTTGGAATTCTGCCCCAGCTGACATTTTAATTTTCCCCGAGAAAGTCGACAAACGGCTGCCACCTCCGGGTGAACCCAACTACTGACCCTCTTAAGGAGAACGTTATTTTCTCCAGACTGAGAAACCCAGCCATGTCACTAACCCAGGTCTCTACACTCGGGGGCTTCGAGTCCCTCCACATTAATAAGATCCGTCTCCAGGCTCCCAGGGAGGCAAAGGCCAAGACGTCGATCTCTTTTGCCCCCTGAACTCCCGGATCTGCCGACACTCCAAAGATCGCTACCTCCGGACTCGGCACCACCCGTGTTTTTAGCACCGTGGACATTGCCTGAGCAAAATCCTGCCAGAATCCTCTAAGCTTCGGGCATACCCAAAACATGTGGACATGATTTGCTGGGCTTCCCGTGCACCTCACGCACCTATCCTCAACCCCCAAGAACTTACTCATCCTAGCCGCTGTCATGTGTGCCCGGTGGATCACCTTAAATTGTATCAGGCTAAGCCTGGCACATGATGAGGAGGTATTAACCCTACTTAGGGCATCCGCCCATAGACTCACCTCTATCTCTCCTCCTAACTCATCCTCCCACTTGCCCTTAAGCTCCTCCACCGGGGTTTCCTCCACCTCCGAAAGCTCCTGGTAAATATCTGACACCTTCCCCTCTCCCACCCAGGTACTAGAAACTACGCTATCCTATATCCCCCGTGGCGGCAGCAGCGGAAAGCAGCCGGCACCTGTTTTCTCAGGAAGTCTCGCAACTGCAAATACCTAAAACCTGCTGGCAATTTAAATTTATCCTCCAAAGCTTTCAAGCTGGGAAAGCTCCCATCTATAAATAGATCCCCCATCCTTCTAACTCCTGACCTTTGCCAACTCCGAAACCCACCATCTAACCTACCCAGTACAAACCTGTGGTTATTATAAGTCAGGGTCCAAACTGATGCTCCCTCCACTCTCTTATATCTCCTCCACTGCCCCCAGATTCTCAGAGCCGCCACCACCACCGGACTTGTGGAGTATCGGGCCGGCGAGAAGAGGTGCCGTTACCAGTGCTGCCAAACTGGTGTCTTTACATGACGCCGCCTCCATCCGCTCCCATGTCCCTCCCCCACTACCCCCTCCCTAATCATGGCTATATTAGCCGCCCAGTAGTAATTGCAGAAGTTTGGCAGCGCCAACCCAGCCTTCCCCCGACTGCACTCCAGCAACACTTTCTTCACTCGCAGGGTTTTACTCGCCCACACAAAGCCCAAAACAACCTTATTCACCCGCTTGAAAAAGGCCCTTGGGATGAAGATGGGGAGGCACTGAAAGACAAACAGAAATCTGGGGAGGACCGTCATTTTCACAGTCTGTACCCTCCCCGCCAGTGATAGCGGGAGCATGTCCCATCTCTTAAAGTCCCCTTCCATTTGTTCTACCAACCGGGATAAGTTTAACTTGTGCAGTACCTCCCATTCCTGAGCCACCTGGATTCCCAGATACCGAAAGCTCTTCCCGACCATTCTAAGCGGCAGCTCCCCCGGTCTCTTCTCCTGTCCTCTTGCCTGGATCGCAGACATCTCGCTTTTCCCCATGTTCAATTTATACCCTGAAAAATTGCCAAATTCGCGCAAGATTTGCATTAGTTCCCCCATCCCTTCCAATGGGTCCGAAATGTACAAGTGCAGGTCATATGTGTAGAACGAGACCCGGTGCTCCATACCCCCCCCCCCCCCCCCCCCCCCCCCCCCCCCCCACCGAACCAGCCCTTTCCAGTTCCTAGAGGCTCTTAATGCCATGGCCATTGGCTCTATGGGCAGAGCAAACATCCCTCGGTGTAGTTTAAAATACCCGGACATCAGCCGGTTCGTATGCACACTCGCTACTGGTGCCTGATAGAGCAACCGCACCCAGTCAATAAAGCCCTCACCAAACCCAAACCTTCCCAGCACCTCCCACAGGTAATCCCACTCCACCCGGATCAAAAGCCTTCCCGCATCCATCGCTACCACCACCTCCATCTCCTCTCCTTCTGAGGGTATTATAATAACATTTAGATGCCTTTGAACATTGGCCTTGACTTGCCTGCCCTTAACCAATCCCATCTGGTCTTCCCCTATCACCCCCGGGAAACAGTTCTCTATCCTTGTGGCCAGTATCTTAGCCAGCAGTTTGGCATCCACATTCAGTAAAGAAATTGGCCTGTATGACCCGCATTGCTCCGGATCCTTCTCCCATTTTAGGATCAATGAAATTGAGGCCTGCAACATTGTTGGGGGAAGGACTCTCTTCTCTCTTGCTTCGTTAAATGTCCTCACCAGCAGTGGGCTCAATATCTCTGAAAACTTCTTATAGAATTCCACCGGGTAGCCGTCAGGCCCCGGGGCCTTGCCCGACTGCATGCCCTCCAGCCCCTTGATTATTTCCTCAATCTCAATTAGGGCTCCCAGCCCTTCCACCAGGTCCTCCTCCATCCTCGGGAACCTCAACTGATCCAGAAACTGCCTCATCCCCTCCACCCCAGCCAGGGGTTCCGACTCATATAATTTACTATAAAAGTCCTTAAACACCTTGTTCACACCCACTGGGTCCAGGACAGTATAACCGTCTCTACTCTTTACTTTACCTATCTCCCTGGCCGCCTCTCTTTGCCTGAGCTAGTGCGCCAACATTCTGCTTGCCTTTTCCCCGTACTCATAGATCGCCCCCCCCTTGCCTTCTTCAACTGTTCCACTGCTCCCTCAGTAGCCCCGCGTTCCGGGGCCTCCGAGTGTCTCCTGTCCACCTGGAGTATCTCCTCAACTAACCTGTCCCTCTCAGCCCGTTCCGCCTTTTCTCTGTGGGCCCGTATTGAAATTAATTCCCCTCTGACTACTGCCTTCAAAGCTTCCCAGACTGTCGCTGCAGAGACCTACCCCGTATCATTTGTTTCCAGGTAGTTCTGGGTGGACTTGTTAACCCGCGCACAGATCGCTTTGTCCGCTAGAAATCCCATATCCAGCCTCCATAGCGGGCATTGCCCTATCTCCAAACTAATCCGTAGATCCACCCAATGCGGGGCATGATCCGACACTGCGATTGCCGAGTACTCAGTATCTACCACACCTGGTATTAGAGACCTGCTCAGAACAAAAAGGTCGATGCGAGAGTATACTTGTGGACATGTGAATAAAAGGAAAACTCCTTCGTCCTCAGCTGTGCAAACCTCCATGGGTCTATTTCTCCCCATCTGTTCCATAAACCCCTTCAATTCCTTTGCCGCAGCCGGCCTCCCCCCTGTCCTGGATTTTGACCGATCCAATTCCGGATCAATGACTGTGTTGAAGTCCCCTCCCATGATCAAGTTATGTGACTCTAAATCTGGGATCTTACCTAACACCCGGCTCATCAATTCCACATCATCCCAATTCGGAGCATATATGTTCACGAGTAGCACCCGCACCCCCTCCAGCTTCCCACTCACCATTATGTACCTTCCCCCCTTGTCTGACATGATTCTCCCTGCCTCGAATGCCACTTGTTTGCTGATCAAGATCGCTACCCCCCTGGTCTTCGAGTCCAGCCCTGAGTGGAACACTTGGCTAACCCACCCCTCCCTCATCTCGTCTGGTCTGTAACCTTTAGGTGTGTCTCTTGTAGCATTTCCACATCTGCCTTCAGTTCCCTCGAATGCGCGGACACGCGAGCCCTCTTGACCGGCCCATTCAGTCCTCTCATGTTCCATGTGATCAGCCTGGATGGAGGGCTTCCAACCGCCCCCCCCCCCCCCCCTTGCTGACTAGCCATCACCCTTTTTAGGCTAGCCTCAAGCTCATGACCTCCGCTTACTCGAGTCCCCCCTCGGGCTGTCGCCATTCCCGACCTCCCATTTGTCCCCTAATAACAGTTCCTCCCCTGTCAGCAAAGCAGCTTCCTCCCTCCCCTAGCCACAACACTAGAAACCCAATCCTCCAAGTCAAGCTCCAGCTTAACACATGCTCACCCCCCACTGTGCTTCTAAGAGTCAGCTGACCCATGCTGACTCAGTAGCTCCTGCCCCTGGCACCAAGCAGTCTGTCTCCCTATTGTTCTCTCCTCTCTCCTACCCCCATATGAATAAACATTTTAAAAGCATCACCTTCCCCAGTAAACAAGCATCCGAAAAAACAGTGAAGCAACAGTCACTTTAGAAAAATAGTCACCCAAAAGCAGAACCAAATTCAAAGCCCATCCCCCCCCCCCACATGGTCCCTGCAAGACAGATCAACCTTTAACCATCCACACAGCCCATTATTTCACATGGAGCTACTTAAATTTACACAATCCAGCACCACAAATCATCGCCACAGTACTTCTCCAAGGCTTAAGTGTCTTTTAATTCGCCTCCAGCTTCATTTCTTTAATAAAGGTCCAGACTTCGCCTGGCGTATCAAAGACAAAGTCCCATTCCTCATGTGTGACCCACAGACGGGCTGGGTACAGCATCCTGAACTTCACCCTCTTCTTAAAGAGGGTAATTTTTGCCCGATTGAACCCAGCTTGCCTCTTGGCCAAATCCGCTCCCAGGTCCTGATAGATGCGCAACTCACATTTCTCCCACTTGCTGCTCCGTCATTTCTTGGCCCACCGCAAAATGTGTTCCTTGTCCATGAAACGGTGAAAGCGTACCACCATGGCCCTTGGTGGCTTGTTTGCTCAGGGCCTCTTCGCGAGGGCTCTGCGCGCTCTGTCCAATTCCAGGGGCCGAGAGAATGCCCCAGCCCCCATCAACTTCTCCAACATGTCCGTCACGTAGGCCCTCGCATCCGATCCCTCACTGCCTTCAGGGAGGCCGACAATTCTGAGATTCTGCCTCCTGGACCTATTCTCCAGGTCTTCCAGCTTCTGCATTCTTTTCTGGCAGTCGTTCATCATCCCCACCTTGCTTTCCAGCATGGTTATATACTCCTCATGCTCGGACAACTTTTGTTCCATCTCCTGGATCGGTCTCCCGTAGGTTTCCTGATTCTGAACCACTTGATCAATCGAAGCCTTAATCGGGTCCAACGTATCCTTCTTCAGCTTGGTGAAGCAATCCTCAAAACACTTCACCAGCTGTTCCGTTGACCACTGTGCCGTCTCCCCGCAGCCCTTGCTCTCCGCCATGTTCTCCCATGTTACCAGCTTTACTTGCGTCTCCCTTAAAGAACTTTGTCGTCTCCCACGGCCACCTCTGGTCCAATTCTCCAAACACCGGAGGGGGATTTCTCCTTACTGTCTCACTCTTCACTGATTTATCCCATAAAATCCGAGAAAAACTGGGGGAAAAGGTCCAAAAGTCCGTCGCAGGCGGGAGCTATCAAATGTGCGACCTACTCATCCATGGCTACTACCAGAAGTCAGTCATTGGGTACTTTAATCGACATTGCTCCCCCAAAAAAGAATGAGACATTTCAGAGATATATGTTCCGTATGCAGACCCAGAAACCTGGTGTATTGTTTGACAGTTTTGTCACTGACTTGAGGCTGAACACCCAGTCATGCTGGGTATTGATGATGACGAATGAGAAGATATTGATGATGAACAGGATAATATTGATATTGATGATGATGAGTGGGAAGATGTTGATGATGATCACAATAATATTGATATTGATGATGATGAGTGGAAAGATATTGATGATGAACGGCAGCAGTGGGTTAGCCCTGCTGCCTCACGCACCGAGGTCCCAGGTTCGATCCCGGCTCTGGGTCACTGTCCATGTGGAGTTTGCACATTCTCCCCGTGTTTGCGTGGGTTTTGCCCCCACAACCCAAAAGATGTGCAGGGTAGTTAGATTGACCATGCTAAATTGCCCCTTAATTGGAAAAAAATGAATTTGGTACTGGGTGTGAGTCAGCGGAAGAACTGGTGACTATCTCTATGTGAAGCTCAATGGATCATACCCATCTACTCGAACAAGATCGGGATGCCGCAACGTCTGGATCGTCACGACCAGAGAGTGTCTGCATTGTTATTTCCAGTGATGAGGAGCCATTGATCATTGCTCCAGCGAACCAAGAAGGGGCAGCACCTGTTGGGGTAGATCTTACCTCCACCCAGGCACCAGAGAGCGAGTCGCTCCAACATCCAGTTGAGGGTGTAGAATTGGATGTAGTCATACAACCCCATGCAGATGTGTCAGTGCAGACCAGCAACAAACCAGGGGCTGCCAAGCCCAAACATAAAAAGCAAAGAATTTGCAAACCAATTGTTAAAACGAAAAGATGGAAGAGGAGGAGACTGGGAGAGCTAGCTCAACCCACCAACAAAAGTAAAAGAGAAGAAGGTGAGGTCATGACTGACAAGCCAGAGGCAAAAGAAACAGCAAACACACAGAGAAGCAGCAAACAGCGTTGTGGCAAGAAACAAAAAAGAAAGAAGCTGGTGACGCACGCCATCACGGATGCGTGGCTTCCAAAGGCACATGAAGGAAGGATATGAAGCAAGAGACTGGCACGCAAACCAGTCTTCAAAAAGGCTGGCAACAACCCAAGTGATCATAGGGGCGATCCCATGACGGAGGCACAATGTGCTGTGCGAAAGGGACAGACGCAGACCAGGCATATCGTGATTACGGACACCTGAGTTAAACATGTTATAATGTTTATGCTTATTACTAATGAATAGATGGGAATTATGCTTGTAAACAAACTTTAATATCTAAGAAAGTGGAATGTGATGATATGCCTGTAGACGGTGTTGTATATAGTTGGTAGTGCGACCTCCAATCACCAGGTGGCGGTAAAGATCCACCTTGTGGTCTTGAGACAGTGGTCATGTGACAAGGCACTCAGATATGAGTCAGGGCAGATCCAGTGATCCTCAGAAGGTTGTAAGACGTACATGGGGACAGTCATGCACAGGGGTAGTTCCAAGCGAGTATAAAGAAACTCCATGACAACTTGCTCTATATCAGATTGTTACCTCATCACTTGTGTATAAATAAATATCCTGGTTTGGACATTTATGCCAGCAGTTCTGTGAATTCCTTGCTGGATAAGGAACACTGAACACAACACCTCCCTTTTCCTGTAGCCCTGCAAAGGTTTTCTCTGGAGATAATTATCCAATTTCCCCTTTAAAAGCCACAACAAACCTGCCTCCACCAGACTTTCAAGGTGTGCATTCCATGTCCTGTACAGTATCGGTCACTTCGGAAGTATTTTCTCACATTGTCATTGCTTCTTTTGGCAATCACCTTAAATCAGCGTCCTCTGGTTCTGCCAACAGAACGGTTTCTCCCTGCCTCCCCTGTGGGAGTGGTTAGCTCAGTTGGTTATGATGGAACCATCAATTCACCAGACACGTGTTTCCGATATGAATCTAGGCTTTAATCGACTTACTTCAGAGCCAGCCTGTTACCCGTTGATGAAATCTTAGTGAACTCAGGCTGACTCTGGACAAGGGTATTTATACAGCTGCACTAGGGGGAGGAGTCGTGGGCGGAGCCAAGGGTGGAGCCCAGTACAAGTTCCTGAGTACTCCCAGAGCTACTCCCCCTAGTGTTAGGATAGTGCAACTGCACTTACAAAGACAATGTGAATTATCATATATATCTATACATTACATTCACCATATTCACCCCCTGCAAAAAAATCAAGTCCGGCGTTGGTGGTGGCCTACAACGTCAGTCTGTCCGGTGGTCGAATTGTCCATTGTGATCTGCGGAGCACCGGGGTTGAAGCCTCTTGCGGTGGCTGGATGGGTGTTGTGTGCTGGGGTACGATGGCGGACTCCAGGGAGGGTTGCATCCGAACTTCATACTCTCCTGGTTCGACCGGGGACTGGGGGTGCTGGGGGCTGGCCGGCGCGGGGGCGCGGAACTGGTGGAGCGAGCATGTGGGCTTGGGAGCGCAAGGGGGTGGCAGCATGGGGTGTAGGGTGAGAGGTCCTTCTGTGGGGGTAGAGGGGGCGCTGAATCCGGCGTGTGCCAGATCCCGGAGGGATACCGTGTCCTGACGGCCGTCAGGGAACTCGACGAATGCGTACTGGGGGTTGGAGTGGAGCAGGCGCATCTTCTCAACAAGGGGGTCGGTTTTGTATGCCCTGACGTGTTTCCTCAGAAGTACGGGGCCCGGCGTCCTCAGCCATGCCGGAAGTGAGACCCCCGTGGTAGTGCCCCTGGAAAATATGAAGAGCCTCTCGTGAGGGGCTGGTTGGTCGCCGTGCACAAAAGGGACCTAATAGCGTGGAGCGCGTCTGGAAGGACTTCCTGCCACTGGGAGACTTGGAGCTTTCTATACCGGAGGGTCAGTAGGACGGTCTTCCAGACCGTTGCGTTCTCCCTTTCCACCTGCCCGTTCCCCCTGGGGTTGTAGCTGGTAGTCCTGCTCGAGGCAATGCCTTGTCGAGCCGGTACTGATGCAGCTCGTCGCTCATGAAGGACGAACCCCGGTCGCTGTATACATAGCTGGGGAAACCAAACAGGGTGAAGATGCTACGCAGGGCCCTAATGATTGTGTGGGTGGTCATGTCGGGGTACGGGATAGCGAATGGGAAATGGGAGAACTCGTCTACGACGTTTAAAAAGTAAATGGTCTTGTTAGTTGAGGGGAGTGGCCCTTTGAAATCAATCGCGAGGCGTTCAAAGGGCCTAGAAGCCTTGACCAGGTGGGCCCTGTCTGGTCTATAGAAGTGCGGTTTGCACTCCGCACAGATCGGGCAGTCCCTGGTGACCGCTTTTACCTCCTCGTTGGAGAAAGGCAGGTTTCGGGCTCTGATGTAGTGGGCGAGCCGGGTGACCCCCGGGTGGCAGAGGTCATTGTGGATGACTTTTAATCGATCGATCTGCACGCTGGCGCATGTCCCGCGGGATAGGGCATCCGGAGGCTCGTTGAGCTTCTCGGGTCGATATTTAATTTCGTAATTGTAGGTGGAGAGTTCGATCCTCCACCTCAGAATTTTGTCGTTTTTAATTTTGCCCCTTCGCGAGTTGTCGAACATGAAGGTAACCGATCTTTGGTCGGTGATGAGGGTGAACCTCCTACCTGCGAGGTAGTGCATCCAGTGATGGATAGCCTCCACAATGGCTTGTGCTCCTTTCTCGACTGAAGAGTGTTGGAGTTCTGAAGCGGAGAGGGTACAGCAGAAAAAGGCAACTGGTCTCTCTGCCTGATTTAACGTGGCTGCAAGAGCTACCTCTGAGGCGTCGCTCTCTACCTGAAATGGGGTGGATTCATCCACCGCCCGCATGACCGCTTTGGCGATGTCCTCCTTGATACCGTCGAAGGCCTGGCGTGCCTCGGCTGACAGGGGAAATCTTGTGGCCCTAAAGATTGGGCGGGCTTTGTCCGCATATTGAGGGACCCACTGGGCGTAGTAGGAAAAGAAGCCCAAGCACCGTTTGACGGCCTTGGGGCAATGGGGAGGGGGAGTTCTAAGAGGGGGCGCATACGGTCCGTGTCTGGGCCCAGGACTCTGTTTTCCACGACATAGCCGAGGATGGCTAGTCTGGTTGTACGGAAAACGCATTTCTCCTTGTTGTACGTGAGGTTCAGTTTCTGTGCCGTCTGGAGAAAACGGTGGAGGTTGGTGTCGTGGTCCTGCTGGTCATAGCCACAGATGGTGACATTGTCCAAGTACGGAAATGTGGCCCGCAGCCCGTACTGGTCCACCATTCGGTCCATTGCTCGTTGGAACACCGAGACCCCATTAGTGACGCCGAAAGGGACCCGGAGGAAATGGAAGAGGCGGCCATCAGCCTCGAATGCCGTGTAGTGGCGGTCCTCCGGGCGGATTGGGAGCTGGTGGTATGCAGACTTCAGATCCACCGTGGAAAAGAGCCGGTACTGGGCGATCTGGTTTACCATGTCTGCAATCCTGGGGAGGGGATACGCGTCGAGCAGCGTAAATCTATTTATGGTCTGACTATAGTCGACCACCATACGGAATTTTTCCCCAGTCTTAACGACCACCACCTGAGCTCTCCAGGGACTATTGGTGGCCTCTATAATTCCCTCACTGAGTAGCCTTCGGACCTCTGCTCTGACAAAGACCCTATCCTGCAGGCTATACCGCCTGCTGCGAGTGGCTACGGGTTTACAGTCCTTTTTGAGATTGGCGAAGAGAGGAGTGGGGGGAATTTGCAGCGTAGCGAGGCTGCAGATCGTGAGTGGGGGCAGGGGTCCCCGAAGCTGAGGGTGATGCTCTTGGGGTTACATTGGAAGTCTAGGCCTAATAAGAGTGGCGCGCAGAGTTCAGGCAAAATGTAGAGTTTGAACTTCGAGTAGCTAGCGCCTCGGATTGTGAGTGTCGCAGCCGTGCGCCCCTGGATCTGGACCGAATGGGAGCCTGAAGCGAGCGAGATAGTTTGCTGCACAGGAAAAATGGGGAGCGAACCTCGTCTTACCAGGTCTGGATGTATGAAGCTCTCCGTGTTCCCGGAGTCGAAGAGGCATGGCGTTTTGTACCCGTTGATATGGACCTCTGCCATTGAGTTTCATAGATTCTTTGGTCGTGATTGGTCCAGGGTGACTGCGCTGGGTTGCGGGTAGTCGGCGGCTCGATCAGCTGTGCTGGAGTGGCCCCGTGATGACTGCCCTCTGAGTTCATACTCGAATTCAAATTCTTCTGCAGAGTTGTCCGAGCACGGAGATGCCGATCGGGCCCGTGGATCGCACATGGCGGGCGGCGAGGAAGATGGCATCCAAGATGGTGACCCCCATGAGTCGTACGTGGCCGGCCGCGTGGTGCAAGTTTTCCAAGATGGCGGTCCCCATGGATCGCACGTGGCTGATGGGGGCAGAGTCGGGGCATAGGCCGCAGCGTTTCGGGCCCCGCGGGCCTGCGAGTGAGGGGAGCGATTACTTCGAGTCGCTGGGAAGTTGGAAGCTGGGGCCCTTTTAGCGAGGCACACTCTTGCGTAATGGCCTTTTTGCCCACAGCTGCTGCAGGTCGCGTTGCGGGCCGGGCAGTGCTGCCGCGGATGCTGGTTCTGGCCGCAGAAATGGCAGGCTGGAGCAGCATAGTGGCTGGCTGGAGCAGCATAGTGGCTGGCTGGAGCAGCATAGTGGCTGGCTGGGGCAGCATGGTGGCTGGGCGGCCGCGTAGCAGAGGCCTGGGGGAGTCGCTGGTCAGGGGCCCATGATTGGGTCACGGGGTCCGCGGGGAATGAGTTAAGGCTACGGAAGGAGACCTCCATCGTGGTACCAGCTTCCACATTCATTTCTAAGTCCTGGGCCCCCTTTTCCAGCAGTCGTTGGCACACATAATTAGACCTGAGGCCCGCTACAAAAACATCGCGTACAGCAAGTTGCCTGTGTTCCGCCACGGTAACCGCTTGGTAATTACAATCATTGGACAAATTATTGAGTTCCCTTAGAAATTCGGCGAGTGATTCTGTAGGCCGCTGACGGCGAGTCGTGAACACATGGCGAGCGTAAACTTCATTAATAGGCCTTGCATAAATTTTAGCGAGAACTGCTAGCGCCGCAGTATATGAACTGGCCGAGTTTAGTTGCGTAGAGCTTCTCTGGCTCACCCTCACGTGCAGTAGACTTAGCTTCTGATCCTCTGTAGTTTTGGCTGTGCTCGCTTCTGCCAGGTAGGCCTTGAAGCACCGGATCCAGTGGGAGAAGATTTCTTTAGCCTCTGCATCCTGCGGGTCGAGTTCCAGGCGTCCAGGCTTGAGGGCTGATTCCATAATCAATCTTTACTGTTCTTAAGTCGATTAAATTGATGGAACCATCAATTCCCCAGACGCGTGTTTCCGATATGAATCTAGGCTTTAATCGACTTACTTCAGAGCCAGCCTGTTACCCGTTGATGAACTCTTAGTGAACTCAGGCTGACTGTGGACAAGGGTATTTATAAAGCTGCACTAGGGGGAGGAGTCGTGGGCGGAGCCAAGGGTGGAGCCCGGTACAAGTTCCTGAGTACTCCCAGAGCTACTCCCCCTAGTGTTAGGATAGCGCTACTGCACTTACAAAGACAGTGTGAATTATCATATATATCTATATACTGTATTACATTCACTACAGATTATACGGCTAGAATGAGGCCAACAGCTTAATCACCATACCAACTGTGATAGTTCCTAGAGACTAATTTAGTCATGGAGGTAATTCATTGGCTAAGCTTGTGTCTGAGATGCAGTGTACTGTAGAGGATGGAATAAAGCGGAGCTTCATGTAAATGGGAGGGTTTTCTTCAATTCATTTCAAACACGGAATCACTTCCATACTAGTGACCAGGAGTCAGAATTCACCTCCAGCGGTGTCAAATGTAACACTTTATCACAGATCAGCCAACCTGAAATAAAATAAGGAACTGAATCTTCACTGCTCTACATGGTCTAAATCTACCTAATCTTAAACTGTTCAATCAGAGGACAAAAAACAAACACTTTATAGAGGCTGAGGAAATTCCAAAGTTCACGTTAAATGCCCTCCCATTGCACACTGACGGAATTAATCTTTATGAGTATTTGAAAACAGGCAGATAATCAAGTTGCTTGTCGAGCGCTCCAGCATCATTGTTCCTATCGTTGCTGTTATCAGTGAAGCAACGCTTAGTTTAGTATTGCAATTTTCTGGACAGCTCCAGATATTTGAGGCTAGACGTCTGTTAGTGCTGCCTCTGCCTCCCCCGCCTTTGTTTTCTGTCTGTAGTGTTTCATGGCAGGTGTCTGTGTCGTGGCCATGTTGCAGCCGAGTCCAAATTCCTGAAGTATTAGCTGGAGAAATTCCTCAGTGCAGGAGGCTCAACCCTCTCCTGTATAATTGCCAGCAGCAAACAGGCCCAACAATGAGAACAATCACTGATTTCTCAGTAAAAGCTTCAGATCTGAATAATCAGCAAATTCCACAGCGTAATGAATGACCAACACCAGATTACATTTCCGTGACCTTTGAAACATTTTTCTTATACATTGTCAGAGATTCTCTCCTGTATATGCTTGTCACCCGCCTACTTATCCGTCAACATTATTCACTCAGCCTTAACGTGTGGCACCCACTGAGAATCTAATTCTTTATTCCATTCAAATTCTGTTTTAAATGCTTGATTGAGCTTCATTTTCTTCCCCTGCTCTTGAAAAATTCTATGTGTTTATCCAGAAGAAGCAAATGGGTTAGATTGAATAACAGAATTACTGACTTTTTACCTCAGACAAGGAGGTCAATCAGTACGGTGGGTGGGATTCCCGGGGCAGTGCTGGAGAATCGCCGGGACCGGCGCGAATCGTGCCACGCCGCCCCGACGGTGGGATGCGATTCTCCGCAGAGCTGAGAATAGGCGCCATTGGTGCCGGCGCGGTCGGCACGGCACTGGTCAGGCCCCCCCGCCCCCCCCCCCCCCGGCGATTCTCCACCTGGGATGGGCCGAGCGGCCGTGCAAAAAAAACCCGAGTCCCGCTGGCGCCGTTCTAACTTGGTCTTACCCGGCGGCACCTCGGCGTGGAAGGGTCCAGAGAGCCTGTGTTTGGGGGGGGGGGGGTCCGACCCCCGGGGGGGGGGCATCTGCTGTGGCCTGGCCTGTGATCAGGGCCTACTGATCGGCGGGCCGGCCTCTCGGGCTGGGGGCCACCTTTGTTCTGCGCCGGCCCCTGTAGCCCTACGCCATGTTGCGTCGGGGCCAGCGCGGAGAAGGGAGACACCGCGCATGCGCGGAAATCGTGCCGGTCCCACTGTTGTATTTTATATTTTCCCCACGTCTTGACTGTGATAGAGAAATTCAAACAGCATTCATTAGATAAGCACAACTGAACTTTATTCACTAATTAGAACTGCTAGCAGAAAATGGCTGATACTTGGAGAGTCGGAAGGCAGTCAATTACAAACTGCGGAGTCCGTCCCAAGTCTGCGATAGTACAGAAAAGAAGGCGATTCTTATACATTATAGGATCAAGATAACATGAATACAGCTTGGTCAGGAATTTGATTGAAAGTAAAACATAAGTAATAATCGTTACAATGGCGTCACCTTCTGACCTTTAGGGGACTTGAGTTTCATATCATTATCTTGTCTTTGTTTTAAGAAAGGGAAGAAGTTGTTTACATACAGAAGGAGACAGTTGTTCAGCTTGTTATGTATTGAGACTACATTTAGGCGAATGATGAAAACACCTTATCTTAGAATTTTAGAGTCACTCGGTTCTTAGGTCAAGTCGACCTCGGCTGTGTATATCTGTGTATTTTGAATCTGTGTCTTAGGTTCAATTCAATTGTACCAAGAAGACTTGACTAGTTTTCCCATCATGCCATTATTTGCTTCACACAATACCACACCACCGCGCATGCGTGGACCCGCGGCGCCCATCTGACAGTGGAATCGACAGCTGGAGCGACATGGGTCACTCCAGTGCCGTGCTGCAGGGGTCAGAAACGTGATGCTGTTTACAACGGCCTCAACACATAGCCTCAGGAACTGCTGATCCCTTGTGTCTGCACTGACTTGCCGAATCAGCATTTTACTTCATAACATTAATGTGAACAGGGAGCAGGAATCGGCCATCCAGCCCCTCGAGCCTGCTCCGCCATTTGGCTGATTTGATAGAATAAAAGCTCAGGAGGCCTGAGAAAGTAAATTGAATAACATTTATTGAGTTAACGTAAAGGCCGCAACGCAGCTTACAACTCAAAAGGTCCCAGTTGGGACTACCAAAGTGCTGATCCCAGTCCGGGCTTGCTTTTAATGGCCGCGTTTACGGGTCCCAGCTGGGCGCGCCACTGCCCACTAGGAATCCCATGGGAGATCAATCAGTGTATCCCCTTGGATCTCGTGAGGGTTATTATAGATAGCAATATCAAATCTGCTTCCCGCCCATCCCTATTCCTAAGAATCTGCCTTAAAAATATTCAAAAACTTTGCTTCCGCCACCTTTTCATGAAAAGAGTTCCAAAGACCCACGATTCTCTGAGTGAAAACATTTTGCCTCCTCTCCGTTTTAAATGGGTGACCCTTTATTTGTAATCAGTGACTCCTAGTTCCAGACTGTCCCCTCAAGAGGAAACATCCTCTCCACATCCACTCTGTCAAGACCCCTCAGGATCTTACATGTTTCAATCAAGATAACTTCTTACTTTTCTAACCTCCAGCAGATACAAGCCAGGCCTGTGTGTAACCTTTCCTCAGAAGGCAATCCATCCATTCCAAGTATTAGTCTAGCAAACCTTCACTGATCTGCTTCCAACACATTTAATGTGGCCAATATTACATCGTATTCCAATTGTGGTCTTACAGATGCTTTGTACAACTGAAGCATTCTCCTGCCTTCTCCCCATAAGTCTAGTTCCCTTTTGAGTGCTTCGATTGAGCCTGCCTCCACTGCACTCCCAGGCAGTGCATTCCTGAAACAATTGCTGCGTGAAAAAACTGATTCTCATATCACTGTTGAATCTTTTGAAAATTACCTTATATCTGTACCCCCTTGTTCTCGATCCTTTCATGAGCGGGAGCAGTTTCTCCCTAATTGCTCTGTCCAGACTCCCGCTGATGTTGAATAGCTCCATCAAGTCGCCTCTCTCAGGCTTTTTTTCTCTAAGTTCTAACTTTTCCTATCTATCTTCATAACTGAAATTCCTCATCCCTGGAACCATTCTCATGAAGCTTACCTGCACCTTCTCCAATGCCTTTGCGTCTTTACTAAAGTGAGACGCCCGGAACTGGACACAATTCTCAAACTGAGGCCAAACTAATGTCTAATACGATTAATAGTTTGCAGCACACATTTGTCACAAGCTGGGGTTACTTTGTGTTTGTTTCCTTTTGTACCTTCTCTCGATTCCTGTGTCCCCACTTAGTTAGGCCTCTGCTTATTCACTTTATGTTTATTGGTCATAAATTTGGAATGTGGAGATATCCATGTATAATGTCACTCCTCAGTTACCCAAGCCATCTGGTTGAGCAGCAGGGACCACCCTGTGGGCCATTTGGTATCATACCTGCCTCTGGATTACAACGTTTTAGGTTCAGGTCCCACTCCAGGGCTTGAGCACAAAATTAAGGCGAACTCTCCATGATGTACTGAGGGAGTAATGCATTGATGTGGATGCCTTTACCCAGATGAGATGTTAATCCAAGGTCCTGATTGTGGGTAGAAAAAATCCCAGGATAACATCTTGAAGACGTTTAGGGGAATTATTCTTGGTGTTCTGGCATAAATCACTCAATTAACATCACACAAAACTGGTCATCTGATCATTATCACATGAGTGGGACATTTTGCAAATCAGCTGCTGTGTTTCAGTAGAATAGATGATGTTGTTAGTGGATATTCACACCGATATACTGGGCTTAATTCTCTGCCTGCTGGCGGCGACAGCTAGAATTAGGATCTGGTGGAGAATAGCGGGTAATGCAAAAATTGAAATTTGCGCCGGCTGCCAACTCCAATGCCATGGTCTGGTCCACTCCTGGTGGCGTTAGTGAAGTTTACGTGCCCGTGCCAGCATGCACATGCAAAACGTCATCTGCAGGTTGGACATTGCATGCTTCACATCGCCGCGATACTCCTCCCCTCTCAGACGGTAGTCACGTGGGGGCAAATTGGTGCAAGTATTTATGGGTGACACGGTGGCACAGTGGTTAGCACTGTTGCTTCACAGCACCAGGGACCCGGGTTCGATTCCCGGCCTGGGTCACTGTGCGGATTCTGCACGTTCTCCCTGTGTCTGCGTGGGTTTTCTCCGTGTGCTCCGGTTTCCTCCCACAAGTTCCAAAGACGTGCTGTTAAGTGAATTGGACATTCTGAATTCTTCCTCAGTACTGAGACAGAGTCTTCAATGTCCATCACCAAGGGTGACTCAGTAGCACAACTACTGACTGAGTTGGCCAAGTCCAAAAGAGCATAACTGCTAGACTGGGTCGGCAGAAAGTGATGAGGCAACCAACAAGAGGTAAAAAAACCTACTCAACCTCATCAATCTACCTTCACAGATGAATCTGTCCATGACAGCTTTGGGAGTCAAAAGGTGAATTACTCGCCGCAAGATTCATAACCTCTGGCCTGCTCTTGTAGCCACAGTACTTATACAAAGTGATAGAGTCATAGAGTTTTACAGCACAGAGAGTGGCCCTTCTGCCCACTGTGTCTGCACTCAATGTCAAGTGCCTGTAACAAAATGTATATTTTATGGTAGATCATGTGACACCATTGATTCGGGGAGAAGGTGTTTTGAGGCATGAGAGACAGTAGTTGTGTATTGTGGAGTTCTGTAGATAGCGTTATAGCATAGTTTATTCAGCAACCTTTGTACTTAAGAAAACGTTTGAATTTTGTTTAAGTACTGTTAATAAATTAGCGTTGCTAATTAACATAGCTTGATGTTCTTAATTAGTGAGATGATTGTCTCCCATCAGTCTGAAGATGGCTGACGAAGCCAATTCAAGACATGCAGACCTATTGACGTGTGGGATCTTTATTCTCATGTGGAATGTTTGGTTGTGCGTTATCAGTCGGGTCATGGTGTGTTCTTTTGCAGCTCTTGTTTTTCATAAGAACATAAGAACTAGGAACAGGATTAGGCCATTCAGCCCCTTGAGCCTGCTGTGCCATTCAGTATGATATTGGCTAACCTCATCTCTGCCTCATCTGATCTCCCTGCTTGCTCCCCTTAACCCTACATCCCGCAAATAATTAAAAACCTATCCAACTCCTCCTTAAATCTGTTTAGTATTCCGGTATCCACTGCACTCTGGGGAAGAGAATTCCACAGATTCATGATCCTTTCAGTGAAGTATTTGCTCCTCATTTCTGTTTTAAATCTGCCTCCCCTTATCCGAAAACTATGGCCTCAATTTCTAGATTGTCCAACAAGAGGAAACATCCCCTTTACGTCTGCCGTGTCGATCCCCTTTAGCATCTGCTCTACCTCAGTTAAATCTTCTCTCATTCTTCTAAACTGTATCGAGTATAGGCCTAAACTGCACAATCGCTCTTCATAAACCAAGTCCTTCATCTTGGAATCAATCGAGTGAACCTTTTCTGAACCTTCCTCAAATAAGGGGACCAAAACTGACGTAGTACTCCTGATGCAGTATCACCAATGTCCTATACAGTTCATAGAATCGTAGACGTTACAGTGCAGAAGGAGGCCATTCGGCCCATCGGGTCTGCACCGGCCCTTGTAAAGAGCATCCTACTTAAGCCCACTCCTCCACCCTATCCCGGTAACGCCATCCAACCTTTTTTTTGGGGGGGACGGGACACTAAAGGGAATTTAACATGGCCAATCTACCTAACCTGCACATCTTTGGACTGTGGGAGGAAACCGGAGCACCCGGAGGAAACCCATGCACACACGGGAAGAACGCACAGACTCCGCACAGACAGTGACCCAAGCCGGGAATCGAACCTGGGACCGTGGAGCTGTAAAGCAACAGTGCTAGCCACTGTGCTACCATGCCGCACAGTTGCAATAGCACTTCCCTACTTTTATACTCTATTCCATTAGCAATGAATGCCAAAATTCCATTTGTCTTCCTTATTACCTGCTGCACCTGCATACTAACTTTCCTCTTCATTTTGTCATTATTGGCTCTAAAAATACGGGCATACTTCCTGCATATAGTGCTGGTTTAGCACAGGGCTAAATCGCTGGCTTTGAAAGCAGACCAGGGCAGGCCAGCAGCATGGTTCGATTCCCGTAACAGCCTCCCCGAACAGGTGCCGGAATGTGGCGACTAGGAGCTTTTCACAGTAACTTCATTTGAAACCTACTTGTGACAATAAGCGATTTTCATTTTTCATTTTTCATTTTCATTTCACAATGAGCGATTTTCATTTTCATTTTCACCATCTGGTTTGACCCAAGGTGGTGGGTTCCCAGGAGTTGATGTTAATGTTGCATTTCTTCATTGTTGGTTTTCAGCACATCTTTGAAGTGCTTCTTCTGTCTTCCTCTGGCATGTCACCCCTGACTGAACCGGGAGTAGAAGACCTGCTTCGGGAATCTGGTATCTGACATTATATGATCAACTATATGACCAATCCAATTAAGCTGATGGTGGATGATCATAGCCTTGATTCTTGTGGTGTCTGCTTGCGAGAGAACAATCATATTGGTCTGTCTCTCCTCCCATTTATTATGTAAAATATTTTGCAGCCAGTATTAAATAGCTTTATTAATGAGCTGAAATTAGCCTCAGGAATCCCTCTGGCATTGGCACTTTTAGTGCTCTGTGAAAGGGCCTTTGTTCAGATAAGGGTACCAATAATTCAACCTTTGTGTGGCTTGATGCTGAGGTGTGTGCAGACTTGCCTGATATGCTAATGCCTTAGACAACCGAATGTTTCTGGTTGTGCCTGCATTGAGGCCCAGTAAATACTGACGTCACTGGCATGCAAGCTCTCAGCACATATGAGTCATAAAATAGTCTGAATGGGTATTGGCACACTACTTGTCTGAGTAATCAGACGTTAAACATGTGCATTCCACAATTTATAACCAAGATTTCAGACAGGCTGCCAAGATGCCAGAGACAGCATTTAAAAGGTGGGTGGATTCAGCTGACTGCAGCTGGATGTTCCCACCCACCTGCTGTTTGGTCCTTTTTCACAGGCAGTGCACGTTAAAGTGACAGGCGGGATCGTCTCATTAGCTGTTAGTTGCTACAGCTGCTCTTCACTCACTGCTTTAGATAAATTAACAAGGCTGATACAATGGCACAGTGGTTAGCACTGCTGCCTCACAGCGCCAGGGATCCAGATTGCATTCCGGCTTTGGGTGCTGTGTGAAGTTTGAAAGTTCTCCCCGTGTCTGCGTGGGTTTCCTCTGGGTGTTCCGGTTTCCTCCCACGGTCCAAAGATGAGCAGCTTAGCTGGATTGGCCATGTTAAAATTGCCCCTTAGTGCGGGCAGCACGGTGGCACAGTGGGTAGCACTGCTGCCTCACGGCGCCGAGGTCCCAGGTTCAATCCTGGCTCTGGGTCACTGTCCGTGTGGAGTTTGTACATTCTCCCTGTGTTTGCGTGGGTTTCGCCCCCACAACCCAAAGATGTGGAGGGTAGGTGAATTGGCCACGTTAAATTGCCCCTTAATTGGAAAAAATGAATTGGGTACTCTAAATTTTTTTTTTTTTTAATTGCCCCTTTGTGTCCAAAGGTGTACAGGTTAGGTGGATTGGCCATGCTAAAATTGCCCCTTAGTACCACAAAGATGTGCAGGTTGGGTGGGGTTATGGGGTAGGGTGGTTGAGTGGGCCTGGGTCGGCTGCTTTTTCAGAGGGTCGGTGCAGACTCGATGGACTGGAGGGAGTCTGTGGCTCTATGGGCTCTTAGACAACAAGCAAGGCTGTGAACAGTTCTGGTCTCCATATCAGTGAATGTAATGTTACAAATGCAAACCTTTGATTTGATTTGATTTATTATTGTTACATGTATTAGTATACAGTGAAAAGTATTGTTTTTTGCACGCTGTACAAACAATGCATACCGTACATAGGGAAGGATGGAGAGACTGCAGAATATAATGTTACAGTTATAGCAATGTGTAGAGAAAAGATCAACCTAATACGAGGTAGGCCCATTCAAAAGTCTGATGGCAGCAGGGAAGAAGCTGTTCTTGAGTCGGTTGGTACGTGACCTCAAACTTTGGTATCTTTTTCCTGACAGAAGAAGGTGGAAGAGACTATGTCCGGGGTGCGTGGGGTCCTTAATTATGCTGGCTGCCTTTCGAAGGCAGCGGGAATTGTAGACAGAGTCGATGGATGGGAGGCTGGTTTGCGTGATGGGCTACATTCACGACCTTTTGTAATTTCCTGCGGTCTTGGGCAGAGCAGGGTCCATACCAAGCTGTGATACAACCAGAAAGTTTGGATTGGATTTGTTTATTGTCACGTGTACCGAGGTACAGTGAAAAGTATTTTTCTGCAAGCAGCTCAACAGATCATTCAGTACATGGGAAGAAAAGGGAATTAAACAAAATTCAAGAAAATACAAGAAAATACATAATAGGGCTGTGGTGAATGAGATTCACACGGCATTATAGTTACCAATGTCACTCTGTTCCAAGTAGATACATGTATCAATATTGTAAGTGCAGTTGCACTACCTGACCACCAGGGGAGTAGCTCTGGGAGTACCCGAGAGTTTGTACTGGGCTCCTCCCCTGGTTCCGCCCAGAACTCCTCCCCCTGGAGCTGCTGTATAAAGATCCGTGCCACAGAGTCAGCCAGCCAGTTCATCGAAAGTTCAACGGCTAACAGGCTGGCTCTGTTGTAAGTATATCAAAATCGCTATTCTAATCCTACAAGCACGTGTCCGTAGAATTGTTGGTTCCAACAATTTAATATACTTATGAAACAGTCGAAGCAAATCATGGAAGCAGCCCTCAAACCCGGACGCCTAGAACTCGACCCGCAGGATGCAGAGGCTAAGGAAATTTTTTCCCACTGGCTGAGATGTTTTAAGGCCTACCTGGCAGAAGCCAGCACCGCCGGAACAACGGAGGAACAAAAACTCAGCCTACTGCACGCGAGGGTAAGCCACAGAATCTCCACACAGCTAAATCCGGCCGGGTTCTTACACGGCAACGCTGGCGATATTGGACAAAATGTACATTAGACCCATTAACGAGGTTTATGCCAGCCACGTGTTTACGACTCGCTGTCAGCAGCCTACAGAAACGCTAGCCGAGTTTGTACGGGAACTGAACAATCTTTCCAATGACTGTAATTATCAAGCCGTTACCGCGGCTGAACGTAGGGAGCTTGCTGTGCGGGACGTTTTCGTAGCGGGCCTTAGATCTAACTATGTGCGCCAAAGACTGCTAGAAAAGGGGGCCCAGGACTTAGATACTACTGTGGAGGCTGCTACCACTATGGAAGTCTCCTTCCGCAGCCTCACGTAGTTTCCCGCGGACCCCGCAACCTCATCGTGGAGCCCCGACCAACAATCCCCCCAGGCCTGTGCTGTACGGCCCCCCAGCTACCGCGCTGCCAAAGCCAGTTACTTTGCTGCCCCAGCCAGTTACTCAGCTGCCCCAGCCTGCCATTTCTGTGGCCAAAGCCAGCAACGGCGGCAGCACTGCCCAGCCCGATCCGCGACCTGCAGCAGCTGCGGGAAGAAAGGTAACTATGCCAGAGTGTGTCTCGCAAAAAGGGCCCCAGTTTTTAACTCCCCAGTGGAGAGAACAAATCGCTCCCAACACCAGCGGGCCCACGGGGCCCGAAACGCTGCGGCCTACGCCCCGACTCCGCCCCCTCCCACCACGTGCAATCCATGGGGGCCGCCATCTTGGCAAACCCCCACCATGCGGCCGGCCACGTGCAACTCATGGGGGCCGCCATCTTCCTCGCCGCTCACCACGGGCCCTATCTGCATTGGCATGCTCAGAAAGCTCAACTGAAGACTACGACTTCCCCGGGCACTCATCACGCGGCCCGCAACTCAGCGCAGCGATCCTGCATCAAGCTCGGCATCTACTCGACTGGACGCCCACTCGGAAGACTACGATCTTCCCGGGCACTCATCTCGAGCAGCTCTTTATTTTTTCTAGGGGCACTACCACGGGGGTCTCACTTCCGGCGTGGCTGAGGACATCAGGCCCAGTCCTCCTGAGGAAGCATGTCAGGGGGCACAAAACTGACCCCCTTGTCGAAAAGGTGCGCCTCCTCCATTCCAACCCCCAGTACGCATTCGTGGAGTTCTCGGACGGTCGCCAGGACACAGTATCCCTTCGGGACCTGGCACCCGCTGGATCCAGCCAACCCCTACCCCCACTGAGGAACCCCTTACCCCGTTCCCTATGCTGCCGCCCCCTCGCGCCCTCGATTCCGCAAGGTCGCCCCACCTGTTCCACGCGCCAGCACCAGCTCCCCCAGCGCCACCAGTCTCCGATCGAGCCAGAGGTGTATGAAGTTTGGACGAGACCCGCCCCGGAGTCTGCCATCGTACCCCAGCTCTCAACACCCACCCAGCCACCGCAAGAGGCTGCAACTCTGGTGCTCCGCAGATCGAAACGAACAATTCGTCCACCGGACAGACTAACTCTGTGAGCCACCACCCCCGCCGGACTCGATTTTTTTCACAGGGGGTGAATGTGGTGAATGAGATTCACACGGCATTATAGTTACCAATGTCACTCTGTTCCAAGTAGATACATGTATCAATATTGTAAGTGCAGTTGCACTACCTGACCACCAGGGGAGTAGCTCTGGGAGTACTCAAGAGTTTGTACTGGGCTCCTCCCTTGGCTCCACCCCCTGGAGCTGCTGTAAAAAGATCCATGCCACAGAGTCAGCCAGCCAGTTCACCGAAAGTTCAACGGTTAACAGGCTGGCTCTGTTGTAAGTATATTAAAACCGCTATTCTAATCCTACAAGCATGTGTCCGTAGAATTGTTGGTTCCAACAAGGGCAACACAAGATATACAATGTACTACATAAGCATCTGCATCGGATGAAGCATACAGGGTGTAGTGTTAATGAGGTCAGTCAATAAGAGGGTCATTTAGGAGTCTGGTGACAGTTGGGAAGAAGCTGTTTTTGAGTCTGTTCGTGCATGTTCTCAGACTTCTGTATCTCCTGCCCGATGGAGTTGGAAAAGTGAGTAAGCCGGGTGGGAGGGATCCTTGATTATGCTGCCCGCTTTCCCCAGACAGCGGGAGGTGTAGATGGTGTCAATGGATGGGAGGCAGGTTTGGGTGATGGACTGGGCAGTAGTCCCGATTCTCTGAAGTTTCTTGCGGTCCTGGGCCGAGCAGTTGCCATATCAGGCTCTGATGCAGCCCGATAGGATGCTTTCTATGGTGCATCTGTAAAAGTTGGTGAGGGTTAATGTGGACATGCCAAATTTCCTTAGTTTCCTGAGGAAGTATAGGCGCTGTTGTGCTTTCTTGATGATAGCGTTGACGTGAGTGGACCAGGACAGATTTTTGGTGATGGGCACCCCTAGGAATTTGAAACTGCTAACCATCTCCACCTCGACTCCGCTGATGCTGACAGGGGTGTGTACAGTACTTTGCTTCCTGAAGTCAATGACCAGCTCTTTAGTTTTGCTGGCATTGAGGGAGAGAGTGTTGTCGTTACACCACTCCACCAGGTTTTCTATCTCCCTCCTGTATTCTGACTCGTTATTCGAGATCCGGCCCACTATGGTCGTATCGTCAGCAAACTTGTAGATGTAGTTGGAACCAAGTTTTGCCATGCAGTCGTGTGTGTACAGGGAGTAGAGTAGGGGGCTAAGTACGCAGCCTTGCGGGGCACCGGTATTGAGGACTATTGTGGAGGAGGTGTTGGTGTTCATTCTTACTGATTGTGGTCTGTTGGTCAGAAAATCGAGGATCCAGTTGCAGAGTGGAGAGCCAAGTCCTAGGCTTTGGAGCTTTGATATGAGCTTTTGATATGAGAAAGAATGGTTTCTATGGTGCATCTGCAGATGTTGGTGAGAGTCGTAGGTGACATGCCAAATTTCCTTAGTCTTCTTAGAAAGTAGAATCGTTGGTGGGCTTTCGTAACTATAGTGTCGGCATGGGGGGACCAGGACAGGTTGTTGGTGATCTGGACACCTAAAAACTTGAAGCTCTCGACCCTTTCTACTTTGTTCCCATTGATGTAGACAGGGGCATGTTCTCCACTACGCTTCCTGAAGTCGATGACAAACTCCTTTGTTTTGTTGACATTGAGGGCGAGATTATTGTCGTCGCACCAGTTCACCAGATTCTCTATCTCATTCCTGTACTCGGTCTCGTCATTGTTTGAAATCCAATCCACTACTGTGGTGTCATCAGCAAATTTGAAAATCGAGTTGGAGGGGAATTTGGCCACACAGTCACAGGTGTGCAAGGAGTGTAGTAGGGGGCTGAGGACACAGCCTTGTGGGGCACCAGTGTTGAGAATAATAGTGGAGGAGGTGTTGTTGCCTATCCTTACTGATTGTTGCCTGTGGGTTAGAAAGTTCAGGATCCAGTCACGAGGGAGGAGCCGAGGCCAAGGCCAGGGAGTTTGGACATGAGTTTCGTAGGAATGATGGTGTTGAAGGCTGAGCTGTAGTGATCAAATAGGAGTCTGACATAGGTGTCTTTGTTATCTAGGTGTTCCAGGGTAGAGTGCAGGGCCATGGAGATGGCGTCTGCTGTGGACCTGTTGCAGCGGTAGGTGAACTGTAGTGGATCAAGGCAATCCGGGAGGCTGGAGTTGATTTGTGCCATGACTAACCTATCGAAGCTCTTCATGATGATGGGTGTCAGAGCCACTGGACGATAGTCATTAAGGCACGCTGCTTGGATTTTTTTGGTACAGGGATGATGGTTGTCTTCTTGAAGCAGATGGGGACTTCAGGTTGTTGTAAAGAAAGGTTGAAGATATCTGCGAATACCCCCGCCAGCTGATCCGCGCAAGGCCTGAGTGCCCGTCCGGGTACCTCATCCGGGCCAGTGGCTTTCCGAGGATTGACCTTCGAGAAGGTTACTCTGACGACTGCAATGGTGATCTCAGACACAAGTTCATCCAAGGCTCCTGGGGTGGAGGGATTGCTCTCGCATCCCTCTTGTTCAAAGCGTGCATAGAATGCGTTGAGCTAAACTGGAGGGGTGCAGGTGGTATTAGTAAATGTGGATGTGCCAAATTAGGATAATGTGGAGTTTATAAAGAGGATGTTGGGGAAGATACTGGACCTGGACTCACACAGGTTGGTCATGGGAGGGGACTTCAACGCAGTTATGGACCCTGGCTTGGACCGGTCAAGCTCAAAAACAGGTAGGTTTGCCAGAAATGGCAAAGGAACTAAAGGGGTTCATGGAGCTGATGGGGGGGGGGGGGGGGGGGGGGGGGGGGGTGGATCCATGGACATTTGGGCAGCCGAGGGTGAAGGAGTTCTCCTTCTACTCACACGTACATAAAGTGTCATCCCGGATTGATTTCTTTATTTTGAACAGGGCCTTATTGGCAGGGGTGGTAGACACGGGGTACTCGGTGATCACAATCTCAGACCATGCTCCGCACTGGGCTGACCTGCAGTTAGTAAAGACAATAACCAGCTCCCGCACTGGAGGTTGGATGTGGGACTTTTGGCTGACGAAGGGGTGTGCGAGCGGCTGAGGAAATGTATTCAGAACTACCTGCAGGTCAACGACACAGGGGAAATTTCAGCAGCAGTGGTCTGGGAAGCATTGAAGGCGGTGGTCAGAGGGGAGCTGATCACGATACGGGCCCATAGGGAGAAGGTGGACTGGGCAGAGACAGACCGACTGGTAAAGGAGATACTACAGATCGATAGGAGGTATGCGGAGATCCCAAAGGGAAGGCTATTAAGGGAACGGCGGAGGCTACAGGCGGAGTTCAGCTTGTTAACCACAGAGAGGGCAGTGGAGCAGCTGAGAAAGGTGAGGGGGGCGTGTGGTAAACCACTTAGTATATTATATGTATTGTGGTAGACTGTTACTGTACTACATGTATTGTGATAATGCACTGTCTGATGGCTCCGCCTCCCCTCGGGCTCAGTATAAAGGTGGCTGATCTCCGGCCCTGCCTCAGTTCAGGATCAAAGGCCAGGAGGCTTTCTGTTTCACTTATTAAAGCCTCAGTTTCGTTCACTACTCATCTCGTGATTAATTGATGGCACATCAGGGCGATCTATGAGCATGGAGAGGAGGCCAGCAGAATGCTTGCACAGCAGCTTAGAAAGGGGGAGGCAGCCAGGGAGATAGGGAAAGTAAATGACGGAGATGGGAACCTGGTTGGACATTCAGCAGAGGTGAATAAGGCATTTAGGGATTTCTACAGTAGGCTGTATAGGTAGGAACCCCCTACAGGGCCCGAGGGGATGAGGCACTTCTTGTGGGGACTGAATTTCCCAAAGGTGGACGGGGAGCTGGTAGAAGGACTGGGGGCCCCGATCGGGTTGGAAGAGATAGTGGAAGGTTTGAAGGTCATACAGGCGGGTAAAGCCCTGAGCCCAGACGGGTACCCAGTGGAGTTTTATAAAATGTTCTCTGGGATATTGGGGCCGGTGTTGATGAGGATGTTTAATGAGAGGGGTGCTACCCCCGACGATGTCACAGGCCACGATTTCGCTGATTCTGAAGCAGCACAAGAACCCGGATCTGTGTGGGTCCCACAGGCCGATATCCCTGTTGAATGTGGATGCCAAACTGCTGGCCAAAATTTTGTCCTCCAGGATTGAGGATTGTGTTCCGGACGTTATTGGGAAGGACCAGACAGGGTTTGTTAAGGGTAGGCAGTTGGTGGCCAATGTGAGAAGGTTGTTAAATGTGATCATGATGCTTGCGGAAGGTAGGGAGGTGGAGGTACTGATCGCAATGGATGCAGAAAAGGCTTTTGATCGGGTAGAATGGGATTATCTGTAGGAGGTACTGGAACGGTTTGGATTTGGGCGGGGCTTTAATAACTGGGTCAGGTTGCTGTATCAGGCTCCTGTGGCAAGTGTACGGATGAATAGGACAACATTGGGCTATTTAAGACTGCACCGGGGACGAGACAGGGATACCCCCTCTCCCCATTGTTGTTTGCGCTAGCTATAGACCCGTTGGCAATTGCTCGGAGAGCCTCAAGGCACTGGAAGGGGCTGGTCCGGGAAGGGGGTGGAGCACAGAGTCTCGCTTGATGCAGACAAATTGTTTCTGTTTGTATTGGACCCAAAATAGGGGATGGAAGAAATCATGAGGATTCTGGGGGAATTTCGCCGGTTTTCGGAGTATAAGCTAAATATGGGGAAAAGTGAAATGTTTGCGGTCCAGGCGAGGGGACAGGAGAGGCGATTGGGGGAGCTGCCATTTAGATTAGTAGGGGGAAGCTTTAGGTACCTAGGCATACAAGTGGTGCGGGAATGGGACCGGCAGCATAAATTAAATCTGGCCCAACTAGCAGACCAAATGAAGGACGATTTTCGGAGATGGGATGCGCTCCCGTTGTCATTAGCTGGCAGGGTGTAGACGGCGAAGATGACGGTCCTCCCGAGATTCCTGTTCGTGTTTCAATGTCTCCCCATCTTTATTCCGCGGTCCTTTTTTAAACAGGTCAACAAAGTGATCACTGGCTTTGTTTGGGCGGGCAAGACCCCGCGGGTAAGGAAGGTAATGCTTGAGCGGAGTCGGGGAGAGGGCAGGCTGGCACTGCCACATTTTAGTAACTATTACTGGGTGGCGAATATAGCCATGATCAGGAAGTGGGTGGTGGGGGAGGGGTCGGCATGGGAGCGTATGGAGGCGGCTTCATGCAAGGGTACCAGTCTGGGGGCGTTGGTAACTGCACCTCTGCCATTCCCGCCGGTATGGTACTCCACCAGCCCCGTGGTGGTGGCGGCCCTGAGAGTCTGGGGGCAATGGAAGAGACATGTGGGAGCAGAGGGTCTGGTCCCCAATCTGTAATAATCACCGGTTTGCCCTGGGACGTATGGATGGGAGGTTCCGGATATGGCGGAGAGCAGGGATTGAGAGGATGGGGGATATGTTTATAGAGGGGTGTTTTCCGAGTATGAGGGCGCTGGAGGAGAAGTTTGGGTTGGTGAGGGGAAATGAATTCACTTATCTGCAGGTGTGGGACTTCCTATGTAAACAGGTGTCAACCTTCCTGCTCCTACCGCGAAGGGAGGATACAGGACAGGATAGTTTCCAGAGGGTGGGTAGGAGAAGGGAGCATCTCTGACATCTACAAGGAACTTATGGGGTCAGAGGAGATGCAGACCGAGGAGCTGAAGTGCAAGTGGGAGGAGGAGCTGGGAGGTGAGATAGAGGATGGTCTATGGGCAGACGCGTTGATTAGAGTCAACACGTCCGCAACATGTGCCAGGCTCAGCCTGATACAATTTAAGGTTGTTCACAGGGCTCACATGACAGTGGCTCGGATGAGCAGATTCTTTGGGGTGGAGGACAGGTGTGCAAAATGTGTGGAAGGACCAGCGAACCATGACCACATGTTTTGGACATGTCCAAAGCTTAGGGGATTTTGGCAGGGGTTTGCAGACATCATGTTCACGGTGTTAAAAACAAGGGTGGCACCGAGTCCAGAGGTGCCGATTTTCGGGGTGTCAGAAGACCCGGGAATCCTGGAGGAGAGAGGCAGACGTTCTGGCCTTTGCTTCCCTGGTAGCCCGGAGACGGGTACTATTAGCTTGGAGGGACTCAAAGCTCCCGAAGTTGGAGACCTGGCTATCGGACATGGCGAGCTTTCTCTGTTTGGAGAAAATCAAGTTCGCCTTGACAGGGTCACTGTTAGGGTTCGTCTGGAGGTGGCAACCATTCGTCGACTTCTTTGGCGAAAATTAATTGTCAGCAGAAGGAGAGGGGTGGGCGGGAGGGTTAGTTTAGCTTAGAGTAGGGGGCTAATCAAGGTGGGACCTGTAAGGGAGGGAGACAGCTTTTGCACTATGTTTATAGTTTCATGCACATTGTTTAGTTTGTTGTTGTCATAATGCCAAAACATACCTCAATAAAATGTTTCTTAAAAAAAATGAATGCGTTGAGCTCATCGGGGAGGGGTGCATTGGAGCCGGTGATTTTACATGCCTTCATCTTGTAGCCCGTTATGTCTTGCAGACCTTGCCACAGTCGGCGGTCGGCATGTTTGATATTTGTGTACCAGTGGTCCAGGATGTTTGGGCCTCTGGTGGAACAGGTGACGTGTTGGTGGTAACTTGGTACAGTAGTCCCCCGTTATACCGCGCTCCGCAATACCGCGGTTCACAATATACGGCGGGGGGGCTTATGGACCCCAACTGTCAGCTTCCTTCTCCGGATCAAAGTGAGCCGGCCGCTGAAATTGACACTGCCGGCTGATTGGAGGGAGATTCAGTGAGAGAGGAGCAGCGTTCCTGGTAAGTTTCTGTGGGTTTCCTAATATGAACTAAGGGAACTAGGTGGCGGGTTATGCAGATTCTATTCATATAGTTTCAAGGACCAGGAGAAATTGATGCTGTCAGTTTATTATAGCAATCAAACCTGCAGCCACTGCTGCATATTGGCTCTGCAACTTTTTTTTTGGACCGGAAGCATTCGATCAGAGTTCTGATAAGAACTTACTTTAGTTGACTGCAGAATTATTACATTATGCTACCATAAGTTAAATATAAGTTAAAGTAAGAAAGTAGCACTTCTAAATTTATTTAAAAATCTATGCATGGGCTTCCCATTGTGAGTCTACGGGGGGCGGGGGGAGAGATCAGACCCCCATAGACTCACAATGGGAAGTGCATGCATAGATTTTTAAATAAATTTAGAAGTGCTACTTTCTTACTTTAACTTACATTATGCTACCATAAGTTAAATATAAGTTAAAGTAAGAAAGTTTTATCCAATGCCTCCGGTCCAAAAAAATGTTGCAGAGCCAAAAAAAACCCCATCATGGATATCCGCAGTTCGGATGCAACGCGGGTGGCTGTCTTGGACCCCAACACCCGCGTTATAACGGGGGACTACTGTAGTACGTTCTTGAGCTTGGCCTGATTGAAGTCCCCAGCTACAATGAACAAGGCCTCGGGATGTTTTGTTTCAAGGCTATTTGTGGTGGTAAATATTATGTCCAGTGCAATTTTCACATTTGCATGGGGTGGGATGTAAACTGCCATCAGGATAACGGAGTAGAACTCCCACGGAAGGTAGTAGGGGCAGCATTTTAGCATCAGGTATTCTAGGTCTGGGGAGCAAAAACTCGCCAGTGTTGCTACATCTGGGCACCAGAAGGTGTTGATTAGGAGGCAGACCCCACCTCCCCGACCCTTGCCTGAGGCCGCCATACGGTCCATTCGGTGGATTAAGAAGCCCTCTGGTTGTAGGGCACAGTCCGGTGAAGCAGGAGTGAGTCATGTCTCTGTGAAACAGAGCACACAGCAGTCCCTCAGTTCTCTTTGAAAAGTGAGACATTCTCCCCATGTCTGCGTGGCTCTCACCCCCACAGCCCAAAGATGTGCATTGTCGGTGAATTGGTCACACTAAATTGCCCTTTAGTTGGAAAAAAAATGAATTGGGTATTCTAAATTTATTTTTAAAAACCCTGGCCAGATACAGGCCCATGTGTTTTGGCTGCTATGATGATGGTGCCCAGTTCGAAGCCAATAGAATATCAAGTGCTGGTTTTCACGCCTGACTTTCTGGACAGAGATAGGCAGACGCCGGGACTCAGAGAGGGAGAAGGAAACAGCTGCTATGAAAAGCAGAGGGAAAGACTGTATTGTGTTAGGCACTAATCAGGATGCAGGTGTGAACTGATTCTCTGTTCGAAGAGGCGGGACTTGTGAAAATTTAAGGATCAATGAGCCACTGGGCAGCACGGTAGCATGGTGATTAGCATCAATGCTTCACAGCTCCAGGGTCCCAGGTTCGATTCCCGACTGGGTCACTGTCTGTGCGGAGTCTGCACGTCCTCCCCGTGTGTGTGTGGGTTTCCTCCGGGTGCTCCGGTTTCCTCCCACAGTCCAAAGATGTGCAGGTTAGGTGGATTGGCCATGCTAAATTGCCCGTAGTGTCCTAAAAAGTAAGGTTAAGGTGGGGGTTGTTGGGTTACGGGTATAGGGTGGATACGTGGGTTTGAGTAGGGTGATCATGGCTCGGCACAACATCGAGAGCCGAAGGGCCTGTTCTGTGCTGTACTGTTCTATGTTCTATGGAAGGTGCCTTGCTGCTGGAAGCCAGTTTGGCAAAACTCAGAAATCTGAGGGCAACGACTTTAAAAAAAAACACCCTCTTGTGGGGACGCGTGTGATTGTCCCGGAAAAAGGACAGGAGCTGATAATAAGAGACTTGCACAATGGGCATCCAGGTGTGACCAAAATGGGGCATCCGGGAGTGACCAAAATGAAAATGTTGGCCCGGAGTTACGTCTGGTGGCCAGGCCTCGACACTGACATTGAGAAGGTGGCCCAAAACTGCTCCATTTGCCAGGAGCATCAGAAGCTTCCGTCGGCCGCTCCCCTACATCACTGGGAATGGTCAGGGCGGCCTTGGGCGCACTTGCATGCGGAAAAGAGCTGACGTTTCATTGTCCAGATGACAAAATTGCACTTTGACAAAGGGTCATCTGGACTCGAAACGTTAGCTCTTTTCTCTCCCTACAGATGCTGCCAGACCAAATTAGATTTTCCAGCATTTTCTCTTTGCTTTCAGATTCCAGCATCCACAGAACTTCGCTTTTATCAAGGGATATGGGGCAAGGGTATTGAACTTGATGATCAGCCATGATCATAATGAATAGTGGAGCAGGCTCAAAGGGTCGAATGGCCTCCTCCTGCTTCTGTTTTCTATGTATGTTTCTATGTATATACTCGCCTTGTTTCCCAATATTATCTAATGATGCAGACATTTCCAAGCTCGATCCACCCACGTGTACAAACAGCCTGATCACGAAGACTAGATTTTTAAAACGATTTCTCAGCAAAAGAAAAACCTGCACTGATTTGTTGAGACTTTCTCCAGCCCAAATTTGTTCAGCTAAGGACGATCCACAATCCCACCTCATTACCTTTGCAGGGAAGAAAAGAGACAGTGTGCAGCACATGTAAAGTCAAGAACCAACTTAAAATGATTTATTCTGCTTTGAATGTTTATACATACACACACAGACAAATAGTCCCAAGAGGGCGGCATGGTGACGCAGTGATTAGCATTATCCTGAACTTGGGTGACTGCGGAGTTTGCACTTTCTGCGCAGTTTTCCTCCTAGTGCTCCGGTTTCCTCCCACAGTTCAAAGATCGATTGGCTATGCTAAATTGCCCTTAATGTTCAAAAGGATAGGTGGGGTTACTGGGGTAGGGAGGGCTGTGGGTCTAGGTAGCGTGCCTTTCTGTGGGTCGATGCAGACCCGATGGGCCAAATGGCCTCCTTCTGCAATGTAGTGATTCAAGGGTGTTATTACTCGATTGCGTACATTGTTCTTTATATTCTTCACCGTTATTTGTTAAACTCAGCAAGTCCCTTTTACCTGACTGAAAATATAACTTGATTTCTGAGAAATCACTTTTCCTATTTTATCATAGAATTTGCAGTGCAGAAGGAGGCCATTCGGCCCATCGAGTCTGCACCGGCTCTTGGAAAGAGCACCCTACCCAAGGTCAACACCTCCACCTTATCCCCATAACCCAACATAACCCCATTATCCCTATAACGCAACACTAAGGGCAATTTTGGACACTAAGGGCAATTTATCAAGGCCAATCCACCTAACCTGCACATTTTTGGACTGTGGGAGGAAACCGGAGCACCCGGAGGAAACCCACGCACACACGGGGAGGATGTGCAGACTCCACACAGACAGTGATCCAAGCCGGAATCGAACCTGGGGCCCTGGAGCTATGAAGCAATTGTGCTATCCACAAGGCTACCGTGCTGCCCAAATTAGTTATGCTTGCTAATGTCAGAATATATTTGCTGTTTCACCTTGTGCACTCTTTAAAGCACACTCTTCTGTCAGAACAATTCCAATTTATCTGACCTTTAATTAGCTATGACTAATATACTAAATTTTAATACTTTATTTGCCTGTGGTTTTAAAGTTCATATTTCATGCAAATAACTTTGCAACCATGATCAGAATTCATCCTTAAAATAAACATAATTGAATAGCTGTAAAAATAAGGCTATTTTCATTATCGATATAAAGAAGGCAGTGGAAAACACAAAGATATTGCTTATTTTTTGTTTTGATCTCTGTTATTAAGACCACAGTAAACAATCAATTGATGGCGATAGGGCACTCTGGCACTCCCCTGGCACTCCCAGGGTGCCTGCGTGGCCCTACCAGGTTGCCAAGCTGGCAGCACTAAGATGCCCAGATGCCAGTTTGCCACTTCCAGGGGTTGGGCCCAGGGTGTCTTGCCATTTGGAGGTGTCGAAAACAAGACTTTCGACTGAAATTGTAATGGGTAACAAGACGGGTAAGTTTATTATGCATTACTTGTGCGAGGAGCGTGGCCACTACAATCAAAGATTGTAGCCAAGCACACTCTGACACACAAAAGGAATGTACAGATCTTTATACACCAAAAGGAAGCATCCCCCAGAGGTAGTGACATCAATAATTTCTGAGCCTTTCTGTTACCTTAGAGTAAGACAAAGGTATAATTTTGATGCAAAGGAGAGGTGATCAGATGACGTCAATGCATTCTGTGGCAATTCTACAGAGATAGGTATATTAGCAATACAAAGAGCAACACAGTGGCACAGTGGATAGTAGTGCTGCCTCACGGCGCCGAGGTCCCAGGTTCGATCCCGGCTCTGGGTCACTGTCCGTGTGGAGTTTGCACATTCTCCCCGTGTTTGCGTGGGTTTAGCCCCCACAACCCAAAGATGTGCAGAGAAGGTGGATTGGCCCTTAATTGGAAAAAATGAATTGGGTACTCTAAATTTAAAAAATATATATTAGAAACACAAAAGCCGAGGTGATCAATTGACGTCGTCGCTACAGACAAAAGTTGTGTGGTACTGCTATAGACAAAAGGTGTGGGTGTCACAATACAACGGGGAGGGTAATCTCGTCAGGAAACCGATCAGTTTCCAGACAGTGTAATCAATTTCCAAGGAGCCACTTGTCTGCTGATTGAATTAATGAGGTAGCTGCAGCAATTTCTTTGGAACACTTTAAATCTTTATGTCAAGTATCCCACCATGCTCCAGTTGGTCATTTTAGGTTTCCAAGAGTCCACAGAGGGATGGTGAAGGTATGGGAGGGTTCCCAGGTGGCTCTACATGTTTTGTGGCGTGAAGGGGGGGGGAATCAATAGCCAGGTCAAACAGCCTACCACCTCCCCCCGCACTGCAAATCAGCCCCAAGCCCCTCCCTGCACCACACCATAGCCCCCCACCCCCACCCTTGGATTTTCAGAGTGCCCACCCTACACCCAATATGGGGTAACCAAGCACGCACCACCCGAGACCCCTGTAATAGGGAGACCCCTTACAGGAACCACTATAATAGGGAGACCTCCCCACAGGGACCCTGTAATAGGGAGACTCCCTACAGGAACCTTTGTAATAGGGAGACCCCCACAGGGACCCCCTTTTTAAACGGACCCTCCCCTCATGGAACCCTCCGCATACAGATGCCCTCACCCCCCCCCCCCCCAGAAAAGAGACCCCTGTTTGGAAGCTAGAGAACAGTCTAGTGGTAGCTGCAAGCCATTCTTAGTTTTCTAGTAGTGGTCTGTAATGGACAGCTTCCACAGACAATCTGCAGCTTTATTCATTCATCTCCCTTCATGGTTCATTACCTAAGTAGTGAAACCTCAATGTTTACAAACATTGGCCACATCAAAGAGAGGCAAGTGCATTCCATGCACTAAGTGCATTCCAATCAATCAAGCGTGTGATTGCACTGCACCTTACCTCTCTTTTATGTGGTCAATATTTGTAAACATTAGTGTTTAACCACTTACTGTTTGAAAATATCTGTATTAGATATATTTGCGGAGAGATACTTTGGGTAAAGGGACTCACTAATTTGTAGCACGGATTTCACATGCAGGCTCTGCACCTGCGAATGCCAGCTGCAAAAAAAACCCATGCAGCAATGTAGCCTGTGGGTGATCATTCTAAATTATAGAGCAGCTCAATGGTTTCATTATTGTACATGAGGCACATCGCTACTTCTGGTTTGCAGCACAAGTGCACTCGCAGGAATTTGCTCTCCAACCCTAAATAGCGTGAACATCTTAACATTTGTTACCATTGAGACTGCACCTGAGTTATTTTTTTCCTTGGCTGGGGAATCCAGAACACAGGACGCAGTTCCACTGTTGAGAATTTGATTATGTGGGAGAGAGATGGGGTTATGGGTGCTCATGTGTTGAATAGACTCAAGGCTGGGATAAACAAATTAGTAATCTGTCAGGGAATTGGGTGCTTGGGCAGTAGATCAGCTGTGACTGAATATTGGAGCAGGCTCAAGGGACAATATGATCTACTCTTGCTTCTACTTCTTATATTCTTGTGTTCATAAGGCCTGCTTAGGTCGGCTCTCCCGATGTTTCTGCTCGTTATTGTAAGGGCCCTTAAGTTGGAGATGGATCCATGCATTATGGATCCCTAAACTGGGGATATCTGCTGCTGAACACAAGTCAGGAAACTAGCCAATACAATGGTGGAGACACAAAGGATGTATATGGACACCACTGGTGAGACCCATGGTCAAGGATGCCCAAAGAAAACACTTCCTTAAAAAGGTTTCCGAGATCAGATGCCCTATACAGAGGTCAATTAAAATTTCACCAGCATCGGATCAAGGCAACTTTCCCTTCACTGGGGAAGCATGGTGACACAATGGTTAGCGTTACCATCTCATGGTGCCGAGGACCTGGATTCCATTCTGGCCCGAGTCACTGCCCATGTGGAGTTTGCGCATTCTCCCCGTATCTGCGTGGGTTTCACTCCCGCAACCCAAAGTTGTACAGGGTAGATGGATTGGCCAAGCTAAATTACCCCTGAATTTGAAAAAAAATGAATTGGGCGCTCTAAATAACCTAAATCCCATCCCATGAAAGAATGAAGAAAAGAAATCCAATTGAATTCCATGCTCACGATGCCCTCTTAGGATATGGCACCTGAAGGAGCTGAATTGTTAGCACAGTATCTTGACTTTGTGCAGTAGCATAATGGGGTAGATTTTCCAGTCGGGCCTGCCACGGGAATCGACCGTAGGGGGGAAGGACAATTTGACGGACCATTAAAAGGCCTGTTGACCTTGGGCAGGAATTTCAGTCCCCGGGTGGGCAGGACCAGAAAATCCCCCCAATGAGTTCGAAACTCATTTTACTTCTCTCCTGATTATTATTACTATTGTCTTCAGTGGAAATAACAACTGGAATACATGTAAAATGTTTAAAATAAAATTCAGGAGCTGTGTAACGTAGGCTGCTGACTCTCACCTACTTTAGACAATTGCACACAAGACTGATTATTGTTTCAACTTATTTCCTTTCACTTCTACTTTCTTTAGTTTCAGGGTGAATCACGCTCAATGGCCCCCTCATCTATTTTGTGAAACAAATTAGGTGCACTCTCATAATTTTCTTCACACAGCTATAAGCAAATATATTTACCACTCAAATCTATTCAGGCGGAAATGACAGTGCACTAAGTTATCATTGCTCACCTGCCAGCAACACATTCAGCAAAAGGTTTTTGCTGGGAGAGAATCGCGAGGGGCGCGAGGGGGGCGTGAAATTTGTCGGGGGGCCCTCCCGCGATTCTCCCACATGGTGTGGAGAGCGGAGAATCATGCCCGATGTGTTATCTGAGTTGGTGTAACATCGACTGCAACTGGATGCAGTAAAACGGGAAACAGGCTTCCGACACAGGAGATGGTCCAACACTGTTTTATTGAACTTGCTGATTGCTGTACATAATCTATTGACCTAACTGATAACCTCCTACTGGCTTGACCAGACTAGCTCTCTACCACATGGTGATGATGTTCATTGGCCTGTGCACTGTGACTATCTCATTAGCCATGTCCTGTGAGAGAGGGTGAGCCTTAATGCCTGTGGGTTTTCTAATGGTGGTGTCCTGTCTGGTGATTGGTTGTTCTATGTCATGTGTGTTCATTGGTTATCCTGTGTGTCAATCACTGCCTATCTGCATCTCATGATATACATGAGTGGATATTATGACATCTCCCCTTTTTAAAATAATTTTTGGAACGTGGCTGTATATACATGCACATCTATGTACAAGTGGGGAATGAATGAACATATGTACATGGGAAGGTGTCTATCGTGCAGATACAGAGCAAACTGAACAAAATTTACAAGATTCAAGTCTATAGAGGCAGTCTTTGTGGTGGGCGACGAATTCTTGTTGATCGCCTCAGAGGTGGAGGGGGGACGTCGGCACCTGGACAGGTGGGATGGCTGCCATCTCGGTGGCCTTGTGGACAGGCGGGATCACTGCCAGATCGGTGGACTTGTGGTGCAAGACGTCCGGAGGAGGCATGATGACATGCGGAGAAGTGCGGTCAGGTGATGGGCAGGGAACTTTACGCAGCGCCCTCCTGTTGCACCGTAGAATGGATCCATCAGCCATTTGGACAACAAAAGACCTGGGAGCAACCTGTCTGACGACAACAACTGGGGCTGACCAACCTCCCTCAGGCAGCTGAACGCGAACAACATCGTCTGGAGCCAGCGCAAGCAGATCCGTGGCATGAGCATCATACGTGATCTTTTGCTGGTCCCTGGATCGCTGCACTTTCTGCAGCACCTTGAGGTGGTCAAGGTTTGGAACATGGATGGCTGGAACAGGCGTCCTCAGGTTGCGGTTCATGAGCAACTGCGCCGGAGACAAACCAGTCGAAAGAGGGGTTGCCCTGCATGCCAATAGCGCCAGGTTGAAATCCGAGTCTGCAGCCTTGCACAGCAACCGCTTGACATTATGGACCCCTTTCTCGGCCTTCCCGTTTGATTGCGGGTAATGGAGACTGGATGTGATATGACTAAAGTGGTAGGATCGTGCAAAGTCGGACCACTCTTGGCTGTAGAAACATGGACCGTTGTCACTCATTACCGTGAGTGGTATCCCATGCTTGGCAAACGTCTCTTTGCAGGCTTTGATGACTGACTTGGACGTGAGGTCCGACAGTTTCACCACTTCCGGCTAGCTGGAGAATTAGTCGACCAGGAGCACGTAATCACACCCATTGGCGTGAAAGAGGTCTATCCCCCACCTTGGACCACGGCGAGCTGGTTGAAACTTCTGGCATGTTGTGTAGTTGAGGACCGTGTTGGCAATGTCCTGACTGATGCCAGGCCAGTAAACTGCCTGCCGAGCTCTCCGTCGACATTTCTCGACCCCCAGGTGACCCTCATGGATCTGTCTGAGCACCATGGTTTGCATGCTTTGGGGAATGCCGATTCTATCTAGATTAAGAAGGATCCCCTCAATACCCGTCCTTAACGTTGAAGAACTGGGGGCACTGCCCCTTTTGCCAGCCATGAGCGAGGTGCTTCATCACACGCTGCAGTAGGGGATCTTTGGCAGTTTCTTCGCGTATTTGGACAACTCATTCATCAGTGGCTGGAAGGTTGCTGGCACACAGCTGCACCTGTGCTTCAATGTGGCGAATGAAGTCGCCCTGTTCACACGGCGTGGTGACGGATCGGGATAGGGCATACGCGACGATCAGCTCCTTACCCGATGTACAGACGAGTTCGAAATCATATCGCCGGAGACGAAGATGAATTCGCTGCAGCCGAGGTGCCATGTCATTTAAATCCTTCTGGATTATGTGTACTAAAGGCCGGTGGCCTGTTTCCACCGTGAACTTTGGCAGGCCATATACGTAGTCATGAAACTTGACTATTCCTGTCAGGAGACCCAAGCACTCCTTCTCGATCTGGGCATACCGTTGCTCAGTCAGCGTCATGGATTGGATTGGATTGAATTGGATTTGTTTATTGTCACGTGTACCGAGGTACAGTGAAAAGTATTTTTCTGCAAGCAGCTCAACAGATCATTCAATACATAGAAGAAAAGGGAATTAAACAAAATTCAAAAAAATACATGAGAATACATAATAGGGCAACACAAGATATACAATGTAACTACATAAGCATTGGCATCGGTTGAAGCATATAGGGTGTAGTGTTAATGAGGTCAGTCAATAAGAGGGTCATTTAGGAGTCTGGTGACAGTGGGGAAGAAGTTGTTTTTGAGTCTGTTCGTGCGTGTTCTCAGGCTTCTGTATCTCCTGCCTGATGGAAGAAGTTGGAAAAGTGAGTAAGCCGGGTGGGAGGGATCCCTGATCATGCTGCCTGCTTTCCCCCGGAAGCGGGAGGTGTAGATGGAATCAATGGATGGGAGGCAGGTTCGTGTGATGGACTGGGCGGTATTCACGACTCTCTGAAGTTCCTTGCGGTCCTGGGCCAAGCAGTTGCCATACCAGGCTGTGATGCAGCCCGATAGGATGCTCTCTATAGTGCATCAGTAAAAGTTGGTAAGGGTTAATGTGGACATGCCGAATTTCCTTAGTTTCCTGAGGAAGTATAGGCGCTGTTGTGCTTTCTTGGTGATAGCGTCGACGTGAGTGGACCAGGATAGATTTTTGGTGATGTGCACCCCTAGGAGTTTGAAACTGCTCACCATCTCCACCTCGGCTCCGTTGATGCTGACAGGGGTGTGTACAGTACTTTGCTTCCTGAAGTCGATGACCAGCTCTTTAGTTTTGCTGGCATTGAGGGAGAGATTGTTGTCGTTACACCACTCCACTAGGTTCTCTACCTCCCTCCTGTATTCGGACTCGTCGTTATTCGAGATCCGGCCCACTATGGTCGTATCGTCAGCAAACTTGTAGGTGGAGTTGGAACCAAGTTTTGCCATGCAGTCATGTGTGTACAGGGAGTAGAGTAGGGGGCTAAATACGCAGCCTTGCGGGGCACCGGTATTGAGGACTATTGTGGAGGAGGTGTTGGTGTTCATTCTTACTAACTGTGGTCTGTTGGTCAGAAAGTCAAGGATCCAGTTGCAGAGTGGAGAGCCAAGTCCTAGGTTTTGGAGCTTTGATATGAGCTTGGCTGGGATTATGGTGTTGAAAGCGGAGCTGTAGTCAATAAATAGGAGTCTGATGTAGGAGTCCTTGTTTTCGAGATGCTCTAGGGATGAGTGTAGGGCCAGGGAAATGGCGTCTGATGTGGACCGGTTGCGACGGTATGCGAATTGAAGTGGGTCAAGGCGTTCCGGGAGTATGGAGGTGATGCGCTCATGATCAGCCTCTCGAAGCACTTCATTACAACTGACGTCAGGGCCACCGGGCGGTAGTCATTGAGGCATGTTGCCTGGTTCTTCTTTGGTACCGGTATGATGGTGTCTTCTTGAAGCAGGTGGGGACCTCGGATTGGAGTAGGGATAGGTTAAAGATGTCTGTGAATACCTCTGCCAGCTGGTATGCGCAGGCTCTGAGTGCACGACCAGGGATCCCGTCCGAGCCCCTCGCCTTCCGTGGGTTCACTTTCAGGAAGGCCGATCTGACTTCGGAAACTGTGATGGTGGGTATGGGTGAATTATGGGCTGCTGGGGCACTCGACAGCGGATTGTTGGTTACCTGCTCAAACCGAGCATAGAATGCATTAAGTTCATCAGGGAGGGGTGCACTGCTGCCAGAGATACTGCTCGGCTTCGCTTTGTAGCCCGTTATGTTGCTTAGTCCTTGCCACAACCGCCGAGAGTCTGTCTGTGACTCTAGCTTAGTTTGATATTCTCTCTTGGCATCTCGGATGGCTTTGCGGAGGTCGTACCTGGATTTCCTGTATAGGACAGGGTCGTCTGCCTTGAACGCCTCAGATCTGTCCTTCAGTAGGGAGTCAATCTCGCGGTTGAGCCATGGTTTCCGGTTGGGGAACGTACGTACTGCTTTCTTTGGCACGCAGTCGTCCACACATTTGCTGATGAAGTCTGTGACGGTGGTGGCATACTCATTTAAGTTAGTTGCTGAGTTCTTAAATATGGACCTAAGCTGTTTCTAAGCAGTCACGTAAGAGCTCTTCTGTCTCCTCGGACCAGCACTGCACAACCTTCTTAGCTGGATTCTCCCGCTTGAGTTTCTGCTTGTAAGTCGGGAGAAGGAGCACAGTCTTATGGTCTGATTTCCCAAAGTGCGGTCGGGGGATGGAACGGTAGGCGCCCTTGATTTTTGAGTAGCAGTGGTCAAGAGCGTTGTCGCCCCTGGTGGGACAGGAGATGTGCTGGTGGAATTTTGGCAGTACACTCTTGAGGTTGGCTTTGTTGAAGTCTCCAGCCACAATGAACAAGGCCTCCAGGTGTTCTGTTTCATAGTTGTTTATGACTGTGTACAGTTCATCCAGCGCCTTCCTCACTTCTGCCTGGGGTGGGATGTAGACCACTGTGATAATGGCTGAAGTGAACTCACGTGGAAAATAGTATGGGCGGCACTTTACGGTCAAGTATTCCAGGTCTGGGGAGCAGTAGGTAGCCAGGGTCACCACATCCAAGCACCAGGAGGAGTTGATGAGGAGGCAAACCCTTCCACCCTTCGCTTTGCCTGAAGATGCCGTGCGGTCCGCCCGGTGAATAGAGAAGCCTTCAGGTTGTATGGCACAGTCCGGTGAGGTGGGGGTGAGCCATGTCTCTGTGAAACAGAGCACACAGCAGTCTCTTACTTCCCTCTGAGAGGTAAGTCTGGCGTTAATTTCATCCAGCTTGTTTTCAATCGCTTGGACATTTGCCAGGAGTATGCTGGGGAGAGGGGTCTTGAAACCGCATTGCTTCAGTCTAACCTGCAGACCGCTGCGTTTCCCTCCCTTTCTCAGTCGGTGGCTGCTGCTGGATGATCCTGGGATCCGATGGGAGACGTCTGCCCCTATGGAAGGTAGGTGGTTGCGTCTGGCGGGGTCCAGGGCGCTAGCGAGGTCCAGGGCGCTGTTTACATTTCTGGGGTCGCGTCTGGCAGGGTCCCGGGCGCTGGTTGAGGTAGTGGGGTTGCTGGGGGGGTGAGTTTGCGATCCGGATAGGTCCCGGTGTTCTGCGGGCGAGGGAATACCTTGCAGCGTGTTCGGGTCCTCGCGCGCGGTCTCCGTTGTTTCTGGGGTCCTGGGTCGTGGGCAGGAGCTTCCTGGGGCAGATTCGGCTAGGTCCCATGGTCTGTTCCCTCCCTGGGCGCTCCTGGGGTTGGATCTTGAAGTCGGCACGGTGGGGCCTCCATGTGGATTTTTCTTTCTTCCATCACCAGGTAGGTCGGGTTGCTGGGCGGGCCTCTCCGGGTCGGGTCGCTGGGCGGGTCTCTCGGGGTCACGTTGGGCCGGGTCTTGCCGTCGGGGTCAGGTCGGGAGCTCCGGGGACTAGGCCGGGCTATCCGGGGGCTGGAGTCGGTTGTTAGGCCGGGTTTGGAGCTCCGAGGCCCGGATCGGCTCCAAATCGTGGTCGGGGCTTCACTTCCGGTTTGGGCCCAATCTTCTTCCAGATCACGGAGGTCAGGTCGTGCCGGGTCAAAAGGTCTCCAAGGGCCTCGGAGGATCTTCAAGCCTGCAAGAGAAGATAAAAGAGAGAGGTTAGTAATAATGTTAGCTTTAGAATTAATTTTTAAAAGGTTAGAACGAGTATAATTAAGTTAAAAGTGGATCTGTTGGGGAGAGCTTGCAGAGAGTCGCCTCGCTCCGGCGCCATCTTGCTAAGAATAAGGAGGCATATGCCACTGGAGCCCAGGACGAGGAGTCGTCTCGCTGGAGGAGCACCGCCCCAATGCTGTCCTGGCTTGCATCTGTGGATATCTTGGTATCCTTGGTTGGGTCAAAGAATGCCAGTACTGGGGCTGTGGTGAGCTTCACCTTCAGCTCAGGCCACTCCGCTTGATGTGCGGGAAGCCACTGGAACACTGTCGACCTTTTTACAAGATGCCTTGGGGCCGTGGTGTGGGATGCCATGTTGGGAATGAATTTCCCGAGAAAATTCACCATCCCGAGGAAACGGAGGACCGCCTTTTTGTCCTCTGGGGTCTTCATGGCATTGATTGCCAGCACCTTGTCAGTGTCAGGTTGTACACCCTGCTGTGAAATATGGTCACCCAGAAACTTGATAGCGGACCTACCAAATGAACATTTGCCCCTGTTGAGCTGGAGGCCGTTTTCATGAATCTGCTCGAAAACTTGTTTGAGGCGAGCGATGTGATCCACGGGCGTCGTGTACCAGATAATCACGTCGTCCGCAAAGACTCGCACCCCCTCGATGCCCTCCATCATTTGCTCCATTATGCGATTAAATACTTTGGAAGCTGATATGATACCAAAAGGCATGCGGTTGTAGCAATACCTGTCGAACTGAGTGTTAAACGTGCACAGCTTCCGACTGGACTCATCAGGCTGTATCTGCCAGAACCCACAGGAGGCGTCCAGCTTGGTAAAGAATTAGGCATGAGCCATCTCACCGATTAACTCTTCACACTTTGGGATCAGGTAGTGCTCGCGCATGATGTTGCGATTCATGTCTTTGGGATCAATGCAAATGTGGAGTTCACCAGAGGGCTTCTTGACGCAGACCATGGAGTTGACCCAGTCTATTGGTTCCGTGACCTTTGAGATGATACCCTGGTCTTGGAGCTCTCGTGGCTGCGTTTTCAGACGATCCTTCCCGTACCAGCCTCCCCGGACAGGCACCGTAATGTGGCGACTAGGGGCTTTTCACAGTAACTTCATTGAAGCCTACTCGTGACAATAAGCGATTTTCATTTTTCAAGAGAAGCCGGCACCCGGCACGGTGCATGGATGACTGGGATGCCATTCGGTTTGAGCAATATCTTGTAACAATATGGGAGGGTGCACATTCCATCAAACACGTTGTGGTATTGCGTGAGAATGTCGTCTATCTCAGCCTGGAGATTTACATTGGGCGAGGCAGTCGCTGGTGTCGAGGACATGGCATGTACGCGCTGGACCAGATTTAGGAGTTTGCATGCACGAGCACCGAGCAGGGGTGCCTTGTCAGACCGGACGATCTCGAATCGTAACATCACTTTGATTGCCTTGTGAGATACACCTCGCTGACACAATCCACTGGTAGCTATGGCATTGTCATTGTAGTCAAGGAGCTGGCAGGCGCCAGTGTCCAATTTAAATTGGATGCGAGACTGGTTAACTGTGATGACAGCACACCACTCGTCGTCAGGATCCACACTGAAGATTGAAAGGCGGTTTGCAGGCGCGATGGAAACCAGCTCGCGCGTGGTGATTATGCCCACCCAATATGGAGACTCGAGGCAGTCAGCATCGTGGTCCGTTGGGCTGTCAGGATCCGAATCCTGCATGCCTTGTTGTACGCAGCGGATACGTCTGCGCTGCAGCTGGGATCACTGGCTGTTGGTCGGTAGAGCGGACCTGCATAAGGCCACGTAATGTCCAGGCTTTCCACACTGTAGACATTGCCTTCCTTTGGCTGGACATTGCCGCTTTAAATGGGCGGAGCCACAATTTGGACATGTCATGACGTTGACGTCAGCGCGTTCTGTGCACCATTGCACATGCGCAGTGCGGTCGGCCGACGTTCGTACATTTGCATCGGGGTCTTCGGCCTCGTTGTCCATTCGGTCGTGGCGCGCATGCGTAGGGAGCCAGGAAAAGCACGCAAAACGGCCACTCTCCTCAATGCTCAGGCCTTGCATTTTTGTGATGGCCTGCACCCTTTCTGCCTCGTGGGAGGATCGTTTTGCATTTTCTGCCGCCCTGACGCGGGAGTAACGATTCCTGGCATGCTCATGGACAACGCACGTTTCAATGGCGATGGAGAGGGTCAACTGTTTGATTTTGAGGAGCTGCTCCCACAGGGAGTCGGACTGGACCCCGAAAACGATAGGATCCCGGATCATGGAATCAGCCGTCGAATCATTATTCCATGACTGCGCTAGGATGCGGAGGTGCGTCAAGAAGGATTGAAAAGGTTCATCCTTACCCTGAAGCCTCTGTTGGAAGATGTACCGTTCAAAGCTCTCATTCATCTCAATGTCGTAGTGGTTGTCAAAGTTCAGCAGAACCGTCTTGAACTTCGTCTTGTCTTTGCCATCGGCAAACGTAAGCGAGTTATAGATGTGGATGGCGTGATCCCCCGCAGTCGAGAGGAACAGCACAATCTTTAAGGCGTCCGATGCTGCCTCCAGGTTGGAGGCCTCGATATACAGGAGGAACTTCTGTTTAAAGACTTTCCAGTTGCCGGCGAGGTTGCCGGAGATCCTGAGTTGCGGAGGAGGCTGGATCTTTTCCATGCCGCTGGATGGCTGCGTGCTGGTCATTGCAGATTCACTCGAGGTAGCTTCGTTAGAAGTAAAGACACCCTGGTACCATGGTGTGTTATCTGAGTTGGTCTAACATTGACTGCAACTGGATGCAGTGAATCGAGAAACAGGCTTCTGACACAGGAGATGGTCCAACACTGTTTTATTGAACTTTGCTGATTGCTGTACATAATCTGTTGTGGGTTGACACTCTATTAACCTAACTGATAACCTCCTACTGGCTTGACCAGACGAGCTCTCTACTACATGGTGATGATGTTCACTGGCTTAGTTCCAGATTCAATAGAATGCCAGAAAATGATCGTAATGCCTCTTTCTGGGGCCACTTCCGTAAGTATTATGGGATGCAGAGCATCAGGCGCTGGGGACCTATCGAGGAGGTATGTGAGTGAGAGACAGTGAGAGTAGGTGTGTGAATGAGTGAGAGACAGTGAGAGTAGGTGTGTGAGTGAGAGACAGTGAGAGTAGGTGTGTGAGTGAGTAAGAGACAGTGAGAGTAGGTGTGCGAATGAGTGAGAGACAGTGAGAGTAGGTGTGTGAGTGAGAGACAGTGAGAGTAGGTGTGTGAGTGAGAGACAGTGAGAGACAGTGAGAGTAGGTGTGTGAGACAGTGAGAGACAGTGAGAGTAGGTTTTTGTGTGAGTGAGAGACAGTGAGAGTATGTGTGTGCGACAGTGAGAGTAGGTGTGAGAGACAGTGAGAGTAGGTGTGTGAGTGAGAGACAGTGAGAGTAGGTGTGTGAGTGAGAGACAGTGAGAGTAGGTGTGTGAATGAGTGAGAGACAGTGAGAGTAGGTGTGTGAGTGAGAGACAGTGAGAGTAGGTGTGTGAGTGAGTGAGAGACAGTGAGAGTAGGTGTGCGAATGAGTGAGAGACAGTGAGAGTAGGTGTGTGAGTGAGAGACAGTGAGAGTAGGTGTGTGAGTGAGAGACAGTGAGAGACAGTGAGAGTAGGTGTGTGAGACAGTGAGAGACAGTGAGAGTAGGTTTTTGTGTGAGTGAGAGACAGTGAGAGTATGTGTGTGCGACAGTGAGAGTAGGTGTGAGAGACAGTGAGAGTAGGTGTGTGAGTGAGAGACAGTGAGAGTAGGTGTGTGAGTGAGAGATAGTGAGAGTAGGTGTGTGAGTGAGAGACAGTGAGAGTAGGTGTGTGAGTGGGAGACAGTGAGAGTAGGTGTGTGAGTGAGAGACAGTGAGAGTAGGTGTGTGAGTGGGAGATAGTGAGAGTAGGTGTGTGAGTGAGTGAGAGACAGTGAGAGTAGGTGTGTGAGTGAGAGACAGTGAGAGTAGATGTGTGAGACAGTGAGAGACAGTGAGAGTAGGTGTGTGAGTAAGAGATAGTGAGAGTAGGTGTGTGAGTGAGAGATAGTGAGAGTAGGTGTGTGAGTGAGAGATAGTGAGAGTAGGTGTGTGAGTGAGAGACAGTGAGAGTAGGTGTGTGAGTGAGAGACAGTGAGAGTAGATGTGTGAGACAGTGAGAGACAGTGAGAGACAGTGAGAGTAGGTGTGTGAGTGAGAGACAGTGAGAGTAGGTGTGTGAGACAGTGAGAGACAGTGAGAGTAGGTGTGTGAGTGAGAGACAGTGAGAGTAGGTGTGTGAGTGAGAGACAGTGAGAGTAGGTGTGTGAGTGAGAGACAGTGAGAGTAGGTGTGTGAGTGAGAGACAGTGAGAGTAGGTGTGTGAGTGAGAGACAGTGAGAGTAGGTGTGTGAGTGAGTGGGGGAGCAGCTCAGTTATGCACTGACCCCATTGACCCACCTTAGGGTCGGCCATGTCAGGGACCCACGCTTGGGCAAACTTACAACAAAGCCTGCGCGGAGGACTTCCCACTGTGGGGTCAGTACTTAGCGGAGGGGTGGGAATGCGGATTCCAGCCCATTAATCAAATGGAAATTAGTGATTTGTATCCTCCCGCCGGCACAGGGCAGGTAGCATGCTCAGGCCACCGGGGATCAGAGCACCACAAAGGGTTTGCCTCATTTTTCCCTCGATGCTCCATTCACCGCCCAATCAGGAATCTTGATATGGCTGCATCATACTTTTAGCTTGGCTTCTTAAAATCATCAAACTCTTTTGAGGCTTCGACATAGGCTCGAGGATGGTGAGAGAAGAATCAGGCCACATGTCCGTCTGATGAGGAACCAAATCCATTACCAACTCCTGAGAGTGTACAGGTAAAGTACCTCACCTGAAATGATGTCAGAAGAGATGTGTGCCAGGAGACTGGGCTTCAGCAAGGAAGCAGTGGACGCCTTTGGGAAATGTTCATGGAAGACCTGAAGCCAAACTCTTAACTGCCGCACTGCCTTTACAGTGGAAATTAACTCACGACTGCGCTGAATTCTTTTGCGTCTGGATCCTTTCAACATGGCATCAGTGACATATATAACATTTCACAGAATTCTGCGAGGACCTGCATTGACCAGGTAACAATTGATTGTAGAGCTTCGGAGCTGATTATTTTTAACACACCCCCTGTGAAGGTGAAGTCGAGGTCTATCGCATTCCACAGACTGTTTGTTTCCCCAAAGTACTTGGGACTGCAGTTGAACATACATATTTCACTGAAGGTGCCAAGAAATGACACTGCTTCATTCATCAACAGGAAGGGTTTCCATTATTTAAATGCTATGATAGTGTGTGACGCACAAAGGAGGATGCTCAGTGTAAATGCAAATAACTACGGAAGGGCCCATGACTCATTCGTCATTGCAACCTCTATGTTACACCGGGCCATGACAACACCACCAGAAATTACAGGGTGGTTACTGGGTGATAGGGGATACCCATTTAGAACATGGCTTATGTCACCATTCGGGAGGATCAACCATGAAGCACAGGAATGATACAACTGTGCACATGTGGCTCATTGAATCAGAGAATCCATACAATGCAGAAGGAGGCCATTCGGCCTATCGAGTCTGCACCAACCCTTCGAATGAGCACTCTACCTATGACCATCCCGCCTTATCCCCATAACCCTGTAGTCTAACCCGCACATCCCTGGACACTGAGGGGCAATTCAGCATGGCTAATTCACCTAACATCCACCTAACATCTTTGGATTGTAGGAGGCAACTCCGGAGCACCCGGAGGAAACCCACGCATATACTGGGAGAATGTGCAAACTCCACACAAACAGTCGTCCAAGACCGGGATCGAACCTACGTCCCTGGCGCTGTAAGGCAACAGTGCCACCTTGCCATCCATGTAGCAACACGTCAAGTAGTGGAGAGGACAAGTGGTGTATTGAAATCACGTTTTCAATGTCTGGACAGATCAAGGGACATATTATAGTAGGCACTGGGGATCGTCACAAAAATTGTTGCCGCACATTCTCCCCGTGTCTGCGTGGGCCTCACCCCCACAACCCAAAGATATGGCAGGGTAGGTGGATTGGCCGCACTAAATTGCCCCTTAATTGAATTTTTCTTTTCAAAACTAAACATTTAAAAAAACAAAGATTGTTGCAGTGTGTTGGGCATTGCACAACTTTGCCCTTCAGCATGGACTGAGCATTCACCCAGAAGATAACTAGCTACCAGATATAGAGGAGCTGGAGGAGGGCAATAAGGAGCCTGATGCAGACATACCTCCTGGTGTAGGTGGGAAAGCCCAGGCTCCAGGTGATGAAAGGGCATTTTGTGTTCGCCTGGCAGCTGCTGCTGTTGGACATTGAACCCCCCCTCCCCTCTTTACAGAAAGGCAACAGAACTGTTGTGTTAAAAGTGAAAAGATATATTGTATTGCAAGAAATTTGGAAAAGTTGAGGTAGTTAATGAAATGTTTTCCATTAAACTTTACAAACTTTTACAAATATCTTATTGAAACATCAAAGTACAACATTTAATTCGGAAATAGTTATAAATGAGATAGCACGGTAGCATTGTAGATAGCACAATTGCTTCACAGCTCCAGGGTCCCAGGTTCGATCCCGGCTTGGGTCACTGTCTGTGCGGAGTCTGCACATCCTCCCCATGTGTGCGTGGGCTTCCTCCGGGTACTCCGGTTTCCTTCCACAGTCCAATGACGTGCAGGTTAGGTGGATTGGTCATGATAAATTGCCCTTAGTGTTGGGTGGGGTTGCTGGGTTATGGGGATAGGGTGGAGGTGTTGACCTTGGGTAGGGTGCTCTTTCCAAGAGCCAGTACAGACTTGATGGGCCGAATGGCCTCCTTCTGCACTGTAAATTCTATGACTATTGAAGTAAACAAATCACAAATAGAATCATGGTAAACACAAAATCAAAAACAAAATCAGATTGTACAGGGACAGTGGCAGCAAGAAGCCCTGGATAACAATTTTTCAATTTTAGGACCAGGCCAGAACCATCTTGCAACAGCATTTTCTGACCCCCCTTCTGCAAGTCTATAAGGAGACGGTGTTCTTTACATTTTGTCCTGCTTCAGGAATTTCTATTGTTCGTGGCATGAGAAGTTCGGGCTTTCCTTCCCAACTATTTTTCAGTTGACATAAAACCATAAGACATAGGGGCCGAATTAGGCCATTCGCCCATCGAGTCTGCTCCGCCATTCAACCATGGCTGATATGTTTCGCTTCCCCTTTCTCCTGCCTTCTTCCTTTAACCCCTGATCCCCTTATTAATCAAGAACCTACCTATGTCTGTCTTAAAGACACTCTGTGATTTGGCCTCCACAGCCTTCTGCGGCAAAGAGTTCCACAGATTCACCACCCTCTGGCTGAAGAAATTCCTCCTCATCTCTGTTTTAAAGGATCGTCCCTTCAGTCTGAGGCTGTGCCCTGGGGTTCTAGTTTTTCCTACCAGTGGAAACATCCTCTCCACGTCCACTCAGTATTCTGTAAGTTTCAATGAGATCCCCCTTCCTCCCCTCATCTTTCTAAACTCCAACGAGTACAGACCCAGAGTCCTCAACCGCTCCTCACATGACAAGTTATTCATTCCTGGGATCATTCTTGTGAACCTCCTCTGGATCCTATTTGGATTTAAAACATAGAAGCACTTTTTTATTTAAATTTAGAGTACCCAATTAATTTTTTCCAATTAAGGGTCAATTTAGCATGGCCAATCCACCTACCCTACACATCTTTGGGTTGTGGGGGTGACATCAATGCAAACACAGGGAGAATGTGCAAACTCCACACGGACAGTGACCCAGAGCCGGGATCGAACCTGGGACCTCGGCGCCGTGAGGCAGTAGGGCTAACCCCCTGATCCACCGTGCTGCCCCCGAGAAGCACTATTCAGCATGTCACACGTAAAGCTCTACACTAATATAGTGCAGATAATTTCATGGATTTAAAACAAATAAACTCTGCTCACTTATAAACATTAAATAATCACCTTCAATCACGAACAAAATTAAAAATGGCTTTAAAAGAACTAATAACAATAGCATTGTCTGTTTAAAATGCCTGGGAGGCAAGGTAGCACAGTGGTAAGCATTGTTGCTTCACAGCGCCAGGGTCCCAGGTTCAATTCCTGGCTTGGGTCACTCTGTGCAAAATCTGCATGTTCTCCCCGTGTCTGCGTGGGTTTCCTCCGGGTGCTCCGGTTTCCTCCTACATGTCTCGAAAGATGTGCTGTTAGGTGAATTGGACATTCTGAATTCTCCCTCTGTGTAACCCGAACCGGTGTTGGAATGTGGCGACTAGGGGGTTTTCACAGTAACTTCATAAGCCTACTTCTGACACTTATAAAGATTATTAAAAGAGAGGAAAAAGTAAAACGGTAAAGCAACTTCAGCAAACCTTTAAAACAGCTGTGTAACCTGTGGCTTGTCTTCAATAAAAACCTGCAATTTAAATCCGTAGCCTCATTGGGCGTTCCCTCAGTTCCCCTGTCACAAGGGGGTGTGGCTATAATCAAACTGTGCCACAACCTGGGCTGAGCAGAGTATCCTGACGCAGACCCGAGGCTGCTGGAAGGGGAAAGTTCATCGGGATTTGAGTTCTGGTAAGTCGGCATTTTCTACCTCAGTATCACAGGCCATGGTTTCCCCGCTGACAGACTGAAGTTATGGGCCATATCTGATGTGTTGGGTAAGCTGGGTCTGCGAGGACTGCGTTTACTGCAGTAGTGAGAGAGACAGGCTTCCAACACTTGAAGAAACGCAACTCTATTCTATTGAACTCTTAACTATCAAACATGCTTTAACTGTGGGTTGACACTATGCTAAGTTGACTGGAGACCTGAGGCTAGCCTGACCAGACTATCTTACTACCACATGGTGTATGTTTTAGTTGTGGCTCACGAGCTCTGGCTGTCTCAGAGGCTGCATCCCAAGAGAGCGGGAAAACTAGTGCCCTCTGGCTTTATAGTGGCCGTGTCCTGTCTGGTGATTGGCTGCTGTGTTCTGTGTGTTCATTGGTCATCCTGTGTGTCAATCACTGCCTGTCTGTACACCATCACATACTTGTGTGTATATTATGACAATATCTTCCTTCGTAATACAGATCACCACATACTAATTATGGACATTGCACAGGATTCAATCTTAATATGTAACAATTGTTTTGCTGTATTGATCCATTCACACCGCAAGTTCCAACGCTATTAGCGTCCAGCTCTACAATCCACATTCAAATTTTCCCCTCCATTCCACCTGCACCTGCACAACATGATAGCAACAGGGAAAAGGAGATGAGCTGGAGCTGGCATGGAACCTGGAGGAGAGCAGCCTGATGACAGTAGGTGGTGCAGGGGAGATCTTAACTTAAGGTTTTGGGGAGGCCGCATGTTCTCACCCCCGCGGATGTCACAACATACAAAGTATAACATTGCCCGTGGCCTCCGCAGAGTATGAACTTCCGCGGTAATGAATGCGGGTCTTCCCCTTAACAAGGGACAAGCTCACTAATGTAAGGAAGGGAGACCCATCGGGGAGTGAAGATTCTTGTTTGACATAAATAAACCTGACTTGTGTTTTCTCCCTGCCTGTTCCATGTGTGCTACTTTGATGGATTCTACATTGAACAATTGGGGGGAAAAAAAGAGTTCAAGGGACTTGGGGAGAGAAAGGGGAAAAGGAAAGAGCAGGATTACAGACCAAAAGAAAGGCCACCTACATTATTATGGGAGACTCAATTGTGACCTGGAGCTGGAGGCCACAGGGAGCATCTGGGGCCTCTGTGGAAGAAATTAGGTAAATATCTAAAAATTAATAGCATTAATTGACTGATGAAAGAGAACTGATACTGCTGAAATAAAGTCCAGTGTTATAAACAGTTAACAGGACTCAGGCAGACACAATGTCAAAGATTGAATATAGGCCACAAGTCCAGCTGATAATTGAAAATTGGTACCATCAGGGAACAAACAATCCCTTGGCTTGGATCAATCTCAGATTTCAATATCCACCAGAAGGTAGACAATAGAATAGAACATTACAGCGCAGTACAGGCCCTTCGGCCCTCGATGTTGCACCGACTTGTGAAGCCAATCTAAAGCCCATCTACACTATTCCATTATCTTCTATATGTTTATCCAATGACCATTTGAATGCCCTTAATGTTGGCGAATCCACTACTGTTGCAGGCACGGCATTCCACTCCCTTACTACTCTCTGAGTAAAGAACCTACCTCTGACATCTGTCCTATATCTATCTCCCCTCAATTTAAAGCTATGTCCCCTCATGCTAGCCATCACCATCCGAGGAAAAATGCTCTCACTGTCCACCCTATCTAACCCTCTGATCATCTTGTATGCCTCTATTAAGTCACCTCTTAACCTTCTTCTCTCTAATGAAAACAGCCTCAAGCCCCTCAGCCTTTCCTCATAAGATCTTCCCTACATACCAGGCAACATCCTGGTAAATCTCCTCTGCACCCTTTCCAATGCTTCCACATCTTTCCTATAATACAGCGACCGGAACTGCACGCAATACTCAAAATGTGGCCGCACTAGAGTTTTGTACAGCTAACACACCTTACGCCTTCTTACCAATCCTATCAACCTGGGTGGCAACTTTCAGGGATCTCTGTACATGGACACTGAGATCTCTCTGCTCATCCACATTACCAAGAATCTTACCATCAGCCCTGTACTCTGTCTTCCTGTTACTCCTTCCAAAATAAATCACCTCACACTTTTCTGCATTAAACTCCATTTGCCACTTCTCAGCCCAGCTCTGCAGCTTATCTATGTCCCTCTGTAATCTGCAATATCCTTCCGCACTGTCCACAACTCCACCGACTTTAGTGTCATCTGCAAATTTACTCACCCATCCCTCTACGCCCTCCTCCAGGTCATTTATAAAAATAACAAACAGCAGTGGCCCCAAAACAGATCCTTGTGATACACCGCTAGTAACTGAACTCCGTAACTCAGTAACTGATCATGCTGTGTGTAATGACTGGAAAGTGAACCTGAGTTAAAACAGTGTTACACCACCCTGGGCAGGTCAATTTCAGCCCCACATGCTCCGGAGTCACAACACAAGTGAATTAACCAATAATTCTTAGAAAAATACCCAAAGGGCAGCACGGTAGCCTAGTGGTTAGCACAACCGCCTCACGGCGCTGAGGTCCCAGGTTCGATCCCGGCTCTGGGTCACTGTCCGTGTGGAGTTTGCACATTCTCCCCGTGTCTGCGTGGGTTTCGCCCCCACAACCCAAAAATGTGCAGAGTAGGTGGATTGGCCACGCTAAATTGCCCCTTAATTGGAAAAAATAATTGGCTAATCTAAATTTAAAAAAAAAAAAGAAAAATACCCGAAGACTTTGGCCCTGGGCTGCCCAATTATTACAGTCACCAGATTTGTAAGTTGAAACACAATTGCTGTTTATTTATACCAAGAATTGCATGAAATTGGCAGTACATACAACTGGATAACAACCAGCTGATACCTACTACCCAGTTTAACTGTCCCACCATCTACCCACACACACAGAAGACAGACAAACACAGGGGGTTGGAAAGGGATAAAGATAACAAGAATAAGGTCAAAAGATAAGCGTCTTTGCTTCAAATGGTGGTTCTTTAGCATGCTTTCCTCACAGCATGCTGGATGATCAATGACTCTGTTTACAGCTGGTAACGGTCTTCCTTTGCAATCATTCATTCAGAATCCCCGCAAACTAAAAAGCACGGTACTTACAGGCATCAGGCTTTCTGGAGATGAGGGACTGGATTCTCCGCCGGCGGAATGCTCCGGGGGTTTCCCGATGGCATGGGGCTGCCCCACAAAGGGAAACCCCATTATCCAGCCGGCATAACGGAGCATCCCGCCGGTGGGATGAAACAGAAATGTGGCGCGGCGATGCAGAGAATCCAGACCCAGGTTTCTTTCTTATCAAACTGTGCCTCAGGTTCAGGTCCACATTCAGGCTTAATCCTTCTGTAGAGACACTTGAATTCACATAAAACCTAGCTTTCAGCTTATGGTTTGACTTTGGGCCTTTGCAGTCTCAATAGAATGACAAACAGATTTGTTGGATTGTTAACCCTCACCGCCCTATAACCTTCTGTGGAGATTGAATGAGATCTTTTCTGGAGAGAGTTAGTTAGATCCCTCCATCCATGCTGCAGAACAAAAAGTGAAACCAAACTGGAACCTCATGACTGTGAAAACATTCCAGTCGGATCAGATCCAATCCCCACCTGTTAGGGGACGGAGCACAGCCCTTTGGGCCAATTCACCAGCCATCAGCCAAATCAATCATACCGCATCATCCTTGATGCTGGCCAGTCGGCAATCACCAGTCTGAAATAGCACAGCCTTCTATTTGAATTAAAGGCATAGGCCACTGCTTCCTTCTGCTTGAATTAAAGTGGCAGGCTGCCTTCAAGACACATGTCCATAAATCATCCATGGATCAATAATGAAACAGCAAAAATAAAAGAAAGGGGAAATAAGGGAAAAGGCAAGGAATAAAGAAGGAACCTTACAACATACATGAAAAGTCCTATATTTTTATAGCTTACCCTACTCATGTCATGCTACTTGAATTATGTACACTGTTACTGGGCTGAACTATACATGGGCCGAGGCTTCAGCTGGTAGCTTTCTGGTCCTAGAAGCATCACTGGGCCACTGTTGGGACTGTAACCGTCTCCAAGAGAAGGGTATTCTGATGGAGCTGAACTTTCAGACAAGCCTGGAATCTCACCAGGGCCAAGGTGGTAGGTCCTGGTGAGGGGATCAAAGGTGGACAGGGCAGGGAGGGAGGGGAAACACAGATGTGGGAAGACCAGTATGACTTCCAATAGGCACAGGAGGTCTTTCAAAAGGGTACATCAACTCCACTCCAATTGGCCACCAGCCCATGAAACCTGGCAGCTTGAACACTTGACACCAGCCCCCAACCATCATTAGGATATCATAACATCCAAGGTATTGGGCGCGATTCAGCGGAAATAATTCGAAGACTGTTTCTGGGCAGGGTGTTTCTCGACGGCCGGGTTGGTGAGAGGACAGCCGGTATTCAAATGCCCCCAGTCCCAAAAATGAGCCTCCGTGTGAATCTCGCCATTCCTGAATCCCTCGCCATCGGATTTGCCCGACTCTTGCCTCAGCCGCGTGTCGCTAGCAAGCGGGAGCTGCATTTAAACACTCCCTCAGTACTCACTCCCAGTCAACAGCGTGCAGCCCCACTCCTCACTTCGGGAATGCCGACTTGACCAGGCTTCTCGAAGCCGTGGATGAGATGCGGGGCACCAACACCAGGGTCGGCAATGCTGCTCAGGAGTCGGTGGCAGTGGCAGCTGCAGAGAGTGCGGGCAGCATGACCAGGAGGACCACCATCCAGTGCCAGAGGAAGGTGAACGACCTCCTCTGAGCTGCAAGGGTAAATTACCTCCTCGCTCCTAGAATCAGTTCTGCCTGCCACCCTTCAAATTCCCAACCCCCCCCCCCCCCCCCCCTCCCCACCGCCACCCCTCCTCCCCTCCCTAATTGACTGGCTGACACCTCACACCCTGTCCACACCTGATCTTCAGGCTTGTTCCTCAGAACCCCCTGCCACCCACCAGTACAATCCCTTCATATCAAGGTGTGGTGCCCACCCATGTTGCCTGCTATTGACCTCCCTGTTCCATCAAGCATGCAGTTCACAATGTCCACTCTTTGGCCCCACAGGAGAAGATAGCCCATAATAAAAGGGAAAGGGCAAATACAGAGGGGGGGGGGGGCAGTTGTTGATGTCCCACAAAATTAACCTTTCCCTTTCACTGACCACCTGTCCATTTTCCTGCCGAATCCCCCCCCCCCCCCACTCCCCCCATGTCGGAGGAGAGCTCTCAGGATAACACTGGTGGTGTATCACAGCTTCCACCTGTGCCTTCCACCAGCGCAGAGACACCCAGCTCAGTGGGCGACATTAGTAGGCAGGGTTCAGGGACACTAACTGGTGAGCACCTCACAGTCTCATCCTCGGAGAATCTGGATATGATGAGGGCCTCCCTTGTCCTTTGGGTATGCCGGACCCTAGCCACGGCCTGTCCTCCATCCTCTAGCTCCTCCTAAGGGTCATATTCCAGCCCCTCCTGGTCTGCCTCCTCTGATGAGGCTGTATATCCCTCAGGCTCCTCTTCCTCAAGCATGTTGCCCCGCTGCTGTGCCAGACTATGGAGGGCAGAGGAGACTCCGGGGGGACCTCTACGGCATCCAGGCCCGCGTTTTGGGGAAACCGATCGGTGGGTGTCCGTGATCTAGAGGGGACCTACCTCCTTCCAATAGGCCCGCTCTCGGGCTCCGCCATATTGCGCTGCGCCGGCACCAAAACGGTCGTCACGCTCATGCGCGGACCCTGAGGGCCGCTGAATCGCTGGGCCATGCGGCCCGTTGACACCAGCATGCACCACTCTGGGATTTCGGAGAATCTCGGCCATGAGGTCCGTCAACGCATGGAAGAACCAGTCTGATTGGCGGCTGGGTCTTCAGGGTTTGTGGTGGCTCCTGGCATATGGCCGCCTCCAGCCTGTGTTGTCGCTGTTGCCTTCTGCGGCATCTGTCCACCTCGGCTGTAACAAGCACAGCGAGTGCAGCCTCTGCGGGATCCACACCAGCAAACATTCTTTATCTGCAAAAGGAATTGGGGAAGGAGAGAGATCTATAATCAGTTAGAGCTTCAATCCCAGGACACTCATATCCCCCAAGCCTCCCCACAATTAGCATGACTGTCCTGCCTTCTCTGAGAGTGCCATCCAGCGAGACAGTTGTGCTGGCAAAGTTTTCTCACCCCCGGCCACATCAGGACCCAGAACTCTGGTGGGAACATAAGGGGGGCCGTGCTCAGCTGCCCTCCACTCATCCTCACACTTACCCTTCAGCCACTAGAAGATTCACAGTGGTGAAGGCCTGCTCTTTACTATTTGATTGTTAGCAGCTGCCTCTATGGTGCTGACACGCCGAGAGTTCAGGCACAGTGTTCAGCCATCAAAGATGACTGGACATGTAGTGCACTAATCATTCTCTGAGAAAAGGCACCTGTGCCTTCGTCGAGGCACTTGAGGGTTCAGGAGCACAAAGTAGTCTCACAATTAACAAGGGTAATTCCTCATTTGAAATAGCCTGCAGCTGTGAAGCTAGAGACTGCTCACAGTCAAAGGGGGTGAAATTGACTTTCAGGAGAGAAGCTGCAGCAGGGATCTGTCCTGGGAGAGGTTGGTGGGACAGACAGGCTCCAGTTGTGGTTGCCCCTGTTATGGGTCTCCACAATATTTAAAGATGGCTTGAAGGCCTCACAGACGCAAAGCCCTTCAGCTGCCCCCCCCCCCCCCCCCCCCGACCGATCAGCGCGAGCCTGCCCTGGAACTCCAGGTAGTGCCAAGGTGCCCAGGTGCCAGAGGGAGTGCCAGGGTGCCACACACACCTGTGCCTGACCACTCTTAGTCTCCAATGGCCTGGGAAACCCCCCAGGTGACATCATGACTGGCCCAAGTTCATGGAAATCAGTACTAAACAGCGCCCTGGCGAGGTCTCCCAGGCACAGCCGTTAGGTACTGGATGCTGGGAGAATCCCGCAAATACACATATAAATTAGCTGAATGGATAATTTAAATATGCATGTTTCATTTCAGTGAGGGCAAGATCCGGATCGCAGCATCTTGTGAGATATTGTTTAATCTCACTAGCGGTTTTGAGCGTCGCAAATCTCGCAAGAGGCCTCTCGTGAGATTCAACAGCTTCGTCCCGACAGTCAGGCACGACGAGGCTGCTAAATCGCGCCTTTGATCTCAACAGCGCTCTGTGTCTCATTCAGGATTCTTCAATCTTACGCATAGAAGAGAATCATAGAACCTCTACAGTGCAGGAGGAAACTGTTTGGCCCATAAAGTCTGCACTACCCTCTGAAAGTGCACTCCACCCAGGTCCACTCCCCTGTCCACCCCGCCCTATCCCCGTAACCTAAGCTGCAATTTAAGCTGCCCATGGGGCAATTTAGCATGGCCAATACACCTAACTTGCATGTCTTCGGACTGTGGGAGGAAATTGGAGCACCTGGAGGAAACCCACATAGTCATGAGGAGAACTTGAAAGCTCCATACAGCCAGTCACCCAAGGCCAGAATTGAACCCGGGTCCCTGGCGCTGTGAGGCAGCAGTGCTAACCTCTGTGTCTTAGTGTTACTAGGAGAGCATAACATTGTTGCAGATGATCCATGGATCAACCGCTATCTGACCCGAGCAGCTGTGGGAAATTCATGCAAAACTGAGGCTCTTCGATCAGTCAGAAAGAAGAATCCTGAATGAGTCACGGAGAATTCAAACCAGAAAGAAAAAAAAAGAAGCATGAATTTTTAAAAAATAAATTTAGAGTACCCAATTCATTTTTTTTTCCAATTAAGGGGCAATTTAGTGTGGCCAATCCACCTAGCCTGCACATCTTTGGGTTGTGGGGGTGAAACCCACACAGTCATGGGGAGAATGTGCAAACTCCACACGGACAGTGACCCAGAGCCAGGATCGAACCTGGGACCTCGGCACCATGAGGAAGCAGTGCTAACCACTGCACCACGGTGCTGCCCTGGGAAGTATGAATTTGATTAAAATCATGTATAGAATGTGAAATAAAAATTAAGCAATCCAAGTGAAAATAAAAGTGCGATAAAAGAAAAGAATAGAAAATGTAAAAACAAATAAGGTATTTTTAAAAATATTTCCGCAACACAAACTGACTTCTAAAGGAAAATTCAAATAAAATTTTCAGGCCAATTCAATTGTTTGGCAGTAATTATCATATTTTAAAAATCATTTCTCGTGAACACACCAGCACAAACTTCTGTTTTGATTATTGGTGAACTAAAGAGCAAGGAGCCCGAACTTCACATCATTGCAAATCTTTCAATACTGGGGCGGGATTCTCCGACCCCCCACCGGGTCGGAGAATCGCCGGGGGCCGGCGTCAATCCCGCCCCCGCCGTGTCCCAAATTCTCCGCCACTAGAGATTCGGCGGGGGAATCGCGCCGCGCCGGTCGGCGGGCCCCCCCCCCGGCGATTCTCCGGACCGCGATGGGCCGAAGTCCTGCCGCTGACAACCCTCTCCCACCGGCGTGGATCAAATCACCTACCTTACCGGCGGGAGCAGGCGCCGGGGTCCTGGGGGGGTGCCCCCACGGTGGCCTGGTCCATGATCGGGGCCCGCCGATTGGCGGGCTGGGCTGTGCCGTGGGGCACTCTTTTCTTTCCGCCTTCACCATGGTCTTCACCACGGTGGAGGCGGAAGAGACCCCCTCCCCTGCACATGCGCAGGGATGCCGTCAGTAGCCGCTGACGCTCCGGCGCATGCTCGGACTACCGCAGGCTGGCGAAGTCTCTTCGGCCCCGGCGGGCATGGCACCAAAGGCCTTCCACGTCAGTCGGCGGGACGGGAACCACTCCGGCGCGGGCCTAGCCCCTCAAAGTGAGGGCTTGGCCCCTAAAGGTGCGGACACTTCCGCACCTTTGGGGCGGCCCGACGCCGGAGTGGTTCACGCCACTCCATCACGCCGGGACCCCCCGCCCCGCTGGGTAGGGAAGACTCCCAGCCCTGGTTCCAATGGCGAGGACTATAACAGCGCAGCATGTGGATGAGCGAGGTATCTCTGACAGTAACTTCAGGAGTTCAGCATCTAACTGCACATGCACATACCATCCAGTACAAAGCAGCCCGCTTGACTGCTCCCCCTTCCTCAAGCATTGACTCCCTTCACCACCGACGACAAGTGGCAGCCATGCTTCCATCCACAAGATGCACTGCAGGAACTCGCCAAGGCTCCTTAGGCAGCAACGTCCAAACCACGACCACTACCATCTAGAAAGACAAGAGCAGCAGGTACCTGGGAACCCCAGCACTTGGAGGTACCCTCCAAGTCACTCACCACCCCGACTTGGAAAAACACCACCGTTCCTTCATTGTTGCTGGGTCAAAATCCTGGAACTCTCTCCGTAACAGCACTGTGGGTGTCCCTACATCTCAGGGACCGTAGCAGTTCAAGAGAGTAGCTCAGCACCACGATCTGAAGGGTAACTAGGGGTGGGCCTAACCAGTGACACTCACATCCCGTAAACACATTCTTAAAAGAATCTGGAAGTTCCTGTCCAATTTCTTCCACAACAATTATTAGTGCTGACTGTTTCACTGTTATTTTTGACGCAAAATTCCAGTCAATATGAAAGGAATCAGCTTCACTGCATCAGCAGCCCTTTTAAAAGCAATTTCCTGACCCTCGGCCAAATGACCAGGCACCCTCCCCTCAACCCAAGAAGGATCAGCTTTGCAAGATTTAGCAAGGCCAATCCTCCTGCCTGCCACATAGATCCACCAGTGGCACAAGTAAGTACAGTTCACCATTTTGTAGCAATTCCAACATTTTGGTTTTTATGACTTTCCTGGGCCTGTGGATTCAGAATGAGGGAATCCATTGGTATCGCAAAAGTCGCAGGGTAGTTCTGGGGGAAATATTGAAAGTCACACAGCAGCTGCAATCACTCACTCGGAGGATTCAGACTTCCCCTAGTTATTGCCTAAAAATAATTATAGTAACAAGTTGGTTTCACCTTTAAATACTTTTATCACTTACAGATGGCCATTCTTTGCATTTCTGGAGTCTTGTTCTGTTATTGTTATTTCTAGAGAAAACTCTTCAATTCTGCTGGGCATTATTGTGGTTTCAGCCCGCTGTGTACTCAGAACTGCCTGAAGAGATAACAGCTGCTTCAACACGGCCCACATAAACGCCTGCCAATACGAACACAGAATTATACCATAACTGTCATAAAGTGAGAACGCCTTCTGTGGCAAGGCCAGCACAGGATAAGATCGCCTTTCCATTGAGATGCTGATCATTCAAAGCTAAGTCTGTAGGGAGGGGGGTGGGGGGTGGGGGCAGGAGACCCCTCCCCAACCAGAAGCTAAGAAGGCAGAGTGTAAGGATCCCAGATGAGAACCCAAATATTTGCAATTTGTAAAACTGAGGAAATCTTACTGCACTACATGAGTGATAACACTGACTAATAGGTGTCTTTTATGTGAAAACAAATTTTAATTTCAATGCAGAATTAGCCACATCAGCAACAAACAAATAGCATTCATGTTTTTTTTAGTACGGTAGCATTGTGGATAGCACAATCGCTTCACAGCTCCAGGGTCCCAGGTTCGATTCCGGCTTGGGTCACTGTCTGTGCGGAGTCTGCACATCCTCCCCGTGTATGCGTGGGTTTTCTCCGGGTGCTCCGGTTTCCTCCCATAGTCCACAGATGTGCAGGTTAGGTGGATTGGCCATGATAAATTTCTCTTGGTGTCCAAAATTGCCCTTAGTGTTGGGTGGGGTTACTGGGTTATGGGGATAGGGTGGAGGTGTTAACCTTGGGTAGGGTGCTCTTTCCAGGAGCCGGTGCAGACTCAATGGGCCGAATGGCCTCCTTCTGCACTGTAAATTCTATGTAAATCTATGTAAAAATAAACAATAATCAGCAACAAATATGTCAATCCCCATATCAATAACAACGATCCCATGCTCCCACCAAACCCCAAACATTAGCCCGCGTGTTCACACAAACAAATGACAAAAAGGAATCGGGAATCACCCATAGTCACCATTAACACACACAACCCCTCTCCCCCCAACCGTCCCACCCACCCCCCCAACTAATGTTCGCTGTTATCTAGTTCTTCAAAGTGCATAATGAATAATGCCCATGAATTGTAGAACCCCTCCATCCTTCCCCTCAGTTCAAACTTAACCTTCTCAAGAGTCAAGAATTCCAACAGGTCCCCCCCACCACGCAAGGGCACAGGGTGGAGAGGCTGCTCTCCAACCCATCAGGATCCACCTTCGGGCGATCAACGAGGCGGAGGCTACAACATCTGCCTCAGCAGCCGTTTCCAACCCTGGCTGGTCCGACGCCCCGAATATGGCCTCCCGGGGACCCAGGTCCAGTTTCACGTGCACCACTTTAGAAATTACCCTAAAAACTTCCTTCCACTAATCCTCAAGCTTTGGATTGGACCAAAACATATGAACGTGATTAGCGGCAGCCTGCCCTCCCCCCTCCCCTTTCCCCCGCAACATTCAAACACATCTCGTACTCCTTCAAAGAATCAGCTCATTCTCGCCCTCGTGGGGTGTGCTCTGTATACCACCTTCAGCTGTATCAGCCCCAACCTCGCACACGAGGTGGAGGCATTCACTCTCCAGAGCACCTCACACCAGAACACCTCCTCCATATCCTCTCCCAACTCTTCCTTCCACTTTGCTTTGATCCCTTCCAGTGGTGCTTTCTCCTCTTCCAAAATAGCTCCGTAAACCGCTGACACTACCCCCTTCTCCAGTCCCCCTGTTGTCAGTGTGGTGATATGCATCACTGTAAATAGACAAGGGGTTAATGTAAATACACGTAGACTAGCTAGACACTAGAGGGAGCACCAGAGACATGACACACAAGCATTCAACCAATAGGCCAGTAAGATAGGACACGACCAATGGGCATTCACGACACACACAGAGGTGACACTACCATAGGGGGCATTACACCAACCCATATAAAAGGACACGGCACACATGATCTTCCTCTTTCCAGTGGAGACACTCAGTGAGTAAACAGGGTTGATTTGAAACACATCACACCAACCACGTGGATTGTAGCAGACTGGTTAAATAGTCTGAGTAGCTATAGCAGGATTAATAGGAGAGTCGATTCCAAGTAGGAGTATTGTTAACAGTTTAATAAATGTGTTAAAGCTATCTCCAAGTCTGAACCTTCCTTTGTCAGAGTGCACATCAAGGAAGCAGCTTATGCTACGTCAAGAGCATAACAAAACAGTCAGCACCTCCTCCAGCAATGTGGAGGCCGGCTCCACCGGGAAGCTCTATCTCCTTTCTGGCAAAATCTTGAACCTGCATGTATCTAAACATTTCCCCCTGCTCCAGCCTATACTTTGCTTCCAGCTCCTTCAATCCTGCAAACCGACCCCGAAGAAACAAATCTTTTAGTGTCTTAATCCCCTTCTCCTCCCATTTACGGAAATTTCCATCCCACTTCCCTGGCTCAAATCTGAGATCCCACTTCCCTGGCTCAAATCTGTGGTTCCCCCGAATCGGCATTTCCCTTGACCCTGCCCCCAACCCAAAGTGTTGGCGAAACTGCCTCCAAATTCTCAATGAAGCTATTATTACCGGACTCCCTGAGTATTTCCCCGGAGCTATCGGGAACGGCGCTGTTTCTAGTGCTTTCAATCCCGACCCCCTGCACAAACTCTCCTCTATTCTGACCCACTGGAAATCAACCCCTCTGACCCAGCTCCGCACCTTCTCCACATTCGCCGCCCAGTAGTAATACAGCAGGTTCGGAAGACCCAAAACCCCCTGCCTGCCTTCCCCACTGTAGTAGCACCTTTCTAACTCTGGCACCTTCCCTCCCCATATGAACGAGGTAATCCTTCCCTAAATCTCTCTGAAAAAATCCTTTGGCAGGAAAATGGGCAGGCATTGAAAAATGAACAGAAATTGTGGCAACACGTTCATTTTAACCGCCTGTGGTTATCCAACCCGCCAGTGACAGAGAGACCATCCCATCTTGCCAGATCAGCTTTCACTCTCCCCACTAAACTAGAAATGCAACCTGCACCCCCAGGTGCCTAAAGTGAGTCCCTGCCCTACGGAATGGCAGCCCCCCTCCTCCCCTGCCCACACCCCTGGCCGAGACACCACAAAATACTCACTCTTGTCTAGATTTAGTTTGTACCCCGAGAAAGACCCAAACACTTGAAGCAGCTCCAATATCCCCCTATCGACACACTCTGTTCCGACACGTATAACAGCAAGTCATCGGCATATAGGGACACCCTATGCTCTATCCGCCCCCCCCCCCCCCCCCCCCCCCCCCGCACTATTCCTTTCCATACCCCCGAACTTCTTAATGCGATGGCCAATGGCTCAATCGTGAGTGCAAACAGCAGGGGGGACATAGGACATCCCTGCCTAGTCCCACGGTGGAGAGAAAAGTATCTCGAGCTGATGTTGTTTGTGCGGACACTCGTTCTCGGCTCCTTATATAGTAGCTTTACCCAATTCACAAATCTTGGTCCAATCCCAAACCGCTCCAGAATTGCCATCAAGTACCCCCATTCTACCAGTCAAACGCCTTCTCAGTGTCCAATGCCACAACCACCTCTGTTTCCTCCCCCTCTGACGGTGCCATAACGACATTCAATACCCTTCTAACATTTGAGAAGAACTGCCTCCCTCTCACAAATCCTGTCTGATCTCCACCTATCACCTTCGGGAGGCACTCCTCCAGCCCACCCACCAGTACCTTCGCCAATACTTTTGTGTCCACATTCAGAAGTGATATGGGCCAATACGACCCACACTCCGTCGAATCCTTATCTTTTTTTAGCATCAGGGAAATCGATGCCTGCCCCAAAGTTTGTGGCACCCCCTCCCTTCCCTATCACCTCTTCAAACATCCCCACCATCAGGGGTGCCAGCTTATCCTTGAACTTTTTATAATATTCCACCGGAAACCCATCTGGCTCTGCCATCTTCCCCGACTGCATCCTCCCAATCGCATCTTTTATCTCATGCTCCACTATCGCTCCTTCTAATGTATCCCTGCCCCCCTCCCCTAACCTCAGGCACTCCAACCCATCTAGAAATTCCTGCATCTCCCGGTCTCTCCAGGTGGCTCTGACCTGTACAACCTCTCAGAAAATTTCTCAAAGACCTTGTTAATCAGATCTGGAGCCACCACCAACTTCCCTGCCCTATCCCTCACCTGAACAATTTCCCTTACCACTGCCTCCTTCCGAAGCTGACCTGTTAACATATGCCCCGCCTTACCTCCATGTTCGTAAACTGCACCCCTTTCTCGTCTCAGTTGGCGCACCGCCTTCCTGGTAGATAGTCGGTCAAAGCTCACCTGTAGTTACTTTCTCTTTTCCAACTTCGCTGGGTCCCCATCTTCTGCATAACTCCTATCTACCTCCAACATCTCATCTATTACCCTCTGCCACTCCAACCTCTCCTCTTTGTCCACCCTGACCTTAAACAAAATCACCTCAGCCCTCACCACCACCTTTGGAGCCTCCCAGACAACTGCCTTCGACACCTCACCCGTACAGTTGAAACCTACATATTCCTTAATTACCTTTTCAATTTTAGCACAGAACCCTTGGTACCCCAAAAGTCCCACATCCAGTTTCCATCCCGGCCTCTGCACTACCCCCTTCTCCAGCACCATATCCACACAATGCGGAGCATGATCTGACACTGCAAGTGCCGATTATTCCGACCTTTTAACCCCAGCCAGCAAAGCCTTCTCCACCACGAAAAAATCGATCCGCGAGTATACCTTATGGACTGCTGAGAAAAATGAGTACTCCCATTCCGTCGGGTGCAGAAACCTCCAAGGATCCACCCCTCCCATTTCCACCATTAGCCCATCCAACACCTTTGCCCCCCCCGATGGGACCAGCGAGCGAGGCCGTGACCTGTCCAACCTTGGCTCCTGCACCATGTTCCAGTCCCCCCCCCCACTATCGGTTTGTGTGTGTCCAAGTCGGGGATGGCCCCAAACACTTTCTTTGCGAATCCCACGTCATCCCAATTAGGGCCGTATACACTTACCATCGCCACTAACCTCCCCTCCAGCGCTCCTGTCACAATCATATATCTACCCCCCTGATCTGCCACCACCTTCTCCATCTGGAAGCGTACTCTTTTGCTGACCAACACCGCTATCCCTCAAACCCTTCCATCAAATCCACCTTGAAACACCTGGCTAACTCAGCCCCTTTTAAGTCTCACCTGGTCCTTCTCCCTCAAGTGAGTCTCCTGCAGCATTGCTACATCGGCTTTCAAACTTTTAAGATGCGCAAGTACCCTTGACCTCTTGATCGGACCTCTTAACTCCCTCACGTTCCACGTGACTATCCTAATTGGGGGTCTCTCACCCCCCCGCCACCCTTCTTATCCACTATCATCATACCATCGGGCGCTGCCCCATAAGCCTAACCTGCCCCTATCCATTATTAACATCAAACCCCTTCCCCCCCTCCCAAAAATCCCCCCTGTTTTCCTCTCGAAAAAACATCTCCCAGCATTAATCCCTTCGCCCCCCTCGCTCGCCTCATAGGCCCATCAAAACCTGCTAACCAGGCTCCAATGTCTGTAGCCCTCCTCTTACCTCACCTCCGTTCACTAGCCGACTTTAGTTAACTAGCACGGGTGGCTCCCCCACCAAGGTATACCGTCTCCTCCCACCCAGTCCCAGAGAAAGAAAAAGCAAAAACAACAATCCAACCCATTCCATTCACTAAAATAAGATAAAACCGTCGCAACACAGAATGCCAATCAACCCAACCAATAACTTGAACTCTGTAACAATGTGAAGTGAAGTAAATTACAATACACGTCAGTAAAAAGAAAGTTATAGCATTTATACATTTTCCAGCTCCCCAATCACAGTCCACAGTCTCTCTTCCAGCTCCCCTCCTCACGTCTGTCCCAAGCCTTCTGCCCTCACGAACGCCTCAGCCGCCTTCGCTGTCTTAAAATAAAAGTCTTTGGCATCATACGTCACTCTCAGCTTCGCCGGGTATACCATACCAAATCGCACCCCCTTTTGTACAGTGCTGCCTTCACACGCCCGAACGCCGCTCGTCTTTTTGCCAACTCCACCGTCAAGTCCTGGTAGATCTGAACTCCAGCACCATCCCACTGCACCTCGCGCTTCTGCTTCGCCCAGCTTAACACCTTCTCCTTCATGCAGTACTTATGGAAGCAGATAATTACTGCTCTTGGCGGCTCGTTCACTTTGGGCTTTGGCCTTAATTAGCGATGTGCTGGGTCTACTCGTACCGGAAGAGGTTCTCACCCTCCCCCACCAACTCCGCCAACTTCTTTGCAAAGTACTCTGTTGGCCTTAGGCCGTCTGTCCCTTCGGACAAGAGCACAATTCTCAGATTATGCCACCTCGAGCGGTTCTCCAAGTCCTTGAGCTTTGCTCGGAGTCCTCTGTTGACCTCCACCACCCTCCACAGCTCGTCCCCCATCGAGGTGAACTGGTCGCTGTGCTGCGACACGGCCTCCTCCACTTCCTTCATCTTATCGCCCTGCTCTCTCACCTCGGCCGATGTCTTTGCCATAGTTACCTTCACCGGGGCGATTGCCTACTCCACCAATGACTTCAATGCGACCGCTATCTCCTTCCGCAAAGCCTCCATGTGCCTCGCAAACTGCTTTTCCAGCTCCACCGCCATCACCTCGGTCATCTTCTCCACCGTAAGTAGAGGGGCCCCACCATGCGGTCCGGCATCCTCCATCTTGTCAGCGTTTTTGCTGGTCCTCTCATTCAACGGCGAGCCCGCGCTTCCTCCCTTCTTTGGCGCTGCTTTTCGCATCCTTTAACGACTTATTATTTTTCCTTTTTTTTTACACTTCTTTCCTTCTTCAATCTTTTTTTATACAGAAACAAAAAATTCTTCCTCAAAAAATGAAAAAAAAACTTTCACCAAGTTTCTTTAAAACTTCTTTCTCTTCTTTGTTTCCCGCCAGAATTCAGTCTTCTTACAACATTCTTGGCGAGAGCCACCCGATGTGGGACATCTCACCTACATGGCGCCCTGGCTTTGGACCTGCTGCCTCGATCTCCGTTTAGCTCCGCCCCCGCTGCTCTGACCTCTGCGTGCGCTGGGCCCGAGACCTCAGCACCAGCCGCCCAACACCCGCGCGGGGATCCTCGCCGGTTTTCAAACTGGCCCCGCTTGATGCCCGGGACGACCCCAAAGACCGGCAATAATTGGGGGTCAGAGCGAAGAATCAGGGAAACGCCCAAAAGCGCCGCAAATTGTGGCCACCGGCGGGCGCCCCTCTCGATGCGGCCGATCCGCTCGCAAACGCCACTGGAAGTCCAAATAGCATTAATGTTAACAGTTATAACAGTTCTTAATTAAAAGAGAAAATCTTAACTTATTTCCTAAACCTGCCACTATATTCCAATTAAGCAAACCAATATATTTCAAACAACCCTCATGAATACAGGTTAACAACCAGGTTCTACTTGCTTTTCTCTGTGCAGAATCTTTGGAGAGAGAACCTTTCAGGACCAAACTGAAACACCTCTGTTCAGATGAGAGTTCCAGGACCAACTGATCTTTCAGACCTGGTTCCTCCCATTAACTACTTAATTTGTACCTAAAGCATAAGGTATTCTTTTGTCTCTTCTTACAAAATGCCCCTTGACCTGTTTAGTCAGGACCAAACAGTATGACCCTCATAAATTATCTACACCCCAGGGGTCCTTCAACTGAAACAATATTCCATTAGCTAACTATTTGTAAACAAATAATGGTTCTCAAGATCTGTTGGCAGAACATTTCACCTGAAAATCAATGATAACCTCACTTTTAGGACATTTTAATCAAAGCTCTAGCAGCCATACTACCTGTATGCATCTTTACCCAGGTTTTTAATACTGCAAAAAATATAAAATATGACAATTTCTTACATTAATCACAAGATTCAAGGTCAATGCTGGATGAGCAGCTCGATGCTGTGCCACAAGACGTTCAATGGCCTCACGAGTGACCAAGGTCAGTGAATGCATCATCACATCCTATTTCCTTATAGTTAAAGCAATGGCCTCAGACACTGTTCCATTCATCATCACACCCTACAAAACAGCTCTCTTAATCAGGACTCAAAACCTAACAATCACAACTTCACCTCACCCATATATAATTAGCATTGTTGCAAACCCTGCATTCACATCTCACTGTGTTCAATCATGACAAACACAAAACTGTTACAGACAGGAGGGGGGTTTAATTTGAACAGCCCTGATTTCTCCTCTCACTGTCTAGCCATGAATACAAATATTGGGCGTATTTCCCAACCCCTCATTTTTGGTGTGATCTATTAACTACCATTAATAACCCCACAGAGAACAAGAGATAGGATGAACTCAAAGGGTCAGTTAATAAAACGAAAGGGAAAATGCTGGAAAATCTCAGCAAGTCTGGCAGCATCAGTAGGGAGAGAAAAGAGCTAACGTTTCGAGTCCGATGACTCTTTGTCAAAGCTAACAGACAGAGAGAGTGGGAAATATTTATACTGCGGAGTGAGAATGAAAGATGAGTCACAGCCACAGAAACCCACGGAAACCGGGTGCTAATGGCCACAGATGCCAAGGGGAAAGAGAGCTAATGGCAGTCCCCAGAGAGAACAAAAGATGTGAAAGGTCAAACAGCAGGGAAACTAACATCAGAGGATGAACTGCAGGTGTGGGGGGAGGGGAAGGGGGAAGCAAAGAGGAGAAAGGTGCAGGAAAGAAAGAAATGGTAAAAGACAGTTAAAATGAAATGAAAACAAATGGGTTGAGGGGGGGCTGACCATCTGAAGTTGTTGAATTCGATGTTCAGGCCGGAAGATGAGATGTTGAGGGTCAGTTTATTTGTACACACTCAAAACATGGATGGAGATGGGGACACTACATAGCCCCTGATGTGTTGGGTGCTCTGGATCCGTGGAACACATACAGGCCACCAACACTTAAAATAGTACAACACTATTTTAATGAACTATAAACTGTTGAACATACTCTTACTGTGGGTTAACACAATGTTAGATTAAACTAAAGACCTGTGCCTATCCTAACCAGTCTAATCACTCAGCACATGGTGAGGATCTGTGCTGTAAGGGCAGTACGGTAGCACAGTGGTTAGCATAATTGCTTCATAGCTCCAGGGTCCCAGGTTCGATTCCGGCTTGGGTCACTGTCTGTGCGGAGCCTGCACATCCTCCCCGTGTGTGCGTGGGTTTCCTCCGGGTGCTCCGGTTTCCTCCCACAGTCCAAAGATGTGCAGGTTAGGTGGATTGGCCATGATAAATTGTCCTTAGTGTCCAAAATTGCCCTTAGTGTTGGGTGGGGTTACTGGGTTATGGGGATAGGGTGGAGGTGTTGACCTTGGGTAGGGAGCTCTTTCCAAGGGCCTGTACAGACTCGATGGGCTGAACGGCCTCCTTCTGCACTGTAAATTCTATGATCTAAGCTGTAAGCTCTGTACTTCTGAAAGGCTGCATCCCGAATGAGCGGGAAAACTGATGCCCTCTGTCTTTATAGTGAGTGTTCTCTAACTGATGATTGGCTGCGGTGTTGTGTGTGTTGATTGGTCCTACTGTATGTCCATCAATGTGTGTGTGTCTGCACCATGATATACTGGTGTATATTATGACATCCCCCCTTTTAAAAAAAAAATGTATGTTTGTGGCAATAAATAACGTGTGGTGATAATGTTCCTAACTACGTGTGGAGTGTGAAGACATATTCACAGGACTATGTACATGAAAATGAAGCTATTTACAAGGGAAGGTGCCTGGTGCAGAGAAACAGTATGCATTACGAGGAACGAGAACAACATTATATACAAACCAGGAAAACGATCAAACAAAGCAATGAAACAATTCAGAAAGTCCATAAATTTGTAAAGTTCGTAAATTTATTCTGAGGTGGGCGACGAATTCTGGTTGACCACCTCAAGGGTGGGTCGAGAGTCGCTGGTACAGGAGCGGGCTGAACTGCATCACAGTCAGGGGGAGGCAGAGTGACAGGGAGCTCTGCATAGTCCGTGGCAGGGTCAGCAGGGGAGTGAGGCAACACCGGAGGATCACGTGACGAGTGTGGAGCGAGACGAAGGGCGCGTCGATTGCGGTGCAGAATGGAGTCATCTGGTAGCCGAACCAGGAACAAGCGGGGAGCCACCTGCCTAAGGACAACAGCGGTTGCACACCAGCCACCATCCGGGAGATGGATGCGAACATTGTCATTTGGAGCGAGAGCGGGGAGATCAGCAGCACGGGAGTCATGAACCGCCTTGTGCTGCGCATGAGACAGCTGCATCCGGCGAAAAACCGGAACATGGTCGAGATCTGGTACATGGATGGACGGCACCATCATCCTCAGGGTGCGATTCATGTGTAGGTAGGCTGGCAACAGGCCAGTGGACAGTGGGGCAGAGCGATAGGCCAGCAAGGCAAGGTAGAAATCAGACGCAGCCTTGCATAGGACCCTCTTGACGATGTGAACTCCCTTCTGCGCTTTGCCGTTGGATTGGGGGTACAGGGAACTGGACGTCACAAGGGCAAAATTGTACCACCGGGCAAAGCTGGACCATTCCTGGCTGGTGAAGCAGGGACCATTGTCTGACATCACCGTGAGCAAGATGCCGTGTCGAGCAAAGGTTTCTTTGCATGCACGAATGGCTGCGGACAAAGTGAGGTCGTGCAACCGTATCACCTCCAGGTAATTTGAAAAGTAGTCCACGATCGGGACATTGTCTCTACCCAGCGCGTGGAACAGGTCGATGCCCACCTTGGTCCAAGGTGACGTGACCAACTCATGGGGCTGCAGTGTCTCTCGTGGTTGGGCTGGCTGAAAGCACTGACAGGTGGGGCAATTGAGCACTGTGTTGGCGATGTCTTCATTAATGCCAATACACAGCCTCTCGGGGCCGTCGGCGTCACTTCTCCACGTCCAGGTGGACCTCGTGTAATTGTTCCAGGACAAGCTGGCGCATGCTATGCGGGATGACAATGCGGTCCAGTTTTAGAAGAACCCCATCTACAAACCTCCAGATCATCTCTGACATTATAGAATTGAAGGCATTGGCCCTCGAGCCACCTGTCTGTCAGGTGGTGCATGACACGCTGTAGCAGGGGGTCAGCCGCCATTCCGCGGAGAATCTGGACAAGGCGTTCATCTGAGGCAGGTAGATTGGAGGCCGCGAATGCCACTTGGGTGTCAATCTGGCAGACAAATCCCGCTGGGTCACATGGAGTGTTGACTGACCTGGAGAGAGCGTCCGTAACGATGAGGTCCTTGCCTGGGGTGTACACCAGGTGGAAGTCATATCGCCGGAGCTTGAAAAGAATCCGCTGGATGCGAGGCGTCATGTCGTTCGAGCCTTTCTGTATTATATTGACCAGCGGGCGATGGTCGGTCTCGACGGTGAATTGAGGAAGCCCGTAGACATCATTGCGAAATTTCACAACACCGGTCAGAAGTCCCAGGCATTCCTTTTCTATCTGCGCGTAGCGCTGCTCTGTGGGGGTCATCGCCCGCGACGCATATGCAACGGGGGCCCATGACGAGGCCTCATCACGTTGCAATAGCACTGCTCCAATGCCGGATTGACTGGCATCTGCCGAAATTTTGGTCTCTTTTGCTGGATCAAAGAAAGGACCGGGGCCATGGTTAGTTTAGCTTTGAGTTCCCTCCATTCACGCTCATGGGCAGGGAGCCACTGGAAGTCTGTCGTCTTCCTGACCAGGTTCCTGAGAGCTGTGGTATGAGAGGCGAGGTTAGGGATGAACTTCCCTAAAACATTTACCATCCCCAAAAACCGGAGGACTGCCTTCTTCTGGCGTTCTCATAGCTGTGATGGCAGCTACCTTGTCCGCATCCGGCTGCATACCCAAGTGGGAGATGTGGGCCCCTCGGAACTTGATATCTGTCTGACTTAAAGAGCACTTGGCCCTGTTGAGGCGGAGGCCATGCTCATGTATACGTCTGAATACGCGCTGGAGGCGATTAACGTGCTCCTGCGGGGTGGTGGACCAGATGATTATGTCATCGACATAGACGCAAACACCTTCAATCCCTTCCATCATTTATTGCTTGATCCTATGAAACACTTCTGACGCAGAGATAATCCCAAACGGCATCCTGTTGTAGCAATATCTTCCAAAGAGGGTATTGAACGTGCAGTGTTTCCTGCTGGATTCATCAAGCTGGATTTGCCAGAATCCTTTTGAGGCGTCAAGTTTGGTAAAGAGCTTGGCATGAGCCATTTCACATCTGAGCTCTTCGCGCTTGGGAATTGGATAGTGCTCCCTCATAATATTGTGATTGAGATCCTTGGGATTGATGCAAATTCTCAATTCGCCGGAACACATACCATGGAACTGACCCAGACCTCCAGGTTTTGTGACCCTGGAGATCACTCCTTGGTCCTGGAGGTCCTGCAGCTGCTACTTGAGGTGGTCCTTTAGGGGCGCTGTGACCCTGCGAGGTGCGTGCACCACAGGCGTGGCATTCGGCTTTAATAAAATCTTGTAGGTGTACGGGAGCGTGCCCATGCCCTCGAAGACATCGTGGTACTGCTTGATAATGGCGTCACGTTGCGCCCTGAAGTCAGTGTCTGGAAAGGCAGATGCGTCAGCAGGAGAGAGGGCGTGAACCCTCTGAACTAGGTTCAACAGATTGCGTCCCTGCGTGCCAAGCAAGGAGGCTTTCGAGGAGCCTATGATTTCAAACGGCAAGATGGCTTTGCGTGACCGGTGCATCATTTCAAATTGGCATGAGCCGCAGGCAGCAATGGCATTGCCATTGTAATCTAATAGTTGGCAGGTTGATGGCAGGATGGCTGGTTTGACACAAAGGCTTTGGAAGTCAGACCATGCAATGAGATTGGCGGAGGCACCGGTGTCCAGGTAGAATCGTATTTGGGACCGGTTGACCGTAAGGGTGGCACACCACTCATCATCTGGATCGATGCTGTGTACCGGTAGAGGCATAATTCTGTGCTTCGGGGACACCCTGTTTTTTGTCATGATGCCGATTTGAAAAGGCGCCTTTGGGTCCTCGGTGTCAAAATCAGGTGACAGGTCTGAATCGGGCTCGGTGACTGGGTTGAATGGCCCAGACATCCCTGCGAGGCTGGCTGGAGCGACGAAAGCTGGCAGGTTAAATTGATCAGCATAAGGCAGCATAGTGGGCAAGTCTGCCACATTGCAGGCATCGTCGGGGTTTGGCAGGACTCTGCTGCTTTAAATGGGCGGAGCCACAGTTGCCGCACGCTGTTTCGTCAGTGCGTTCGTTGCACCACCGCGCATGCGTGGTGCGATCATGCATGGTGCGCGCCTGCGCAGTACGTTTGTCGACGTCACCGTCCCCTCGTTCGGTGCGCCCAAGCGCGGGAGTCTGCGAAAAGTGCGCGAAATGGCCGCCCTCATCCAGGTTGAGTCCCTGGAGTTGTTTGATTGCTTGGACCTGTTCTGCCTCATGGGGAGCTTGCCGCGCTGTTTCAGCCGCTTGGATGTGGGAATACCGACTAGTTGCGTGTTCATGGAGCACGCAGGTCTCGATGGCAATCGCTAGGGTGAGCTGCTTTACCTTGAGAGGCTGCTGGCAAAGGGGGTCCGACTAAACACCCAAAACGATCTGGTCATGTATCAAGAGTCGCATGTGGGCCCGTAGTTACAGGACTGCGCAAGGATGCGGAGGTGGGTGTGAAAGGACTGGAAAGGTTCATCCTTACCCTGCAAATGCTGTTGGAAGACATAGCGCTCAAAACTTTCATTCACCTCGATGTCGCAGTGACTGTCAAACTTGAGGAGGACCGTCTTGAATTTAGATTTATCTTCACCATCGGCAAAGGTGAGAGAATTGAAGATGTGGATTGCGTGGTTCCCGGCTGTGGAGAGGAAGGTGAGAGAGTTGAAGATGAGGATGGCATGGTCCCGAGCTGTGGAGAGAAAGAGAGCAATCTTTCTGGCGTCTGAAGCAGCTTCCAGGTCTGTGGCTTCAATGTAGAGCTGTAAGCGTTGTTTGAAGATCTTCCAGTTGGCCCCTAGGTTACCGATGATGCGGAGCAGTGGCTGCGAGCAGACGCTGTCCATTTTGCAGGATGGCTGTATGCTGGTGGAAGGCAGATCACTTGTAGGTAGGTCTAAGAAGTTCTAACATCAACTACTGGTACCATGATGTGTTGGGTTCTCTGGATCCGTGGAACACATACAGGCCACCAACACTTAATATAGTACAACACTATTTTATTGAACTATAAACTGTTGAACATACTCTTTGATGGAACCATCAATTCACCGGACACGTGCTTTCCGATATGAACAGTGGTTTTAATCTACTTACTACAGAGCCAGCCTGTTACCCGTTGATGAACTCTCGGTGAACTGCAGGCTGACTCTGGCCAAGGGTATTTATACAGCAGCACAAGGGGGAGGAGTCGTAGGCGGAGCCAAGGGTGGAGCCCCGTACAAACTCCAGAGCATTCCCAGAGCTACTCCCCCTAGTGGTCGGATAGTGCTACTGCGCTTACAAAGATACAGTGTGAATTACCAAGTTACATTCACCACACTCTTACTGTGGGTTAACACAATGTTAGATTAAACTAAAGACCTGTGCCTATCCTAACCAGTCTAATCACTCAGCACATGGTGAGGATCTGTGCTGTAAGCTGTAAGTTCTGTACTTCTGAAAGGCTGCATCCCGAATGAGTGGGAAAACTGAGCCCTCTGTCTTTATAGTGAGTGTGCTCTAGCTGGTGATTGGCGGCGGTGTTATGCATGTTGATTGGTCCTACTCTATGTCCATCAGTGTGTGTGCCTGCACCATGATATACTGGTGTATATTATGACAGCCCCCCGTGTACTCATAGATTAAAAGAAAGATTTTCAGTGCAAAGACCATAGAGAAAAGAATTATTGTTTCACGTGCGTTCAGAGTCCAGAATCAAAGTCCAATGGTATATTCTTTGACAGAGGTTGGCAGGTTGAAACCAATGCGGGATAATTCACATTTCCAGGAGAGATGTCCTCCACAATGCGATAGGCACACAGAGATTAATCATTTTTGTAGGCAACAGTTTTGAAGGTCCATAGGAACATCGTTAGTAAGGCCAAGTATTCAGCCTGACCGAGACCCTTTTGTGTGCTGCTGCTAGGTAGATGGAAACATGGCAATTTTACTGGTTCCACCAGCGAGGGGTTCAAGTCTCTGAATTCCAATCTCTCCATATTGTCTTTGATAAGGGACATGTATCCCTCATCTGAGGCCCCAAGATGTTTAAATATCTCAACCATTAAAACTTTAAAGGAAGGTTATGGGGCTCCTTGATCTAGCACATGTGTCGACTCTGGTAAGCCAACCTGGGTTATGAACTGCAGTGGCCTTTGTTATAGTTCCCTTTGATTCGGGCTTTGCAGCCCACAGGGGGTTGTTATGGTCTCTTCAGAGATAAATGAAAAAAAAAATGAAATGAAAATCACTTATTGTCACGAGTAGGCTTCAATGAAGTTACTGTGAAAAGCCCCTAGTCGCCACATTCTGGCGCCTGTCCGGGGAGGCTGGTACGGGAATTGAACCGTGCTGCTGGCCTGCTTGGTCTGCTTTAAAAGCCAGCGGTTTAGCCCAGTGTGCTGAACCAGCTCCATATAACAAGGCCTCAGTTACTGTTAAACTTCTATATTAGCTCTTATTATTGAAGGGTCAAAGACAAGAATAGCTTTAGTCATATAAAAAATAATCTTTGTCCAGTTTTTAAAATTTTAGAAATTAGCCATGAGGTATCTATTTTATAAATACATATATATATGTATATTATAAAAATATAGAGTGTGAATTCTTAGTCCCAGACAAAACACAATCACATTGCCACATACTCACCATGTACTTTCCTCTCTCTTGCAGAACAAGTGGCTCATAACCAGAGGTAGAAACAGTTAACTGATGGAGCAAAGGTACGGCATGAAGGGGGCAGATTCAACCACCATTGCACCCACTGAGGCTATGGCCAGCAGAGTGGCTAAAATTAGAGCCTGATAGTATATTGGTTCCAACATCATCTTTGCTGACGATACGACCATAGTGGGACGGATCTCGAATAACAACGAGTCAGAATACAGGAGGGAGATAGAGAACTAGTGGAGTGGTGCAGCGACAACAATCTCTCCCCCAATGCCAGCAAAACTAAAGAGCTGGCCATTGACTTCAGGAAGCAAAGTACTGTACACACCCCTGTCAGCATCAACGGGGCCTAGGTGGAGGTGGTTAGCAGCTTCAAATTCCTCGTGGTACACATCTCTAAAAATCTGTCCTGGTCCACCCACATCAACGCTACGACCAAGAAAGCACAACAGTGCCTATACTTCCTCAGCAAACTAAGGAAATTCGGCATGTCCACATTGACTCTTACCAACTTTTACAGGTGCACCATAGAAAGCTTCCTATCTGGCTGCATCGCAGCCTGGTATGGCAACTGCTCAGCCCAAGACCGCAAGAAGCTTCAGAGAGTCATGAACACAACGCAGTCCATCACACGAACCTGCCTCCCATCCATTGACTCCATCTACACCTCCCGCTGCCTGGGGAAAGTGGGCAGCATAATCAAAGATCCCTCCCACCCAGCTTAGTCACTCTTCCAACTTCTTCCATCGGGCAAGAGATTTAAAAGTCTGAGGACACACATGAACAGACTCAAAAACAGCTTCTTTCCCGCTGTTACCAGCTCCTAAATGACACTCTTATGGACTGACCTGATTAATACTCCACCCCTGTAAGCTTCACCCGATGCCGGTGTTATGTAGTTACATTATGGACCTTGTGTTTCCCTATTATGTATTTTCTTTTCTTTTCATGTACTTAATGATCTGTTGAGCTGCTCGCAGCAAAATACTTTTCACTGTACCTCGGTACACGTGACAAACAAAATCCATATTCTTACCTAATGCAATTTCTCATGTCCTACTTCACTTTAATTGTTGATTTACATGCTGCAGATGGTGTAATGATCCTGTTTCCCTCATCCCAACCACACCCTTGTCCTCTATGCTTTCAGATACACAGAAAAAGCTGCCTAGTCAGGCAGTGTGTGGGAGACTGAAGACCCAGGAACAAGAGACTAATGAACAAAAATCACTGCCACTCAATCACACATCATAACCAAGAGCTCAGATACTGGAGACGTGCATAACATAGTGGAAAGCAGAGAGGTGGGATCAGCTTGTGAGGAGTTACTGAGCACGAATGGCCTAAAGGCTGGCCAATGGGTAAGGATAGTGCAAGTGTGAGCTACCTGCATGGCACAGGCGTTCTGCTGCAGAGAACTTTTAAAAAGAAATTCCAATTTAGAGGAAAGTCAGTGTGGCGAATCCACCTACCCTGCACATCTTTGAGTTGTGGGGGTGAGACCCACGCAGACAAGGGGAGAATGTACAAATTCCACATGGACAGTGACCCAGGTCTGGGATTGAACCTGGGTCCTCGCCGCCGTGAGGCAGCAGTGCTAATCACTGTGCCACCGTGCTGCCCTCGCTGCAAAGAAGTTTGATAAGAAAGGCAAAGGTGGCAACAGGACAGACACTAAGGGAATGCTGTTATGGGCCAGGGTTTAGAGAAACCCAAAATGTATCATGGAGTTCATCTGACCCACAACCTTTAATAGATTGTCGTACGGGGAGCACACAGCCCACTCTACAGGTGTGGTGCAGCAGAAATGGAAAAGTATTTTTAAAGCAAAACAATGTTTATTCTATGAACTCAAATTGACCTTTTTAAAACATACAATGAACATCTTAGCGACCATCAATTCATATACAACCCCCAAAGGATACAACACTAAGTAATCCTTAATAACTTCCCAAACAACATCCAGAAGACAAAATAAACCCCTTTTAACAGAAGCACATCAGGTTTACATTCACTACTGAAAACATTTATAATTCCAATTTCACCAAATGATCAAGAAATAGTCTTTTCATGGCAGAGAGATCAACAGTACACCTGCTTTATCTGGCTTCAGCTCCAACACTGAAAACGAAACTAAAACACACCCTGCAGCAAACAGTCTAAAACGAAAGTAAAAAGCTGACAGACAGCCCAGCTCCACCCACATTCTGACATCACTGATAAACACCCATTTCTTAAGCACCCATTTCTTAAATGTATTCTCACATGACAATGCATAAAAGTGATTCATTGTGTTTTGCATGGAACATTAGATACTTCATTTCAACTCAATTTATAAAATCTGGCATTGAAAACCGGTCTCAGTAATTGTGACCATAAACTATCATCGATGGTTTTTTGATCCCATCTGGTTCACTAATGTCTTTCAGAGAAGAGAAATCTGCCATCCTACCTCGTCTGATACCATGTGACTTCACATTAAAGTGGTTGACATTTAACTGCTCTCTCAAATGGCCCTATATGCCACCCTGAACAAGAGAAATTAGGGATAGGCAAATGCTGGCCTTGCAGAAGGATAAAAAAAAAGACTAATGGAGATGTTATAATGGAGATCTAGGGTCGTTTTCATGGCAGCCAGTGTTGAATGAGCTGGCTGGAAGATGGATGCACTGACTCCTCATCTTCCTCTTCAGACCATTCCCAAAGTCCCAGTGATAAGGGCTGTGTTGTCATGTTTGTCAGCTTGTGGAAAATACAGTGGGCCACCTGCTCCAGTGAGTACTGGAGAGTTTCTCCAGAGTGGTTGAGACACGGGATCGTTGGCTTAGCACCGGAATGATCTACGCGATGATGGCTCTTGTGGTACCATAACTCTCATTCCTCGCAGTCTGGCCACATATTCTTGGGTTGTAGAGTGGAATCAACGGTAGCACAGTGGTTAGCACTGTTGGTTCGCAGCACCAGGGTCCCAGGTTCGCTTCCTGCATGGGTCACTGTTTGTGCGAAGTCTGCATGTTCTCGTCGTGTCTGCGTGGGTTTCCTCCGGGTGCTACGGTTTCCTCCCACAAGTCCTGGAAGACATGCTGGTTAGGTGAATTAGATATTCTGAATTCTCCCTCAATGTACCTGAACAGGCGCCGGAATGTAGGAACAAGGGGAGTTTCACAGTAACTTCATTGCAGCGTAATGTAAGCCGATTTGCGACAATAATAAAGATTATTATTATTTTGGCCAGGTATAGAGTAGATAGTCCTGTTGCCCAGTGTTCACCCTCTGCTTTTGACATGGTGGCTGAAAGGTTGATGGAATAGCTGCCGCAGGATGAATGCATCATGACTGCTGCCAGCAATAGCGGGCATTCACCAGCATGATGCATTGAGTGCGATGTCACCAACTGCATATTCAGCAAGTGGTAACCTTTGCAGATGCAGAAAGTCTCAGCGTTGAGTTGTGGCACTTGCAAAGTCATTTGTACCATCCTGGAAGGATCCCGAAGCTAAGAAATTCAGGGCTATCTCACTTTCACAGTCACTGGCAGTATGATTCTCAGTCTGCTCTGAGGCTGCCAATCTGGCTGCAAGAGATGGCAGAGTTGTGAGAGCACCTCGCATTAACTGGAGTGGCGAGGTCCAAGACAGCAGCTCAGGCCTCAACTTAGCCTTTGGTGCTAATTGACTTCATGACCAGCCTACTTTGCATATTTGCACCCCATGTGCCTGAGGCCTGCGTTAATTGCCTCACTAAGATGGTGTTAGGTATGGACCATGCCGGAAGTGAGCATATGTGGGGCAGATGCCATTTTGGTACTAAAGCAGCAACCATAGCAGTAAAACTCTCAGCACCATTAAGCCAAATTACGTAGCATTCGAATTTTCAGTTGAAAAAATGATCCACATTGCCATCTGCTGGCCTGACATGAAGAGGCAGATTCAGCCCAATGTTATTAGGAAGAAAATAATCAAGAGGGAATCGCAGAGGATCACAGGCCTTGTGATTGACAAAAAAGTGAAGGACTAAATGCGAAAACTCAATTCCCGTATCGGCCTCCCCGAACAGGGGCTGGAATGTGCCGACTAGGGGCTTTTCACCATAACTTCATTGAAGCCTACCTTGTGACAATAAGCGATTATTATTATTATATTACAGCGCCACAGTGATGTGGGATGGATAATTATGCCCCACCTCAGGAATGGGCTGGGAGATGGAGATGTCAGGTGTGTTGCTTCCTCCCTCCACTGCCATTTGATGAGCAGAGGTGCCAGGTAACTCACCTACATTTTGGCCTTAAGTAATTAATGAAGGGCCTCTAACCGTCATTGCTTGAATTTATCTGTGGTAAAGAAGCATTTTTTCACCTGGGGAGGCGGCCCAGTAAAAAATGACAGCCTTCCTCTGGGTTTGGGGTCTAGTGGTTGGTGGTTAATCCTAATTGGTCACTCTGTGATGGTCCACGGATGGCCCCCAGATGCAAGGACCACCCCCACTGAAAGACTTCCCTGCCCTTGCAGTTGACCCCGCCAACAGTGAGGGATTTGGCTGGAGCTGCAGTAAAGACAAAAGCCTCTTCCAGCATGCAGGTGGGGGAAGAGCAAGCTTAAAGACTTCAAGCTGTCTTGAGGGCCTTTATTAAAGCTGAATTCCAGCAGCAGAGGGAACAACTGGGAAAAGATTTTGCAAAGGCCATTGAAAAAGCAATGACGAGACTTCCAGTGGCCACCATTGAGGAGTAGCATTCGCCATCGCGCATTCGGCAGCTCCCGTCTGGAACGGATTCTTGGACCTTTTTCAGGAGTTTTCACAGACTTTTTGGGGCAGGCAAGTGAAGAGAACACTGCCAAAAGGATTCCCTCTCGGTTGTATGGATAGCTGGACCAGGAGTGGCAGGGTGAAGCGTGTAAGTCCCAACAGACAGAAGCGTGCGGAGTGGGCGCCAAGGCACGGTACAGGCCGGTATAGACCAGGGTGCATGGGCACAGGAGCAACAGAAGTTCCTTAGGGGCTGCTTTGCTGATCATAAAAAGGACATGCTGGCCCCGATGAAGGCATCAATAGACCAAATGATCGCAACTCAGACGACACAAGGGAAAGCGATTAAGGAGATGGAGAAAAGGCTATCCGACCATGAGGACGAGTTGGTTGTATTGGCCCTTAAGGTGGAGGCACAGGATGACCTCCTCAAGAAGTGGCAGGAGAGGCTGGAGGACCTAGAAAACAGGTCCAGGACAAGGGCACAGAGCCCTTGCAAGGAAGCCCAAGGCGAATGAACCGCCGACGGCCATGGTGGTGAGATTTCATCTCTTCTCGGACAAGGAACTTGTCTTGCGGTGGGCAAAAAAAGAACGGAACAGCAGGTGGGAGAACAGCGTGATACGCATCTACCAGGACGTGGGTCGCGGAGCTGGCCAAGAGGCGTGCTGGATTCAGCCAGGTGAAGGCGACTCTCTTCAGCAAGGGCGTGAAATTTGGGTTGTTATACCCAGCGAGGCTATGGGTCACGTACAAGGAACGGCATCACTATATTGAGACGCCGGATGATGTGTGGTCATTCGTCAAACAAGAAAAGCTAGGACTTCCGGTGGCGGTGATGCGGAGCTAAGCCGCACGTTCGGCAGCTCCCGCTTTTTTTTGACTTTCGAGCTCTTTTAAGAGCCCGCAACGGCGCTTTTTTAAACTTTTCCCCGGGGAAAGTGTGCCCAGCGACTGGTGGATGGACTGGACTCGCAGTGGAGTGGTCCAAACGTCGGCTCTACAGCAGAGGAAGGCGAGAGGCAGAAAAGGCAAGATGGCGGCGGGGGGGGGAAGCAGCAGCAGCGTGGCAGCAGTGGGTGCGGGAGCAGCAGGAGCTGCTTCAGCGCTCCTTCAAGGAGCTTAAAGCTGAGATCTTGGAGCAGTTTAAGGCCTCGCTGGACAAGCTGGTGGCGACTCAGACGGCCCAGGCCGTGGAGATTCGGGAGCTGCAGCAAAAGGCTTCGGACAACGAGGATGAGCTTTTGGGCCTGGCAGTGAAAGTGGAGTCACACGAGGCGCTGCAGAAGAAATGGCTGGCGAGGATGGAGGAGATGGAGAACCGCTCCCGCCAGAAGAATCTGCGGATTTTGGGCCTCTCGGAGGGGCTGGAAGGCTCGGATTTGGGGGCCTATGTGGTCCTAATGTTGAACTCGCTGATGGGTGCGGGGTCGTTTCGTGGTCCCCTGGAGCTGGAGGGCGCCCATCGAGTGCTGCAGCGGAAGCCGAGGCCGAACAAGCCGCCCAGGGCGGTACTGGTCCGTTTTCACCGCTTGGTCGACCAGGAGTGCGTGTTGAGATGGGCGAAGAAGGAGAGGAGCAGCAGTTGGGAGAACACGGACGTTAGGATTTATCAGGACTGGAGCGCGGAGGTGGCGAAGAGAAGGGCTTGCTTCAATTGAGCGAAGGGAGTGCTTCATGGGAAGGGGGTGAAGTTTGGCCTTCTACAGCCGGCTCGCCTCTGGGTCACTTACAAGGACCGCCAGCTCTATTTTGACTCTCCGGTGGAGGCCTGGGCTTTTGACCAGGCTGATAACTTGGATTCAGACTGAGGACTGGGGGGAAATGTACTTTGTTTGGAGGCTTTGCCCTCCTGGGTATCCTGTTGTTTATATTGGCTGTGTTTGCTGATTGATGTTGCCTGTTCGTTTTCCCTATTTTGGTTTTTTCGGGGTTGTTTTCTGGGCTGTTGTTTATTTACTGTGGTGTTTTTTGTTTTTTTTTGTCCACTGGTGGGTTGGGGAGTAGTTTGGGGTCCCGATGGGTCATGTGTCTGTCTTTTTCCTGCGTGTTGGGTTGAGGGGCGGAGCTCGGGTTGGAAGCGCGGGCTTTCTTCCCGCGCCGGAGGAATTGGGGGCGGGGCCAGCGCTGGTAGGGAGGAATTGGTGGCTGTGTTGCGTCGGGGGGGGGGAGGTCGTGGTTATGGCGGGAGTAGCCGGGGTCAGCAGAAGTCAGCTGACTCACGGAAGCACAATGTTAGGGGTAACGCAGCTAGGGGGGCCCTAGCTGGGGTGGGGGGGGGGGGTGGTGGGGGGGTTGGGGGGGGAGGAAGAAGGGGGGGGGTACCGGGTTGTTGCTGCAGGGACTGCGAGGGAATGGATGGGGAAGGGGCGGGTTGGGAGGGGGGTCTGCCGCCGTGGGGAGCGGGCTTGGGCGCATGGCGGGTTGAGGAAGAGCTATGGCTGATCGGCGTAGGGGGAGGGGGATGGCCCCCCGGGTTCGGCTGGTCACATGGAACGTGAGGGGGCTGAATGGTCCAGTGAAGCGATCCCGGGTCTTGGCTCACTTGAGGGGGCTGGGAGCGGATGTGGCTATGCTCCAGGAGACGCAGCTCAGGGTTACGGATCAGGTGAGGCTAAGAAAAAGTTGGGTGGGATAGGTGTTTCACTCGGGGCTTGATGCGAAGAACCGTGGGGTGGCAATTTTGGTCGGTAAGTGCCTGTCGTTCGTTGCATCCAAAGGGGTGGCGAATAGTGCAGGTAGATATGTGATGGTGAGTGGGAGACTTCAGGGGGAGCGGGTGGTCTTGGTTAATGTTTATGCTCCCTACTGGGACGATGCGGGCTTCATGTGGCGAATGCTGGGCCTGATCCCGGACCTGGAGATGGGGGGTTTGATCCTGGGTGGGGACTTTAACACGGTGCTGGATCCGGCTCTGGATCGCTCGAAGTCTAGGACGGGCAGGAGGCCGGCAGCGGCCTCGGTGCTGAGGGGGTTCATGGATCAGATGGGGGGGGGGTAGACCCTTGGAGGTTTTTGGAGCCGGGGGGTAGGGAGTTCTCCTTTTTCTCCCATGTTCATATGGCGTACTCCCGGATTGATTTTTTTGTGCTTAGCAGGGCGCTAATCCCGAGAGTAGTGGAGGCGGAGTATTCGGCGATAGCCATTTCTGATCATGCCCCACATTTAGTGGACCTGGAGCTGGGGGAGGGGAAGGATCAGTGCCCGCTGTGGAGGCTGGATGTGGGGCTTTTGGCAGAGGAGGAAGTGTGTGGCCGGGTCCGTAGGGGCATAGAGGGGTATCTAGAAACCAATGATAACGGGGAGGTGCAAGTTGGGGTGGTTTGGGAAGCGCTAAAGGCAGAGGGGAGCTGATATCTATTCGGGCGCACAGGGAGAGGGGGGAGAGGGCCGAGAGGGAGAGGCTGGTGGAGGAAATGGTAAGGGTGGATAGGAGGTATGCGGATACCCCGGAGGAGGGGCTTTTGAGGAAGCAGCGCAATCTCCAAGCGGAATTTGACATTTTAACCACCCGGAAGGCGGAGGCGCAGTGGAGGAGGCCGCAGGGGGCGGTACATGAGTACGGGGAGAAGGCAAGTCGGATGTTGGCTCACCAGCTCCGGAAGTGGGAGGCAGCGAGAGAAATTCGGGGAGCCACGGATGCAGGAGGGAACTTGGTGCGGGGTGGGAAGGACATCAATGGGGTGTTCAGATCCTTTTACGAGGGGCTGTACCGGGCGGTGCCCCCCAGGGAAGCAGGTGGGATGGACCACTTTTTGGATAGGCTGGAGTTCCCAAGAGTAGGGGACGAGCGGGTGGAGGGTTTGGGGGCCCCAATCGAGTTGGAAGAGCTGGTGGAGGCGTTGGGAAGTATGCAGACAGGGAAAGCGCCGGGCCCTGACGGGTTCCCAGTGGAATTTTACAAGAAATTTTCAGATTTGCTGGGCCCTCTGCTTGTGAGGACGCTGAATGAGGCTAGGGAGGGGGGGCTCTGCCCCCAACGATGTCCAAGGCAATGATCTCTTTGCTCCTGAAGCGGGACAATGACCCCCTTCAGTGTGGGTCTTATAGGCCGATCTCGCTCCTTAATGTAGATGTCAAGTTGTTGGCAAAGGTGCTGTCTAGGAGGGTGGAGGATGTGGTCCCGACGGTGATTCATGAGGATCAAACGGGGTTTGTAAAGGGGAGACAACTGAATGCCAACGTGAGGAGACTCCTTAATGTCATGATGATGGTGCCGGCGGCTGGGGAGTCAGAAATAGTGGCGTCCATGGATGCGGAGAAAGTTTTTGATAGGGTGGAGTGGAGTTACCTGTGGGAGGTGTTGCAGAGGTTTGGGTTTGGTGAGGGGTTTATCAGTTGGGTGAGGTTGCTGTGCAGCTCCCCGGTGGCGACTGTGGTGACGAATGGGAGGAGGTCGGCGGATGTTTGGCTTTCCAGCTCCTCTGCTCTTCGCGTTAGCGATTGAGCCCCTGGCCATGGCGCTGAGGGACTCGAAGAGTTGGATGGGGATTGTACGGGGGGAGGGGGGGGGGGGGGGGGAAGCACCGGTTGTCGCTGTACACAAATGATCTGCTGCTGTATGTCGCGGATCCGGCTGAGGGGATGCCAGAGGTGTTGAAGAGTTTGAGGAGTTTGGGGACATTTCGGGCTATAAGCTCAATGTGGGGAAAAGTGAGCTGTTTGTCCTGCACCCAGGGGATCAGGAGAGGGAGATAGGTGAACTCCCATTGAAGAGGGCTGTGAGGAGCTTTAGATATCTTGGGGTCCAGGTGGCTAGGACCTGGGGGGCCATGCATAGGATTAACTTTTCGAGGCTGGTGGGGCAGATGGAGGAGGAGTTCAGGAGGTGGGATGCGCTACAGCTTTCGTTGGCCGGCAGGGTCCAGTCGATTAAGATGACAGTGCTCCCGAAGTTTTTGTTTCTTTTCCAGTGCCTCCCCATATTGATCCCAAAGGCTTTTTTCAGAAGGGTGAATAAGTCGATTGTGGGGTTCGTGTGGGCGCGGAAGGCCCCGAGAGTAAGGAGGGTATTTTTGGAGCGAAGAAGGGAGGTAGGGGGCCTGGCTCTGCCCAACCTGTGCGGATATTATTGGGCGGCGAATGTGGCGATGATTCACAGGTGGGTGACGGAAGGGGAGGGTGACGCATGGAAGAGATTGGAGGTGGCGTCCTGTGCGGGTACGAGTCTGAAGGTTTTGGTGACGGCCCCACTTCCACTCCCCCCGGCAAAGTACTCCATGAGTCCGGAGGTGGTTGCGTCCCTTAAATTCTGGGGACAGTGGAGGCGGCATAGGGGGCCTCCTGTGAAGGCCTCAGTTTGGGCCCCGATATGGGGCAATCACCGTTTTGCGCTGGGGAGAATGGGTGGGAGATTTGGGAGTTGGCACAGGGCAGGCATCAGACAGTTTGGGGACCTCTTCTTGGATAGGAAGTTCGCGACTCTGGAGGAACTGGTGGGGAAGTGGAATGCTTTTAGGTATATGCAGGTCAGAACATTTGTTAAGAGGCAGGTGGCGGAGTTTCCGCAGCTGCCGTCAAGGGGGGTGCAAGATAGGGTACTTTCGGGGACGTGGGTCGGTGAAGGAAAGATCTTGGCTATTTACCAACTGATGCAGGAGGAGGAGGAGGTCTCAGTAGATGAGCTCAAAGCGAAATGGGAGGAAGAGCTAGGGGAAGAGATTGAAGATGGAACATGGTCGGATGCCCTGGAGAGGGTGAATTCCTCCTCCTCTTGCGTACGGCTCAGCCTAATTCAGCTGAAGGTGCTGCACAGGGCTCACATGACAGGGGCAAGGATGAGCCAGTTTTTTGGAGGGGAAGACAGGTGCGGGAGGTGTTCGGGAGGCCCGGCGAACCACACCCATATGTTCTGGGCTTGTCCGGCCTTGGAAAGGTTTTGGAAGGAGGTGGCGGGGACTTTGTCAGAAGTGGTCGGGTTTAGGGTCAAGCCGGGCTGGGGGCTCGCGATCTTTGGGGTAGCTTCGGAGCCGGGAGTGCAGGAGGCGAGAGAGGCCAGCATTCTGGCCTTTGCGTCTCTAGTAGCCCGGCGCAGGATTCTGTTACAGTGGAGGGATACACGGCCCCCGAGTTCGGAGGCCTGGATCAACGACATGGCTGGGTTCATCAAGTTGGAGAGGATGAAGTTTGCCCTGAGGGGGTGGGTACAGGGGTTCTTTCGGCGGTGGCAGCCCTTTCACGACTTCCTGGCGAAGAGGTAGAGTGGTCGGTCTCAGCAGCAACTTGGGGGGGGGGGGGGTGGGTTTGGGGATGGTTATGGGGTTTGTTTTTGTGGCGGGGGGGTTTGCTATGTTGTTATTTTCTTCTTTCTTGTATTGCTGTTGGTTTTTTGTTATTATTTTGGGGGGGTGAGTTCTTTTCTTGTGTTGGTGTGGAAACATGCCTTGTTTGTTTTAAATTGTGGGGAGAAAATTTGTTATTGAAAAACTTGAATAAAAATTATTTTTTTTAAAAACAAGAAAAGCTAGACTCGATTTAAAGGAAGTTAAGCTTTGGTGGAATGCGGCAGTGGGGCTGGGTAACATGGTATCGTTTCTAATATAAGATTGTATACAATGTTGGGTGCGTGTAAGGGCTGTGGTGGTAGCTGGAGGGTGCAGTGTTTTCGGCAAAGTTGAGATACGGAGGGGGTGGGGGCCCTGAACTTAGTGCGATATTTCGGTAAGTTGGAGCTTTGGTTCAACAAGTGTCTCCTTACGGGGCAATGTTAGTGTCTTCAGTTTATTTTTCGTTTCGTATTACTATTTACTCACTGGGGCTGGAGAGGTAGTTTAATTAGTTTATTCATGTGGGGAGAGGGGTCTGGACAATCAGGCAACAGTCTGATCGGCGCCAGGGGCGGGGGCTGCCAGGGTCAGCATGGGTCAGCTGACTCTCAGGAGCGTAGTGGGGGGTGAGCAAGTGCTCAGCTGGTGCTTGGCGGGGGATTTTGGGTAGTGGAGGGGGAGGGGACGTGGGGATGCTGCTTTGCTGACAGAGAAGGCATCAATTTCGGGGTACCAATTGAGGGTCAGAGACGGTGGCTCCCTGTGGAGCGCTCAAGGAAGCATAGGGCACGGGCTCGAGGTTACCAAAAAAGGGCGATGGCTAGTCGGCGGGGGGGGCCGTTAGCCTCCAGCCCAGGCTGATCATGTGGAATGTGAGGGGTCTGAATGGGCCAGTCAAAAGAGCGCGCGTGTTCGCGCATCTAAAAGGGATAAAGGCAGACGTAGCAATGCTTCAGGAGGCACATTTAAAGCTCGCAGATAACACGAGATTGAGAAAGGGATGGGTAGGCCAGGTGTTCCATTCAGGGCTGGATTCGAAGACCAGGAGGGGGGTAGCAATTCTGATCAGTAACGGTGTGGCATTCGAGGCTGGGAGAATTGTGGCAGATAAGTGGGGTAGGTATATAATGGTGAGTGGAAAGTGGGAGGTTAGGGTCCGGGTGATGTTTGTGAACATGTACGCTCTGAATTGGGATGATGTGGAATTTATGAGACGCATGCTAGGCAAAATCCTGGACTTAGAATCACACAACCTGATCATGGGGGGAGACTTTAACATGGTCATTGACCCCGAGCTGGACCGGTCGAAGTCCAGGACAGGGAAGCGACCGGCAGTGGCTAAGGAACTGAAGGGTTTTATGGCGCAGATGGGGGAGGGTTCTGGATCCCTGGAGGTTTGCGCATGGCCGAGAGCAAAGTAGTTCTCTTTTTTCTCCCACGTTCATAAGGTTTAATCCCGCATAGACTACGGGAAAGCTGTAGCACAGCTGAGGAAGGCAAGGGGGGCAGTCTATGAGTACGGGGAGAAAGCGAGTAGAATGCTGGCACACCAACTGCGAAAGAGGAGACAGCCAGAGAAATCGGGGGAGTAAAGAATAAGGAGGGTAACATGGTCTTGGATCCGGAGGGGGTGGGGGTGGGGGGTGGGGGGGGGGGGGGGGGGGTGAGGGGGGTGAGCGGAGTATTTGAGGAGTTCTATAGTAAACTATACGAGTCGGAGCCCCCGACGGGAGCAGAAGGGATGAGGCAATTTTTGGACCAGTTGAGGTTTCCAATGGTGGAAGAGGACCTGGTGGAGGGGCTGGGGGCCCTGATTGAATTGGAAAAGATTGTCAAGGGTATAGAGGGGATGCAATCGGGTAAATCCCCGGGTCCGGATGGATACCAGGAAGAATTCTATGAGAACGTTTTGGAAATATTGAGCCCTCTCCTGATGAGGACCTTCAATGAGGCTAGGGAAAAAGGAACCCTCCCCCCAACAATATAACATACCTTGATCTCACTCATTCTTAAACGAGCGATGGACCCGGAACATTGCAGGTCATACAGGCCGATTTCGCTTTTAAACGTGAATGCCAACTTGATAGCTGAGATTCTGGCCACATGAATTGAGGATTGCGTTCCAGGGGTGATAGAGGAAGACCAGACTGGGTTTGTTAAAGGCAGACAACTCAATACCAATGTCCGGAGACTTTTGAATATTATTATGATGCCCTCAGAGGGAGGGGAGGCGAAGGTGGTAACAGCGATGGACGCAGAGAAAGCCTTTGACTGGGTGGAGTGGGAGTACCTGTGGGAAACGCTGGGGAGGTTCGGGTTTGGTGAGGGCTTTATTAGCTGGGTGAAAGTGCTGTACCAGGCGCCTGTAGCAAGTGTATGTACAAACCGGCTGAGGTCGGGGTACTTCGAGCTTCACCGGGGAACGAGGCAGGGGTGTCCCCTCTCCCCGTTACTATTTGCCCTAGCTATAGAACCACTAGCTATGGCACTGAGAGCCTTGAGGAACTGGCGGGGACTGGTTCGTGTGGGGGGGGGGACATCGGGTCTCGCTATACGCGGATGATTTGCTCCTGTACAGTTCGGACCCTGTGGAGGGGATGGGGGAGGTTCTGCGGATCCTGAGGGATTTTGGGCGTTTTTCAGGGTACAAACTGAACATGGGAATGAGCGAGTTCGTTGTGATCCAGGACAAGGGGCAGGAGGAGAGACTGAAAGAGCTGCCGCTCAGGATGGTAGAGAAAAGTTTTTGTTACCTGGGTATACAGGTGGTCAGGAAATGGGATGCCCTGCACAGGCTCAACCTGACCCGGTTGGTGGAGCAAATGGAAGGGGACTTTAAAAGGTGGGACATGCTCCCGCTGTCACTGACAGGGAGGGTGCAGACCGTGAAAATGACTGTCCTCCCAAGATTATTGTTTGTCTTTCAGTGTCTCCCCATCTTCATCCCTAATGCCAATTTTAAGCGGGTGAGTAGGATCATTAGGGGCTTTGTGTGGGAGAAAAAGACCCCGCGAGTAAGGAGATCGCTGTTGGAGCGCAGTCGGTGGGGGGGGGGGGGGGTGGCGCTGCCGAACTTTTGCAACTACTGCTGGGCGGCTAATATAGCTATGATTAGGAAGTGGCCGATGGGGGTTGGGGAGGGGGGGGGACGGACGGCGTGGGAGCAGCTGGAGGCTGTAAAGGTACTAGTTTGGGAGCTTTAATAACGGCTTCTTTGCCGCTCTCGCCGACTCGTTACTCCACAAGTCCAGTGGTGATGGAGACACTGCGGATCTGGGGAGAGTGGAGGAGGTACAAGGAGGTGGAGGGAGCTTCGGTCTGGACCCCGATATGCAACAACCACAGGTTTGTCCCGGGTAGGATGGATGGTGGGTTCCAGAGCTGGCAGAGGGCAGGCATCAGAAGGATGGGAGATCTGTTCATAGACGGAAGCTTTCCCAGTTTGAAGGCGCTAGAGGACAAATTTAATCTGCCGCCAGGAAACGCCTTTAAATATCTGCAAGTACAAGCCTTCCTGAAAAAACAGGTAGTGGCCTTTCTGATGCTGCTACCACTGAGGATACAGGACAGGGTGGTCTCCGGCACCTGGGTGGGGGAGGGGAGGGTGTTGGATATCTACCAGGAACTACAGGAGGTGGAGGAAACTCCGGTGGAGGAGCTCAAGGGCAAGTGGGAGGAGGAGCTAGGTGAGGAGTGGGAAGCGGGTCTGTGGGCAGAGGTCCTGGGCAGGGTTAATTCCTCCTCATCATGTGCCAGGCTCAGTCTAATTCAATTTACGGTGATCCACCGGGCACACATGACGGCAGCGAGAATGAGCAAGTTTTTTGGGGTAGAAGACAGGTGTATGAGGTGCAAGGGCAGCCCTGCAAACCATGTCCACATGTTTTGGTCATGCCCGGAGCTTAGAGTTCTGGCAAGGGTTCGCGAGGGCAATGTCCAAGGTGTTTAACACATGGGTGGTGCCGAGTGCAGAGATAGCGATCTTTGGGGTGTCAGAAGACCCGCGAGTTCAGGGGGCGAAAGGGGCCAACGTCTTGGCCTTTGCCTCCCTAGTAGCCCGGAGACAGATTTTATTAATGTGGAGGGACTCGAAGCCCCCGAATGTAGAGACTTGGGTTAACGACATGGCTGGGTTTCTCAGCCTCGAGAAAATAAAGTTTGCCTTAAGAGGGTCTACGCTAGGGTTCTCTCGGAGGTGGCAGCCGTTTGTCGAGTGTCTCGGGGAAAATTAAAATGTCAGCAGCAGCAGCAATCCGTGGGGGGTGGGGGTGGGGGGGGGGGGGTGGGCTTCATTGGGATGGTGTGGGAAGACTGGGTCACGTGGGGTAATGTCTATTTAATTGTTATTGTATATTCTCTTTTTACACTCGGTTAATGTTCACTTATTATTGTTACTACTGTTTTATTATGAAAAATTCTGCAAAACCTTAATAAAAATACTTTTTTAAAAAATGATGACAAAATCAGTGTGAACGCGCATACCTGAATCAGGCCTGATGCGAGACCTCTATATTGCAAGGCTGGTCCAGTTTTTTATGCTCTCTGAACCCAAGTTGAAGAGGAATTAAAGAAACTAGAGGGAAATGGTGTGCTAGTGACAACTGACCACAGTGGTTGGGCAACAGCAACTGTGATAATGCCCAAGTCAGATTATGTGGAGAGTGCAAAGTCATAATCAACCAGAAGTCGGTGATGCGCCGTGCCCATTCCTGACTTCCCAGAATTGTGTACAGTGTTAGCAGAATTCAAGATATTCACAAAGTTGGATTTGACTCATTGTTAATGTGGATCAAGAGAATCAACAGTATCTCACAATAAACACAAACATGCAGTTATACTCCTGTGTGAAGTTGTCATATGGTGTGAAAGTTTCTCCAAAAATCTTGTGAATTACAATGGATAAGATTTTGCAAGCAGTGCTGCATTGCATGTTGATGTATTGAGCACGACTGCAGCAGAGGAAGAGGATCGTCAAGTATTGGATGAAATATAAGAAAGGCTCGATGATCACAATGTGAAGTTGTAAAGGAACAAGTGTGGTTTTGTACAATCCGAGGTAGTGTACCTTGGCCTCCAAATCAATGCAAGGGCCTACAGCTAACAAAGAGTAGATAGAGGTTTTAGTCGCTGTCCCAAGGGCAAAAGGTGTGTCTGAGTTTAGTTTCCAGTAAAGGTCCAATACAGATGGAGGCTGAGCAATCTTCACAATAAAGGTAGTTAATAATCACTGTTTAATCACAGCAACTGAACTGGAAGGTAGAACTCAGAAAGACTCAGTGTTGAAAAGAGTCTACAAACATATTGAATGGTTGGACAGAGTTTTACCACTGAGTTGCTATGTGAATAGGACTGCCTCAATTGGGATCACAGAGTTCTGGTACAGTACCTGGTTCTTTGGGAGATAGAATTCTGGAAGAAATCTATACTGAACACACAAGATTAGTCTGTATGAAATCCGTAACAAGGTTTGTTCCTTAACCTGATCTAGATTGTGATCAAATCTACTGTCTTCCAAAACTGTAGAAATAAATGGCTAAAAACCCATGATCATAGGCGACTCATCCATTTCAAAGAGTTCATCTGAACTTTTGTGAAAAGGAAAATAACAATTTCTTAGAATTCAGAAATAGTCATTTGAAGTGGATCAAAGTAAAGCACATGAGTCAAACCACCAATGCTAAATGAACAATAGATGAGTTATGTTTTATCTTTGCTCGTTATGATTACACGAGGGTGATTGTCTCAGATAACTGCTTTCAGTTTTGTTTTGCTCCATTCCAAAATCTCATGAAGCAAACAGTATTTTACATTCCCTCATTCCTCCTTACCATCCAGCATAAATGGAGCAGCTGAAAGTTCCATTAGGATAATTAATAAACAATGCTGCTTGGGTGTTCCGTATGAAGCAGTAGTTGGCTAGTTTTCAGATTAAGTAGAGAACAATTCCACCGTCCACTACCAGCTATACACTTCGCTGAGCTTTTGTTGAAGAGAATGTTAAGGACATGTTTGAGTTTGGTTCTCCCAAACTTGACTGTAAAAGTTCAAAAATGCCAGAGTGACACAAACAAAATGGAACCCGCTTTCAGGAAAAGTCAGCATGTTTGTGTTCTGACCACTCCTCACATGTCACACAAATGGGATGTGGGAAGTATAGAAGTTTGTGGAACTAAAAGATATCTGGTTCAAATTCACAGAAAGGTGAGAAAAATCCATGTACATCACATGATCTCTGGGAAGGGGGAACCAAAACATGTGCACAATGAGATGGTGCCAGAGTGTGAACCCATTCAGATTTCAGTGTCTGTAATACCAGCTTCTGATAAAGAAACAAGTTTTTCTATGAGTACTGGACTGAAGCCAAAAGGTAAAACCTGACTACACCAAAACCTGTGAGGAGATCAGGAAGTCTTCATGTAGTAGGTGCTAAACTTGATTCGTAAATAAAAGTGAAAGATTAAGTTGTAATCATGCCAATTGTGAATATTCACAAAGATTTGTTTACTTGCTTTTCACTGTTGCATAGCCAGTGAGACAGGAAATAGTTTATTTTTATAAGTAAGTAATGCAGTATTTTTTAAAATAAATTTAGAGTACCCAAATATTTTTTCCCAATTAAGGGGCAATTTCGCTTGGCCAATCCATCTAGCCTGAACATCTTTGGGTTGTGGGGGTGAAACCCATGCAGAGACGGGGAGAATATGCAAACTCCACACAGACAGTGACCCCGCGCCAGGATCGAACCCGGGTCCTCAGTGCCATAGGCAGCAGTGCTAACCACTGCACCACCGTTCCGCCCAATGCAATATATTAATACGTCATGAGCATTTGCAGTTATTAAACATGTGAACTGGTGATTATAACATTGCAAAATGGAATAGCAAACATCAACAAAATGCGGACCTAAATATGTGCCCAAAAATTCTTACAATTGGAAGTAAGGCTTTATTGTGAATTCCCTACTCTATGAGAAGTAGATGTGTCAACTAATGGAGTTACTTAAAGATTCAAAAAGGGGTCGACAATGCAGTACACTTTAGACAGGATGTGTGCAGGCCACCTTGGTAGTGGAGCTTATGCCTAAATCTGCAATTAGCATCCACCAGCAGCATGTAGAGCAGACAGATCGTGATGCAAATCAGTTACTATTATTGGATTTTACACCTGTAGGGCAGCCGTTAATGTTAAAGCAGGTGGGAAGCAGATATTTTGGAGAAATGTCCAAAAATACTGGATGAAAACATGTCACCAACACGACTGTTGGTTCAAACTGGAGAAGCAATCGGTGAACTGAAGGTGTTCTGCCCCCAGATAACTTCAGCAAACTTTTTATATAGAATTGAAAATAGAATGTCAGGGCTGAACCCCACATAACTGCTGACAAAACATGTATTTAACTTTCCGGAACTCCTCCATTGGCTTGTGATTAAAAAGGACCCATTCTTTTTTAACCACAGTACGATGCATTTAAATATGTGAACCAAGAGCATCACTTTATGCTGCAGGTGTTGTCTATTTGACGAATATTACAACTGCACACAATAGATAAATCTACAGACCCATGAGTTAAAATACCGAGGAACAAATGATTAGAATCAAAGGTCTTCTTGGCCTATTTCCACCCAACTAAAACAATTGTTGCCATGAAGCTTTTTGCTTCTGTCTCTCTCCGAGTTGTTTTGTGGAGGAAATTTCAGGCAGATGCATATCTTTCCGTCTTTACACAAAAGGGGAAGTCAATAGGTATTATAAATAACAGACAGGAAACTGTCTAAAACTGCAACAGCAGCTTTCACCCAGATAAGGTGGCCATCAGCAATTGTAATGGTGGCCTCTTTAAAGAAACTTCAATTTATAATTTAGCTTAACCTCAGGTTGTTTAATTTGCAGAAATATATTTGACAGTCTTTTGAACAAGCGTACTTTTCCAGATGAGGGCTTAAATCCTTGTTGAAATAGTTCCTAATTGTAAAAGCCCCATCAGAGTTGAATAGAAAGGGTTGCAGCAAAGTGGAAAATCCCCTGTATCTGACATACTGGAATGAGGTGCATCGAATTTGCTAGGCATTCCCCATTCCTCCACCCACACACAATTTATTAAGATTCTTATCTGTTCTGTTCTCTGAATTGCTTTTTAATGAAGGACTTGAAGGGAAAGCCATATTCATGACTTCTGCATTCGAGCATCTCCACCCAATCAAGATAAACTCACTGGGCCTCAGTCACATGAACAAATTATATCTATTCTGCAGAGACCAGGAAAGGGCTTCCTCCTGAATGTAAAAGATGCTGTACTTTCACGCAGTGCTTAATATTTAGCCATGAAACTGTGGAGTGGAAATGTGTACTCCGGAGTAATTAAATGAGCAGGGAACACTTGCTCTGAAAGTAAAATCTTTTGTTGCCATTATTAGTGCCATAAGGCAGTTTCACTGGAGGAGGAACACAATGAGGAGGGAAAAGGATCCTTTTCTCCTCCTAAATTTCTCCCCCACTAAGGGGTTTGTTTATTTGTTGGGATAGAGTTTCATATGCAACAGGCACTCCACAAGTCAGTCTTGATAGTGTTGCACGTTTTACTTGAGTGTATTACGCGTTTTATTGGAGTGTATTAACACGCCTCCGTTTAAAGGCCGTGTGCTTAACACTACTACAGCTCTGTGTATGTAATTCTGCTCGGAGTCGCCAGCTGCCGTATTTAGACACCTCACAAGTATATCAAGGTCAGGGTCAAAGTAATAAAACTGTACACCGATTAGTAAGTTCAAACGATTGATATTTATTATAACAAATATAATAAATACGTATGCATACGCTAAAGACTAATACTTATTTCTACTATTAAACGACTAAATACTTATCTAAGTAGGAACCAGCAAGGTCAGGGGACAAGGCCTTTGTTCCTTTCTGGACTGCACCTTCTGTTCACTAATAGTCGGCTAGAGTATAAGCAATGCCTGGGTCACGTAGCGAGTGTTGTTTTGGCACTTACTGAACGATGGCTGGTGCTCAACGGCTGGTGATGGAACTGGAGTCAGGATGCGATGTATCAGCAAAGCGATGAAGACAGCAGAGAGTCGGAGCCAAACGACAGAGCCGGAGCAAAACAGAACGGACCATGTGCGGGGTCTACTTTTATAGGTCCCCCCCAACATCCGTACCTCTTCGGGGCGGTCTCTACCTGCTGTATATCGATTGGGTCTTCTCCCAATCGATATTTTCCAAACCCCCCAATCTGAGGGTCTCTTCTCGATGGGTGGGGCGGTCTCTAGGGTTCTTTGTGATGGATACTTCTGGTGCCGTTTCGTCTGGGCGTCCACTCAAAGTATCCATTCAAACCCAAATGCTTCTATTGTGTGGGCCTAGATCTGGATCACCTCATTACTATGCAAATCGTTGTTGCCATTTACACCTTAAGCTGAGATCCTGCACCTGGCCATAAACTGGTTTTTGTACGTGCAGAATGCTAATTAGCCTTCTGCAAACTGCTTGTCCTTACTAAGACTGTTTTCTCCCTGCAGCCTTAGCAGTTCTCCATTTTGGTAGCCCAGTGTCCATCTTAGGTGGCTACAATAGTGACTTCAAAGGCGGCAATAAACATACGACTGAGCTGAAACTTGTCTTTGTCTCTGTCTGGATTTTACCAGCAGCCAAGTAGTCCCTTTGTCAGGTCCAAATTCAGCCCCTAATGTCCACACATATATACCCAGCACCTGAGCAGGAACCCCTGTTTCCTCAATTCCCCCATGTTGTTGTTAAGGACAGGAGGTGGTGTTAATTTAAACAGCACTAATGTTTCCCCTCACCACCTGCCTGTGAACAGAAAGGAGTTTTGATTTGCTGCCCCCTCTCCAAGTGGCCAATGCCCTCCGGTTTGGTGTGATCCAGTTTCTATTGATAATCCACAGCAAACATGACATAGGATGAACTCAAAGGGTTGGTTGATTTGCAAGTGCTCAAAATGCAGAAGGAGGGTCACAATGTTGTCTCCTGTGCATTCATGCTGTAAAAGTGGGAGAGGAAAAAGAAAGATTTGCAATGCAGAGACCACAGAGAAAATAAATATTATTTCATGTGCGTTCCAGAGTCTGGAATTTTAAAAAATTATTCTCTCAAGGGATGTGGGCATCGCTGGCAAGGCCAGCATTTGTTGCCCATCCCCAATTGCCCTTGAATGGTATCATCATTTAAGGGGCAGTTAGCAGTCGGCCACATTGCCGTGGATCAGAATCAGATGTAGGCCGGAGCAGGTAAGGACGGCAGATTTCCTTCCCTAAAGGATATTAGAGATCTGGATTGGTTTTTACAACAGTCGACAATGGTTTCATGGCTACCATTACCAACGATGTAGGTAGGAAAAAGGGTGTGGAGGTAATAAACAAGTTTAGGGAGTTAGGCTGGAAGTTAAGGGCCAGGACAGACAGAGTTGTCATCTCTGGTTTGTTGCCGGTGCCACGTGATAGCGAGGCTAGGAATAGGGAGAGAGTGCAGTTGAACACGTGGCTGCAGGAATGGTGTAGGAGGGAGGGCTTCAGGTATTTGGATAATTGGAGCGCATTCTGGGGAAGGTGGGACCTGTACAAGCAGGACGGGTTGCATCTGAACCAGAGGGGCACCAATATCCTGGGGGGGAGGTTTTCTAGTACTCTTCGGGAGGGTTTAAACTAATTTGGCAGGGGAATGGGAACCGGATCTGTAGTCCAGCAACTAAGGTAGACGATAGTCAGGACGCCAAAGCACGTAGTGATGCAGTGGGGAAGGTAACAATGACAAAGGAGAGTACTTGCAGGCAAGGAGATGGGTTGAAGTGTGTATACTTTAATGCAAGAAGCATCAGGAATAAGGTGGGTGAACTTAAGGCATGGATCGGTACTTGGGACTACGATGTGGTGGCCATCACGGAAACTTGGATAGAAGAGGGCCAGAAATGGTTGTTGGAGGTCCCTGGTTATAGATGTGTCAACAAGATTAGGGAGGGTGGTAAAAGAGGTGGGGGGGTGGCATTGTTAATTAGAGATAGTATAACAGCTGCAGAAAGGCAGTTCGAGGGGGATCTGCCTACTGAGGTAATATGGGTTGAAGTTAGAAATAGGAAAGGAGCAGTCACCTTGTTGGGAGTGTTCTATAGGCCCCCCAATAGCAGCAGAGATGTGGAGGAACAGATTGGGAAACAGATTCTGGAAAGGTGCAGAAGTCACAGGGTTGTAGTCATGGGCGACTTCAACTTCCCAAACATTGAGTGGAAACTCTTTAGATCAAATAGTTTGGATGGGGTAGTGTTTGTGCAGTGTGTCCAGGAAGCTTTTCTAACACAGTATGTAGATTGTCCGACCAGAGGGGAGGCCATATTGGATTTAGTACTTGGTAATGAACCAGGGCAGGTGATAGATTTGTTAGTGGGGGAGCATTTTGGAGGTAGTGACCACAATTCTGTGACTTTCACTTTAGTAATGGAGAGGGATAGGTGCGAGCAACAGGGCAAGGTTTATAATTGGGGGAAGGGTAAATACAATGCTGTCAGACAAGAATTGAAGTGCAGAAGTTGGGAACATAGGCTGTCAGGGAAGGACACAAGTGAAATGTGGAACTTGTTCAAGGATCAGGTACTGCGTGTCTTGATATGTATGTCCCTGTCAGGCAGGGAAGAGATGGTCGAGTGAGGGAACCATGGTTGACAAGAGAGGTTGAATGTCTTGTTAAGAGGAAGAAGGAGACTTATGTAAGGCTGAAGAAACAAGGTTCAGACAGTGCGCTGGAGGGATACAAGATAGCCAGGAGGGAACTGAAGAAAGGGATTAGGAGAGCTAAGAGAGGGCATGAAAAATCTTTGGCGGGTAGGATCAAGGAAAACCCCAAGGCCTTTTACACATACGTGAGAAATATGAGAATGACTCGAGTGAGAGTAGGTCCGATTAAGGACAGTAGCGGGAGATTGTGTATTGAGTCTGAAGAGATAGGAGAGGTCTTGAACAAGTATTTTTCTTCAGTATTTACAAATGAGAGGGGCCATATTGTTGGAGAGGACAGCGTGAAGCAGACTGATAAGCTTGAGGAGATACTTGTCAGGAAGGAAGATGTGTTGCGCGTTTGAAAAACTTGAGGATAGACAAGTCCCCCGGGCCTGACGGGATATATCCAAGGATTCTATGGGAAGCAAGAAATGAAATTGCAGAGTCGTTGGCAATGATCTTTTCGTCCTCGCTGTCAACAGGGGTGGTACCAGAGGATTGGAGAGTGGCGAATGTCGTGCCCCTGTTCAAAAAAGGGAATAGGGATAACCCTGGGAATTACAGGCCAGTTAGTCTTACTTCGGTGGTAGGCAAAGTAATGGAAAGGGTACTGAGGGATAGGATTTCTGAGCATCTGGAAAGGCATTGCTTGATTAGGGATAGTCAGCACGGATTTGTGAGGGGTAGGTCTTGCCTTACAAGTCTTATTGAATTCTTTGAGGAGGTGACCAAGCATGTGGATGAAGGTAAAGCAGTGGATGTAGTGTACATGGATTTTAGTAAGGCATTTGATAAGGTTCCCCATGGTAGGCTTATGCAGAAAGTAAGGAGGCATGGGATAGTGGGAAATTTGGCCAGTTGGATAACAAACTGGCTAACCGATAGAAGACAGAGAGTTGTGGTGGATGGCAAATATTCAGCCTGGAGCCCAGTTATCAGTGGCGTACCGCAGGGATCAGTTCTGGGTCCTCTGCTGTTTGTGATTTTCATTAACGACTTGGATGAGGGAGTTGAAGGGTGGGTCAGTAAATTTGCAGATGATACGAAGATTGGTGGAGTTGTGGATAGTGAGGAGGGCTGTTGTCGGCTTCAAAGAGACATAGATAGAATGCAGAGCTGGGCTGAGAAGTGGCAGATGGAGTTTAACCCTGACAAGTGTGAGGTTGTCCATTTTGGAAGGACAAATCTGAATGCGGAATACAGGGTTAATGGTAGGGTTCTTGGCAATGTGGAGGAGCAGAGAGATCTTGGGGTCTATGTTCATTGTTCTTTGAAAGTTGCCACTCAAGTGGATAGAGCTGTGAAGAAGGCCTATGGTGTGCTAGCGTTCATTAGCAGAGGGATTGAATTTAAGAGCCGTGAGGTGATGATGCAGCTGTACAAAACCTTGGTCAGGCCACATTTGGAGTACTGTGTGCAGTTCTGGTCACCTCATTTTAGGAAGGATGTGGAAGCTTTGGAAAAGGTGCAAAGGAGATTTACCAGGATGTTGCCTGGAATGGAGAGTAGGTCATACGAGGAAAGATTGAGGGTGCTAGGCCTTTTCTCATTAGAACGGAGAAGGATGAGGGGCGACTTGATAGAGGTTTATAAGATGATCAGGGGAATAGATAGAGTAGACAGTCAGAGACTTTTTCCCCGGGTGGAACACACCATTACAAGGGGACATAAATTTAAGATAAATGGTGGAAGATATAGAGGGGATGTCAGAGGTAGGTTCTTTACCCAGAGAGTAGTGGGGGCATGGAATGCACTGCCTGTGGTAGTAGTTGAGTCGGAAAATTTATGGACCTTCAAGCGGCTATTGGATAGGTACTTGGATTAGGGTAGAATAAGGGAGTGTAGGTTAACTTCTTAAGGGCAGCACGGTAGCATTGTGGATAGCACAATTGCTTCACAGCTCCAGGGTCCCAAGTTCGATTTCGACTTGGGTCACTGTCTGTGTGGAGTCTGCACATCCTCCCCGTGACTGCGTGGGTTTCCTCCGGGTACTCCGGTTTCCTCCCACAGTCCAAAGATGTGCAGGTTGGGTGGATTGGCCATGACAAATTGTCCAAAATTCTATGATTAACCTAGGACAAAAGTTCGGCGCAACATCGTGGGCCGAAGGGCCTGTTCTGTGCTGTATTTCTCTATTACTGAGGTTAGCATCTCAATTCCAGACTTATTGAATTTAAATTCCACCAGCTGCCTTGGTGGGATTTGAACCCTTATGCCCAGAACATTAACCTGGGACTCTGGATTACAAGTCCAGTGACGTTATCACTAAAACACCATCTCCCATCTTTGGTTATGGATCATCACAGTATCCTTGGATATAGGAAGGGCAAGGTCATAGAGGGGCTCGGAAACAACGATGCGAACGAAAAGTTACTTGTAGCCACCTAAGATGGACACTGGGCTAACAAAATGGAGAACTGCTAAGACTGCAGGGAGAAAGCAGTTTAGCCAAGACAAGCAGTCTGCAAAGACTGATTAGCATTTTGCACGCAGCAAAACTAGTTTCTGGCCAGGTGGAAGATCTCAACCAAAGGTGTTAATAGCAAAACGCTTTGCATATTAATGAGGCAATCCAGATCTGGGCACACACAATAGCAACATTTGGTTTTGAATAGATACTTTAAGTGAAGGCCCAGACAAAACGGCACCAGAAGTATCCATCTCAAAAGACCCTAGAGACCGCCCCACACATCGAGAAGGGACCCTCAGATTGGGGGATTAGTGAGACATCGATTGGGAATTGATCCAATCAATGCATGGAAGGTAAAGCCCGCCCCGAAAAGGCACGGACATTGGGGACCACTATAAAGATAGACCCCCACACATGGTCCTGTCTGTTCGTGCTCCGGCTTGATCTGTTTTGTTGCTCCGGCTTGCTGTTTCGACTTCGACTCCAGTCTCCAGATCCTGTCTTCCATCACCAGCCGTTGAGCACCAGCCATCGTTCAGTAAGTCCCAAAACGACGCTCGCTACGTGAACTTATACAGTACTCGTCTAAATAACGAACAGAAGGTGCAGCCCATAAAGGAACAAAGGCCTTGTCCCCTGACCTTGCTGGTTTCCACTTAGATAAGTATTTAGTCGTTTAATAGTAGAAATAGGTATTAGTCTTTAGCGTGTGCATGCGTATTTATTATATTTGTATAATAAATATTGATCGTTGGAACTTACTAATCGGTGTATAGTTTTATTACTTTGAACCTGACCTTGGAATATTTGTGAGGTGTTTATATACGACACCTGGCAACTCCCGAGCTGAAAATACACATACAGAGCCTAGCAGTGTTAAGCACACGGCCTTTAAACGGAGGCGTGTTAATACACTCCAATAAACGCGTATTACACTCAAGTAAAACGTGCAACATACTCAACAGCACAATCGATGTAGCATAGGCACAAACAAAGCCGTCATCTCTCAGGGCCATGGAACATCTTGACCCATCTCTCTGATTCTAAGTGTTAGTAACTGTCATGATATGCAGACACACACATAATGATGATATACAGACAAGCAGCTAATGGACACAGAGAACAGGTCATGACCAATAAGCAGGCAGGACACTCAGGGTAGGATCTGACTGGAAAAGACACGAGGCGCTCACACTCCGCCTCTTTCCACTGATGAACATCCAGAGAGTCAGTCAAGGGTGTTGTTACAATCTCACACCTCCACCACGTGGCTAAGAGCTAGTCTGGTTCAGTCAGGCAGAGTAACCATACTTAAGTTAGCAGAGAGTCGAACTCACAGAGAACTGTGATGACTGTGCTATTATTTCAATAAACCTGATTGAACTAACTTCAAGGTCTGGAGTATCTTTCTGATCTAAGCTGCATCCAGTTGCAGCCAGTGTTAGACCAGTGTACCTAATAAAAACAGTAACTATGCTGGAAAGTAGGCAAGCCCCCACAGCAGTGGATGTTGAAAACCAATGGTAGAGTTAAGCATTGTGTTACCACAATTGCAAGAGGATGCAACAGACACCCAGCAACTTGGTGTTGCATTTAATCGTAGCAGTGGCTGAACACCAAATACAGCATATGCAATGTAGCATTTTGTAATCTATGTATCAATGAAAGAATGAAACAGACAGTTTTGCAGTTCAAATTTTCCATTCTAAATTGTAAACCACATGCTCTAGAATTGGGGAAATAAAAGTTTTTAGGTCGATGCTTACTGCAGCATTAATATTGATGTGCTGTTTCTGGACCAGCTCGTCAATTTCCCTCATTGCTGTTTATAGTTACAGTTTATTGATTAAATGCTTATTAAAGTGGCACTTCACATTGAAATGGAGAATTTCAATGTTATTTGTTTTTTAATTTAGAGTACCCAATTAGTTTTTTCTAATTAAGGGGCCAATCCACCTAACCTGCGCACCTTTGTGTTGTGGGGGCGAAACCCACACAAACACGGGAAGAATGTGCAAACTCTACACGGACAGTAACCCAGAGCCGGGATCGAACCTGGGACCTCAGAGCCATGAGGTAGTAGTGGTAATCACTGTACCACCGTGCTGCCCTGAATTTCAATGTTTCAGCCAATTTTAATTCGGCCTTCATTTACCATGTTGTTCAGTAACCTAGAATGTAAATAAAAACAAATGATCTCCAACTCCCCTCACATACACACAAACAGGGAATATTTGAGCAGATGTTACACATTCCCACTGCTGGGAAGATTTGGCATTGTACTAATGATCTGATGAATCTATTGTCATGCTAAGAAGACTGTAAAAAAAGTATATAAAAATCCAAATCATCCTGGCTATATTGTAAAATTCTGAAAACATATATAATGGGCAAAGGCTTTGAAGCCATGACTGGCTATGACTCACGCAAAGGGGGTTTCAAGCCTTCAGAAAACCACAGCAACCTCGTTATCTCTAAAGAGGTGCTAATGTCCCCTGTGACCACAGAACTCGAATTTCCAACGAAATGCACAAAGGCCACATTATATTTCTGAAGCTAAAGACTGGCTAATGGGGATGATCCGTCTGCGAAGATAAAGGAACTTGGCTCCTTTGGTAAACTTACTACTGGATGAAGCATTAACCATCTCAAGAATCCAAATCAGGAATACATATCCTTTGTCCAAACTAAGCAGAAGAAGTGGGAATTATGTCACTTGACCCCCCACTCCCACCCCGCAGCATGCTACAACATGTAATATTGCCTTGTGAAGCCAAAGGAGATGGTTTGCCATCTTACACTGACAAAAACAGCAACAGAACCAGAACTCTGTCCAGGTTTAAATTGCCTGGCCCTTATCTACTCTGTTCCTACTGGAATGTCAGAACATCTTTACCAGTGTCTACAGCAAGACCAATTCATCTCTACATGTTTCTCCCATTGTGGAAGTCATACTACTGGAAAAGTGGATCACTCCACATTAGCTTCAGCCTGCTAATCTCTCTGAGGGAATGCACAATTGGACTATTGAGTCTAGATTCTGGACCCACCTGAAACAATAGTTCTTATTTATGCCTGTTGTCTTTGCCTTGAACCTTTTTTTCCCTTTCTCTCTTTTATTGTGTGAATGAAAATGAAATGAAAATCGCTTATTGTCACAAGTAGGCTTCAAATGAAGTTACTGTGAAAAGCCCCTACTCGCCACATTCCGGCGCCTGGCCGGGGAGGCTGGTACGGGAAGGCTGGACTGGGGACTACGTAGTGATACCCACTCTCCGCATTTGAATGTGTGTAAAATAAACCAAGCCTCCGAAGGGGCAGCAGGGTAGCATGGTGGTTAGCATAAATGCTTCACAGCTCCAGGGTCCCAGGTTCGATTCCCGGCTGGGTCACTGTCTGTGTGGAGTCTGCACGTCCTCCCCCTGTGTGCGTGGGTTTCCTCCGGGTGCTCCGGTTTCCTCCCACAGTCCAAAGATGTGCGGGTTAGGTGGATTGGCCATGCTAAATTGCCCGTAGTGTCCTAATAAAAGTAGGGTTAAGGGGGAGGTTGTTGGGTTACGGGTATAGGGTGGATACGTGGGTTTGAGTAGGGTGATCATTGCTCGGCACAACATTGAGGGCCGAAGGGCCTGTTCTGTGCTGTACTGTTCTATGTTCTATGATTATATCTTATCTCAAAACTGAAGAGTTAGGGAAAATCAAAAATACCTTTCTGTTTACAGACAGGCGGAGAGGAGAGTAGTCGGGACTTTGTTTTAAATTAAACCCCCTCCTGTCGGTAAGAATATTCCAAACTTGATTGGGCCAGGTCCCACCGAACACGTTGATGGGTCTTGACTGGTAGAATGGTTATGACCTATGTGGTTGCCAATAATCCACTTTCAAATCAGGCTTTCTACTTTCTCGAAAGCTCTTTATGCTGCTAGTATACCGGCGACTGAAACTGTGGGGTAACCTTTCGATTTCCCACCCACAGATAAATTGGTATTGTGTGCCACCTTACCAGAGGAGGCTAGAGAACAGGCTGCCAATGATTTCAGAGACATGGGGCAATATTTGCCCACTGGTTTCAGGATCGCACCATCAGGACCAATAGGGATTTTGAGCCCGCACTTGTCGGGATCCAGAACAGGAAAGCAAATTTCCTGGAGGCAGACTCCTAATTGGCCACAGCCAAGTTTTCCCAATCACAGGGGTGGCAGCTCTAGAACCTGGGAAGCCCCACTGAGTGAGGTTGGAGCTGCCGAGGCAGGTGGGGAAACGACAGCATGCCAAAATGGAGGCATCCTCAGAGGAGTGAAATCATTCAATTATTTGCAGCGGGACCAAGCCGGCAGGCCCCTCTGATCTGAGGAGAAACCCCTCCGTCACCCCCCCCCCCCCCCCCTCTTTGTGCAATGAATATAGGGCGGGATTCTCCGAACCTCTGCCGGGCCGGAGAATTGGCGGGGGCAGTGTGAATCCTGCCTTGGCGCCGGCTGCCGGATTCTCCGGCGCCGGTTTTTCGGTGGGGGCGGGAATCGCGTTGCGCCGGTCGGGGCCGTTGGCAGTGCGCCCTCCACCCCCCCCCCCCCCCCCCCCCGCCGATTCTCCGCCCGCGATGGGCCGAGCGGCCGTCCATTTTCGGCCCACCCCGCTGGTTAGGGGAGAATCCCGCCCATAGTCTCTGCTGCAGACAGCTCCCTCCTTGGGGGATGAAGCCTCTGCCTCGGATAACCTTTCAGTATCCAACAGGGAGGCTAACTCCATTCCATGCAGTGTGCCATTTACACCCTCCACTCCTGCCACCCGGGAACAGGCAGATTTTCCCGTTGGGTCCTAGAGCTCATGGTTAGTTGCCTGAAAAGACAACTAATCAAAGAACACTGCCGCTGTGTCCAGATTCTGAGGAAAGTTTCTGAGGATGTATGGCAATGGCAATAAGTCTCCCGCTCTCATTTCTAATAATACCAGGGAAACTTTCTCTTTACTGAACTCACCTATGGAACATATTGGGACTTTATTGGAATCTGTGGCAGATGCCAAAAGGTAGCCAGGGGCTAGTCGTTACCTCCACCTCCAAATGAAAACACAAACCGCAGATCTAGTGTCAAAGGAGTAAACGGCATCTTATAAAGCTGCTTTCAAGACCAGGGTGCCACCTTTCTGGATTTATTGTGGTCTTTTAGATAAACTATCCTGCTGACCAATGGAGGTACAGATTCAGGGTCTAATGACATAGCAGTGCCTGAAATTGCTGCCTCTCAGGATGACAGAAAATCCCACCTTTTAGCCTTCCCTCTCACAGCATTAATCCAGGCAGCTGATAAAACGCTTCCCAGTAAAAAGCACCAGCATCCCCATCCCTTCCATGAAACCATGAAACCTCCTCTTCGTGACATACCCACATGCTGCTGAGCGTCACCTTTGTGCTAAGACAACCAGCCACGGTATGTACTTATGCAACAGAGTCGTATCAAATAAAAAGAAAGCTGATTGCAATTTATGGGGGCCTGATTGGGGGCGGCTGCCAGGGCTTTCCCACTCCAGGCCAGAGGAGATCCATTGCTGGTCGGCAGAGGCAGCCTTCCAAGATAAGTGAGGAAACTGTCCTCTCCCACAAGGACCGTCTCAACTTCCTCTGACTGACTTTCTCCCACCAGCATCCCCATCCCTTCCATGAAACCTCCTCTTCGTGACATACCCACATGCTGCTGAGCGTCACCTTTGTGCTCAGACCCTGGCCTCTGACAACCCAGAGCAGCAGTAACCCCTGTGGTGAGCTCCCAGATGGCTTTGTGATACTCGAGCTCCCGCCAAAACACGAGAACAAAGTTAACACTGGACATCCTGGCAGCCATCTTGCAATCATGATGCAGGCCCAGTCCCACTTCAGACTAGACTTGTGCCTGACTGGAAAATCCAGGTCTGTGATTCTGCATGATTAAGATAATTGACCCTTTTACTGTAACCATGACAGTTACAACATGTGCTTGTGACTGACTGTGTACAACAGCGCCACCTCCTGTCTGAGCTTTGAGCACTGTAAAAAAATGCATTAATGAAACATTCAGTTTCTTTATCACGTCGGGACCCATCGGAATGTGGTTTATAACGGTCTATCGCACTTTTAAACACAGACGTTAAGCTGCTGGCTAAGGTCCTGGTGCTCCAGTATAATTTCAGAGGATTAAACAGGCTTTGTCATAATATACATCTATGTATATAATGGTGTGCAGACAAGCAGTGATTGACACACAGGATGACCAGTAAGCACACAGAACACAGCAGCCAATCACCAGACAGGACACGACCACTATAAAGCCAGAGGGCACCAGGTTTCCTGCTCTCTCGGGACCCAGCCTCTGAAACAGTCAGAGTTCGTGAGCTAGCCAGTGCAAACACCATGCGGTAGCTAGTAAGTCTGGTTAGGCTAGTATTAGGTCTCCAGTCAAGTCAGCATAGTGTCAACCCACAGTTGAACATGTATAATAGTTTAGACGTTAAATAAAATCATGTTGTAGCTTATCAAGTGTTGGAGGTCTGTCTCTCGCTGCACTGCATCACGTGCAGTCCACATCGACCCAGCCTGTCCAACACATCAAAGGGCTGCCAATTATCGGCCAATACATGTCGCCTTTTAAATGTTATTCTTTCCCCCTCCCCAGCACCTGTGCTCAAAGTCATAGTATCTCTGGATGCTGAAAAAGTGTTTGACAGGGTGGAATGGGAATATCTATTCGAGATTCTCGGGAGATTTGGATTCAGCCATATATCTGCCTCCTGGACAGTTCAGGTCACCTCCCAAAATCATCTGGTGCAAGTCAAGGTTGAGGAGAGAGTTTAAGAGAGAAATGATCAAATTTGTGTCATCCCAGTTCGGGGCATAAACATTAACCATGACTACCGGTGTGTTCACCAGGGAGCCAGAAACAATAATATAACGACCATTGGGTATAATCTGAGAGGTGGCGAACTGAACTCTCTTATGAATTAAAATCGCTGTGGCCCCTGGCCTTATCATTAAAACTGGAGAGAGAAACTTGTCTGACCCGGCCCTTACGTAACCTGGTCTGGTACTTGACACACAAGTGGGCTTCCTGCAAGAAAACAACATCGGAGTTTAGGCTCTTAATATGGGCGAATGCCTGCGACCGTTTTACTGGGCCTTTCAAACCCCAAACATTCCAGGTAAGTAAATGAATTGGAGGTCTCCCACCCCCCTCAATCCGGAGTCAGTCATTCCCAAAGTGAAATACCAAACAAGGAATGCTGAAAAGGAAAGAAGTGCACCTAAGATAGGAAACGAGCCAAGTCAGATGACTGAGCAAAGGAGAACCCAGAGACACTGTCAGCAAACTAACACCAAAACCCCTTCCAACCCCCGAACCTCAACAATTCCACATTGAAACAGTAAAAAACAGTACCCTACCCAAAACCTAGTCAACAAAACACAACTAACTACACGCTCTAAGTTCATTCTCACAGACTATTGTGAAGAGCTGCAGAAAACCCTCCATCTCAGCTTCTGTTAATTAACCCCTTTGTTAGCAGGGAGACTCCCGACTGGAAAATAAAACCTTACCTAGTTTACAACATCACATTAGTGTTCAATTATAACTCCCAACAACAATGGTGAAAAGAGGTAGGGAATAATAAACTGATTTAAACAAAGAAAAACTGAATAACAGAAAACTCAGAAATTTAACCAAAGGTGTTGCGAGCACACCCAAACCCCAAACGTGAAAAACATACGGCAGGATTCTCCGACCGTTGCCGGCTGCCGTATTCTCCAGCACTGTTTTTCGGGCGGGGGCAGGCTTCACACCACGCCGGTCGGGGGCCATTGGCAGCGGGCCACCCGGCAATTCTCCGGACCCCGATGGGCTGAGCGGACGCCCGTTTTCGGCCAATCCTGCTGACGTGGGTTACACATGGTCCCACATGGCGAGACCTGGCACGTACGTTGGCTGGGGCGGTTCTCGAGGGGGGGGGGGGGGTGCGGGAGGATCCAACCCCGGCTGTCCCTTTGGTGCCAGCTGGAGTGGCGCCAACCCCTCCGTCGTCCACCTAGCCCCGGAAACAGGTGAGAATTCCTCACCTTGGGGGCCTATTGATGCTGGAGTCATTGGTGCCGGTATTCCCGCCGGCGTGGGGAAAGGCGAATCCCGCCTATAAAGTACAAAGGGCCGGATTCTCCATTCCTTTTTTTTTTTAAATTTAGATTATCCAATTATTTTTTCCAATTAAGGGGCAATTTAGCATGGCCAATCCACCTA